>NC_056729.1:1822108917-1822251417 GCF_019279795.1 Protopterus annectens | reverse complement strand
AAAAGGGAAGTTCTGTTCTTCGTACTATTTATTTATTTAGTTATTTATTTATTTACATTTGTTGACCGGGAGTGTCCGACTGGACGTAGGTCCATTTTCAGTGGAGGCCCGGGGAGAAAAGCTCTACAGTTAAAATAAACAGACAGTAGTTACATTGGATTGCATAGCGATTAACAATTTAACATAGCAATTACTTACAATATATTTACAGATGAAGAACATAGTACATCAGTAGACAACTAGAATCTTTATCTGTGAAGTACATAACAGACATTAACAAATGTTACAATAAGACATTCCTGCTGTATAATAAGTACTAGGCTTATGAGCATCTGAGCTTGCTATAATCAAGGTAGTTAGTGGGGTGGAAAGAAAGGTAGTGGTTGGATAGGGTGGGTGATATTAGAGTGGGAGTTGCAAGGGCATAGCCAGCATGTTTTTAGGTGCGCTTTTAGTAAAGTTTTGAAGTGGGGGCATGATGGTATGGAGATAATTGTGGGTGGGAGGGAGTTCCATAATTTGGCTATGGTGCAAGAGAATAGTGCTTCACCAGCAGAGTTATTGGCTTTAGTGATCTGCAAGTGATTTTTGTTGCTGGATCTTAGTGGTCTGGTGGTGTGATAGGGTTGGAGTAGATTCTGGAGGGTTGGGACATTTAGTGGATGGTTTACTAGTTTGTGGGCGAGTGAGAGTTGATACCTCTGAAGGAGGTGAGAGAGTTCAAGCCAGCCCAGTTCAGCAAGTGAGAGACAGTGGTGACTAAGGTAGGATTCCCCCTGTGGTGAATTTGGCGATTTTGTTGTAGCAGGTCTCTCGCTTGTTTAGATCGCATTGCCATAGGTTGGTATATATCGGAGAGGTATAAAGTAGGGTGGAGATAAGGTGGGAATTTGCTACTGAAATCTTTGATGCTTTGGTGAGAAGTTGCTTATTTCTGTATAATGTCCCTAGTTTTTTTGTGGACTTTTTTTATGGTCATGGATATGTGAATGTCAAATTTTAGTTTATTGTCTATTTCCATTCCTAGCAATTTGGTGTGTTCAGTTGGGTATATAGTGGTGTTGTCTTTTGCTGTGATGTTAAAGTGAGAGTTGTTTTGAGTATGTTTGGTGGGTTGGAAAATGAGTAGTTTAGTTTTGTTTGGGTTGAGTATTAATTGGGCATCGGATAACCAACTTTCAACAGAGGAAAAGGCTTCCTGTGTGACTTTTTGCAGTTTGGGTAGGGACTGGGGTAGGGACTGGGCTGAGCAGATGATGGTTGAGTCATCTGCGTATTGTATGAGTGTGCCATGTTTGGTGGCAGAGGCTAGATTATTGGTGTAAACAAAGAAGAGTAGGGGTCCAAGGATGGATCCTTGGGGAACCCCTATGGAGACAGGTAGTTGGGGAGATATGTCATTCTACCATACAACGGATTGTTGGCAATCAGACAAGTAACTCTGAAACCAGTTGGTGACTGATTGAGAGAAGGATAGGTTATTGAGGACAGAGATAAGTTGTTTGTGTGGGACCATGTCAAATGCTTTAGATAGGTCTAGGAAAGTAGCAGAGGAGAGGTAGCCATTGTCTTTATGATGAAGGATAGAGTTAGTAAAGGAGAGTAAGGCAGTGGTGGTGCTATAGTTTGGTCAGAAACCATGCTGAGTATTGGAAATGAAGTTGTTAGTAAGGAGGTAGTCTGAGACCTGAGAGTGTATGCATCTCTCTAGTATTTTGGAGAGTGGAGAGAGAATAGCTATGGGGCGGTAATTGGTTAGTTCTGTGGAGGGCCCACCTTTGTGGAGGGGAATTATATGTGATACTTTCCACAGTGTGGGAACATAACTTTCTGACAGAGATCGGTTAATCAAGATGGATACTGGGTAGGCCAGAGCATCAGCTGTGATTTGTAGGTATTCACTTGGGAGGTTGTCTGCTGCTAATTTGGTGGGTTTAAGTTTAGTTAAGAGTTTTTTTATGTTGGAGGTAGGTACAGGAGAAAAAGAGAGAGCAGTGGGGAGATTACTAGTTGAAGGTGTGGGTTGAAGGGGAGGGGGTTGTGTTGTTTAGCTAGTGATAGTATGGTTTGTGTGAAGTGTGTATTGAATGAGGTAGCAATATTTTCTGACTAGTGAAGGATGTTAGGAGGAGGGGTACTGACTTTACCTGGGTGGAGGATGGAGTTTATGGAGGACCAGAATTGTTTGGGGCTGTGTTGGGAGGAGTCTTGGGCAAACTGGTAGTATTGGAATTTGTCCTGTTTTATTAGCTTTTTGACTCTATTGCGTAGTTCTAGGAATTTCTGTCTAGTTGAGGGGGTTTTGGTTTTGCGCCAGTGCTCCCAGGCTTTATCCCTGTTTTTCATTTCTGACTTAGTGGTTTTCTGTAGCCATGGGGAGGGTTGTGCTTTGGTTCCGGAAAGTCTTATGGGGGCATGGTAATTAAGGATGCTCAGGAAGGTAGTATTAAAAAATTCATCTGCGTCACCAAGACTGAGGTACTTTAGAGGACGCCAGTTACATTCTTTGAGGGATGAGATGAATGTGAGTGGGTTAAAGTTTAGTTTTTTACGTATTTGACGGTAGATGACAGGTTTAGCTTGGTATAGGTATTTTTTGAGTAGGAATGTTGGGGAGTGATCACTGAGGCTATTTGATAAGCAACCTGTTATATATGATTGGGGGCTCTTACTGACTACTATCCAATCCAGGGTAGTGTGCTTGCTGGAGTTTTTATTTATCCTGGTTGGCAACTGGACTAGTTGGGTGAAGCCATGAAGGTTTACATGATGGGTTGGATGGTTGCTAGAACAGGATTGCCAGTCAATATTGAAATCACCTAAAATTATAGTTTCTTGGGGGAGATGGTGGGTAGACCAGCTGAGGAGGTTTTCTAGTGGAGGGATGTTTTGGCCAGGTGGGACATAGCATCCAGTTATGTTGATGGTTTTGTTTTGGTTTATTTTGAGGTTGGTATATATTATTTCTTCATTGCCTATTTGTGAAGCTGATGATTTTAAGATCTGGATGCTTAGATGTTGTTTAAATATTATAGCTACACCGCCTCCTTTCTTGTTTAGTCGGTCTACTCTTAGTATGCTGTAAACTGTAGGGAGTATTTGCTCACTGGTAATGTGAGGTTTTAGTCAGGTTTCTGTCAGGATGACAATATCTGGGGAGTACAAGTCCATGGTGGCATGGAGTTCATGGACATTGTTGGATATATTTCTAATATTTAGGCTTAGTAGAAGGAAGTCACTTGGCTTTCTATTGGCTGTAATATTGGAGAAGTTGTGGTCTCTAGTCTAATTATGAGGATTGGGGTTGGAGATGGTAGGGCCAGGGTTGGGGTGGATGTCTCCACTTAGTGCTAGTTTGCATATGCATGAGGTTAATAGTTTTCTCAGTTTTTGAATGTGTTTGTTATAAGGGAAACTTTATAATTGTGCTATGTGGGTAATAAGTATGGTGGGAGGGTTACTATGGTAAGTTGTAGAGATGCTTTATATTTGAGTAATTTAGTTGGTAGAATATGTTGGGGGTGCATAGGAATGGTTCTTGAGTTGGTGGGAGGGGAGCTGAGTGAGGGTGAGACATGAGTGGTGGTGTGAGTAGTAGTACAGTGGTAGTGGTTGAGTGGGGGAATGATGGAGCTTTGGTAGGATGTAAGATATGCAAGGAGAGTGCATGCAGTGAGCATAGGTAAGGTATGCTTGTACATGTTAGTTGAGGTGTGATAGTAGTGGGAAGATGGAGGAGGTAGTGTTGGGTTAGTGCTGTGGTTGGCTATTGGAAAGGTGGGAGGGGTTTGTGAGTGTAATAAAGGTGGGACCACTGGGGGCAGGAGGAAATAGGGGGCAAGGTGGGGAGCAAAGCAGGTACAGACTCTGTTAGTTGCTCTTATGAGGGGGCTGGAAACAATCAGTTAATAGAGTTAACTGATAAGTGAACATATGATAGTGACAAGGGTGGTTGTAGTTTTAAAAATGGTGCCTGCCACAGGTAATATTTATTAACTTTGGGATTGTCTTAAGGTAATAAACAGGGAAGGGGAGGGGAGAACAAGGGTGTGAGCAGGCAGGTTTTTGTACTGCTGCTAATGAGCCAAAGCAAAGACAAGTTTGTGTTTAAGAAACAGTCACAATTGACCAAGGACTGCTCTGAAACTGTAAGTCATTTCTTAACCATTTCTCAGGTGGAAAAACAGGATAACCTTGTATCAGTAGGCTACTGTGGTTTCAGTTTAAATTAACAAACACACAGTATTGATCAGTCATGGATACTATTTGCTAACAGAAGGGAATAAGAGAGAAAGTGGAAGATGAGTGTCTGTGTGTGTGTGTGTGGTGGGGGGGCTGCTTACAAGCCAAAGTAGAGTGCTCTCCAGGGCAAAATGAATATTGGCTCAAACAGGTCGACACATACTGAAAGTTAACTTTAGCTGTTTGCAGACAGTTCAGACCCGGACTGCGCTTTTCTTATAAGAATGATAAAGGTGGTACCGCAGTTGAATACTTAAGAGTGGTGTTAGGTCTGGAAAAGAAGAGTACAGAGAGGAGTAAGCACTTTTGAGATGTTAAATATATATTATAAAGATTACAAAAAACAAAGTGAGCAAATAGCTACTGCATGCAGGAAAATGTTTTGAACCAACTAGTAGTATATGCAGATACTGAGCCAATTGGAAAAACATCTGTTAGAAGAAACCTGAGACAGTTATGCAGTCACAGATAAAAATATAGCGAGCAGCAATCTGTCGTGGTTCTTTAATGTGATTCTATGCACCAGTAACAGCACAATTATACAGAAATAATTAGACACCAGTATGAGCTGTCTACACACAACACTATTACATGAATAACATTAGTGGACAAGGTGCAGCTATGCAAACAGACCATACTATTATACTAAAAACAACTTGGTGCAGACAAAATGCTAGTATGCCGCGAGGTACTACACTTGGAGATTACCGAACAGGGTACTATATATAGTTATATATAGTTCATATTATTATTTATTAACTTTGGGATTGTCTTAATGTAATAAACAGGGAATGGGGGGGGGCATACTAGCCGGGTGTATGTTTCGGATTGCAAAATCTGACGTTTGTACCACAAATGTCCCACTTTGGGCATTTGAAAAGGTGGCAACCCTACATACCAAAAGGGGCGTTGTACTCTATAATGGGTCTAATGGGGGTCTCAACACTTACAAGTTGTCCGCTTATTTGCTTGGTGTGTTGAACTGTGTCACCTACAGGGTTGTAAACAGGAGTTCTGCTGACTTAAACTGGATTTCTGGTGACTGTTGTCCTTTTCCAAGAGACCTGTGAGGGACTGTTTGGTCTGCCTCTATTCGTCCGTCCTGGGCACAGTGTTGGGATAATAAACCAGCTCAGTACCCGAACAGCAGAAGTAAACACACACAACAGCCTGAAGTGCTACAGCTGATCAGATAGACGCCGTCTACGCACGTATGGGCGGGGCTGAGTTGGGTGGCATTATGGTTCGCAGTCAAGTAAGAGTGTTGACGTCAGCTCTACGTTTAACCCTCTACGTAACACGCTTTCTGTTAAACAATTTGGGATGCTGGCAAATGGGTTGAAGTCACTAAATAATTGCATAAATTTAAGTTTCAGACTTAAAATCTTTCAGGAAATGCATGTTAGCAGAAATCCTGTTAATCTAGCTACTTTCTAAGTTTATAAGAGCAATATTTAAAATCTGTCGCTATTTTTAGGCCTTGGTCACCCCCGACAGCAGATCGTCATTGGGTGGGTGACAATTCCTCCCAATCAAAACATATCTAGCAAAAACAACGCAGTTATAAATCTGCATATCCATAGTCCAAAGCGAGCAAGAATGCAGTTGGCTAATTATTTGCTGTGCTTTCTTCTCTAAATAAAATGTAAAATAAATTTAACAGTGACAATTACATATTTAAGAAAGTCTGTTTTTGTATTAAAAACTCGGATACACTTTAGTCACTGGTACACAGTTAACTATGAACGGTTATATGTAGTTCACAAAACGAGAAGCTGATTGGCGCCCAAATTAAATTTATCCGATTATTTTTGGAATCCTGGGTTTCTAGTGAAGCGCTGGGGATTTGTTGGTAGAAGTAATTTCTATGCATGTGTTTTTGTTTGGGGAGACGTAGTTTTCTGGAATTTGATGGATTGATGTCTTGTAACTAATGGTTTTGATGTAGTTTTCTGAAATTTAGTTATGTAAAAATAAGGTTTAAATTATTGTTTTCTCTGAAACACTATTTTAGTGCGAGAGACAAAGTCTGACGCTAAAGTCCAAAAACGTTTTTAAATATAGTCCTTATGAACTTAGGGAGTTACTAGAATCTGAAAGCTATGCCATTACTTAGTGCCTTTACTCCTCAGATCACTGTTGCCCTTATAAATTTACAAAGTTAGTAGAATCTAAATTTTATGTCATTATTTAGTGACTTCACTCCTCAGATAATCCCAGTGATTTATCACTAAACTACAAATTTTATGAGGAACAGATGAGGCAGAAATCTGGGCAGTTGAGAGGTATTCAAACTCCAGATAACACATGCGCACGCACTCAGGTTTGCAGAGGGATTTTCCCCTCCGGGGTCTGGGGTATCGTCACTGGGAAGGTGACCATTCAGCGTGACACAAACAAAGCCGCCTGAAGGTGATGTAATGATACTTTACATACCCACAATTCAAAGCAACCATGATTGCATCGGGTTACAGTTTCACCTCTCCTGTGCCTTGAAGGAATTCATAAAATTCAACTTACCTGTTAGAAATTTTGTTTTTATAAATCCATCCTTTTTACACAAATCTTTAATAAGATTTTAGTCCTCTCTATGTTAATGAGTATAAAGTATTACAAGTCACAGCAGAGTAGGCATTTTTTTCATACGAAAAACCTGTGAGCACGTGAATATGTAAATTAGGTGTTTAGTTTTTGGAGTTCTGTGTTTCAAGGGAAGCGCAGAGCGTTAACTTTTGTAACTCTAGAGTAACTGCTATTGTCTCGTAATATTATCTCATAATGAGCCTCTTTTTGTGTGGGCTCTGCATGTACCCTCAGTCTAATGATCTTTAAACACCGATATAGAGGCTGCTCAAAATGATGGAAATGCTGAATAAGACTCCCAGGATGAATATATGGACTCTATCACAGACTCACAACTTCTAAGGGACGCACAAATTAACAATATCTTGGACTGGGCTGATGAACTTCAGGAAGCCCCGCCTCCAACCGAATCTCTCGGACTTTATAAAGGTAAATCTACCTTTCTTACTGTTGCCATCTCTGCTTCAATAACAAGACATGCATATTACATTACAGCCAGGCTGAAATGACAATGACAGTTTAAATGTAAATATAGCTTCAACGGCTGTTTCTAACGTCATACAGCCTGCCACTTCCGGTTTTGCGAGTGAATCCTCACACAGCTGACATAAATACAGTGTTTACAACCACTTCTGAGCCTCGTTTTACAATAAAAAAACTCTGCAATGTCTTTAAATGGGGGAAAAAGTTGTAAAAATGCAATACAAAAAAAATTCACGTTTTAACGACATTTACAGCCTGTACACAAGCAGGGGGACATAGCGCTGCAGTCTCTAGCGCTCAGGAGGCGTTTTCAAGCCCAAGAAAAGATGTTTTACTGTATACAGGGGAAACTGGTCCCATTGATAAAATAAACAGCAGGCATGCTGCAGAACACGCGGAGGAGCACAGCGCTGCTGGTTGCAGCCCCAATGAGCCTCGTGCACAAACAGAGACTGGCCTACCACGTTCTGTGGCAGGAAATGCACCAATCACTTCAGTAAGCAGCAGGCATGTGCAGGGACACGGCGCTGCTGATTACAGCTTTAATGAGCCACGTTGTGCACATAAAGTAGCTCATCACACCGGTTTAAAGGAAAATGAATCTAATATTGCACTGAGCAGCAGGGCATTAAAGACTCCTGCTTTGCAGACCTCTGCAATAGCAGCACATTCATCCCAGATAAATACTGTGGATTCAGGAGCTTCTGAGCCTTGTTTTACAAAACCAGCATTACATACAGCTTCACAGAGGATTTCTATTCCACCAGCAGGTAGACAAAACAGTGAGAAACACGCTCTAAATTTTACCCCTATTGTTAATAACCAAGTTACTTCTTTAAATGTTGCAAGTTCACTCCAGGATAATGGCAGTTTTTCAGATCCTGCTGGCAAAGTACATATGATACCTACAACCACTCCAGCCAGATCCAATACAGACGGTCCACAGACTTCCAATGATGATCTTGCCACCACCTCTATGACACCACGGCAGTCTGCCTCCACGGCATCAACACAGGAAACACGAACAACCTCTTATGCATTTGCAGCAGGAACCAATACTCCGAATTTACCTCCTACACGACGCATAGTACCAAAACCATATGTTAGGATTAAATCTATCCAGGGCACACCATTAACTACCGACTTCATTTGGGAACAGCTGTTGAGTCCGGCAGGTGTTCAATTACGATCCCTCACTGCTGTTACTCATATGGGAAAAGAAAGTTTCATGGATGTATTTTTTGAGACCCAGGAGGCTATTTCAGCCTTCTCTACGTTTTATATGGCCAATAGGCATGCTTCTCCCTGGGTGGATTTTGAAATCACCCACATGGATGTACAATTGCGAAAAAAGATAAGGATCAACTTTCGCACAATATATGTCTCAGAAAACGACGTAAGTTACTACCTCAGCCGTCATTGCAAGACAGTGCATTCTATACAGAAGACTTGCGACAAAGGAAAAATGACTGGAGTTTGGGATGGCGGATGGGAAGCCTCGGTCACCATGGAAGTGGGAGCCTCGGGTATTCAGCATATACCAGGCATTTGTTTCGTGGCAGGTCATAGGGGCATGATAAGATACCCCGGACAGCCACGCTTCTGCTTTTTTTGTGGGGATTTTAATCATCTTATTCAAGCATGTCCGCTCAAAACGTGCACCAGATGTGGATCCCTGGTTCATTTCTCAAAAGCGTGTAATGTTCGATGCATGTACTGCGAGGCCCCTCATCACTGGACGGCTTGTCCGGAGGCCTTTTCTTCAACAAATATGGATGAGTTTCCAAGCACTCCAATGTCACAGCACGTGGATGATGTCCCTCATACTACATCTCATTCTACATCTTTTGCTGCAGGACAGGATCCTGCTTTCCCTACTTTGCCGTCTTTACAGAGCCTCCATGGAAGAAGCAGCTCTATTCCACCAACCACAGATTCCTCCCTTCACCCAATTGTTACTGATGCTCAACAACAGGAGAAGATCATTAATGCAATACAAGGTCCAGAATCCACAGCGGAGCAGGACATAGCATCTCAGGTGACGTTACAACAATTGAAGGATAAAACACTACCATCACTGACAGTTTCAGGGGCACAGAAACCACTACTCCTCGCAGCATCCCATGCTTCCCACCCTAACCAGGAAGATCAAGATATCAATGCAAACGACACACCAGAAATGGAAGCAGATCCTAATCCCCCCCACGGATGACCCTCATACCTCCGGAGACGATTTTTCAGTTCAGGCATCAGTGTCTAGGAGGAAGAAACGATTGGCTGCAAAGAAGAAAAGGTTAGAGGAAAGACAGCTTCACGAAGCCAGTCGAAATGCAAAGCACACCAAGGGGGATGGCTAACATCGGCATTACCTTCTGCAACATCAACTCCGTTGCCTCTTTCCAGAAATGGTTTGTTGTCATGCAATGGATTTTAACCCTGGACACACATCTCATTTGTATCTCGGATACTGGTCTTTTGTCTGATGCAGCCCGCTCTCAATGGGAACTCCTTTGGGATGGTCGTATTATTTGGTCGCAGGGTTTAGACCGACACTCAGGACTGGTTGTTCTCTACGACCCAGCAGTGGTAACGGTTCACGATACCATCCATATTCTTCCAGGAAGAGCCCTTCTACTTGATGTCTCTATTTCCGGACAGTTCTTTCCACTTATTTCCATTTATGCCTTTCCAGCGTTGACCGAAAGGGTTAAGTTCTTCACTTTACTGACTTCCTTTTTACTGGTGGATTTCCCCATTGTCGTAGGGGGGGACTTTAATTCCCACCTCCTGGAGGGCAGGAATAGTCCACATCATGATGTCAGAGAATGCTACAAGATCATGACTGCAGCCGGTCTTTCACTGGCACCGGCTCCTGCCTTCACATACCACAAGGGTTCAAATATCACAACGACCATTGATTTTTGTTGGCATTCCTTAGCCTTTGCGGTAGCTGAATATGCCTCCTATCTGGTTCCCTTTTCAGATCACACATCTTTACAGTACGTCTTTGGGGTTACATCCCACAAGTCCAAAGGATCTGGTTTTTATAGGATGTCACCGTTATTTCTCACTTCTCCAGAATGGTGTACTATTGTACAGGAATTGTGGGAGGATCACCTCACTTTATATCCTCTTTACCCTGACGTTGCAACATGGTGGCTAGATCTCAAATCAAAACTGATAGACAGATACCGCTGGTTTATGAAACAGTATCATGCACGCTTGAAAAAAGATACAGAAACGGCATACAATACTTATCAACAACATGCTAGAACTGATTTAACTGCAGCTCTACTGGCACTTAGACAACTTTTTGATCTCAATAAAAAGAGAGTCACAGTGAAATTGTATAATCTCGCTCACTCGCTTAAAGGCAAAGGAGAAGAGTTCCTTCCCTATTTGGGTAGGAGAAAAATACACAAAGGCTCCACCATAAGGGGTCTCCGTGATGCGGATGGCAACCTGCATAATACCAAGGAAAAATTTTTGACATTGTTACAGAATTTCTTCAAAACCTGTACCACGGAAAGCCACACACCTCAATACATTGGCCCATTCCACACATGCCACACAAATTGGTTACAGCATTCGAGGAGGATATCACTATGCCAGAACTCAAAGAAGCCTTACAACTGCTAACCAGGAAACACTCGGTTCCTGGCCAGGACGGTATTCCATATGGTTTCTATTCCACACTCTCAACTGAACATTTGTCTATTCTGCACAAAGTTCTTTTGCACTGGCAGACTCGTGGCTTTCAAAACACGGATTTCTTGAATGTTGCCTTGAAATTCATTTGGAAACAGGGAGACAGGATGCATCTCTCCAACTGGTGAGGGTTTAGACCGACTATGTAACACTGATTTTAAACTTTTCACAAAGATTTTTCAGCTCCAGTTGCGGGCCAAATTACACATGATTTTAGATCTTGGGATATATGGTGTCCCATATCGGGCCATTTGGGATCTGCTTCAAATTGTAAAGGCTGTTTCTGCTGATATGAATGCCCAAAGTACTACACTTTTACTTTCCTGTGACATCACGAAGGCTTTCGATAATATTTCCCATGAGGTACTACAGTCCATTCTCATCAGTTATGGCTTTGGTCCTAGTTTCAGGAACTGGCTGAACTCCATTTTACAAGGATCTACAATTATTCCAGTAGTCAATGGTTGGATTGGCAAGGCGGTCCACATGAAGAATGGTGTCAGACAAGGTTGTCCCATGAGCCCCTTCATTTTGGCACTGGTGGTCAGTGCTGTATTCTACAAATTCAGAGACACTTTGCATCTTGCTCCCTTTTCCTACTCGCATCAAGGGGTGCTCATTCCCAGACTTATGTCTTATGCAGATGACATTCTTTTCCCGGCAGAGGATCCTGGCATTTTCCATGCACAGTTCACACAGGTTTTGCAACCTTTTATTCATGAAGTTGGGTGGACTCTCAATATGGACAAATCAAATATCTTCACCTTCTCTGCAGCAGCTGGAGTGCAAATACAACATTTGTCAATCACAAACGATGGCATGGACATTTTTGGGTGTCCCTTTTGGCACCACAGACTATGTACAGCAAGGGTGCCAAACAAGAGTGGATAAAGCATGCTCGTTGTTAAAGCTTTGGGCCACATTCCGCCTTTCCTACAGAAAGAAGGCTTACCTGTTAGTTGGCTTCTTTCTAGCTAAACTCATTTATGTTTTCTCTGTTTACATTTTCCCTCCCACATGGGCCCCTTTACTTCTGAGAAGCTATTTTCAATTTTTTTGGGGCTGCCTGATGAACCCTATTCGGAGGGGAATCATGATATCACCACCGAATGAAGGTGGTTGTGGTCTGAAGCACCCTGTACTTTTCCTGCAAGTCCTTTTTTTACATAAACTTTTAACTTCCATCAAAGCCCCTCCAACATCGTTGGTCGGACAACTTCTACTTGCACCTTCACCCGCCTTTTGGCAAGCTTGCCTCAATGAGAAAAGACAACATCCAGCGCCCAACTTGGAACTTCGGGCGGTCCGCAACCTTGTGTTAAAATACCACATGCAGGAACTAGATACAGTCTTACCTCCCAGGAACTGGTATATACAAATTCTTTCCACTTTCCATTCTATTGATGCATTTTCTGACTATCCAGCATTTAGAAAACATGGTATCCTGCAACGTAAACTTTTTCTCACAAAAGTTCCACACTGGCATGACTTTCTTTGGCGGTGTTCGCTGAATTCATTAGCGCTAGGAGCTGCTAAATTCAGAGACATTTCTAATCGACTCTGCTTTAAAGGCTGTGAGGAAATTGAAACAGCGGGACATATTTTCTTCACTTGCTCACGAATCAAGGGTTTTGGATTATGTTCAAACAGACTTTTCATGTTCCACTTTTATTTCCCCTTAACTTAGAAAATTGTTTATATGGGAACTATAACATGTTTTGGAACCCAGTCGTGACAAGGGCGGACTTTGTGTTGACATCCACTTTATATTTAATATGGTTAGCTCGCTGTAAGGAATTGCATATGCCTTCTTTTCATTGTTCTATTTTTGTCTTGTGTGCTCTTTTGAAGGAATGGTTAACTAGGTGGGGATTTCAAGATGTTATTATTTAATTTGTTTGAATGCTACATAACACTATATGAAGTTTTATATTCCTTTGAATATTCACTTATTTTCTATGTAATGATGATATCATACTTATTTCAATAAACACGTATTAATCATACCTCTCAAGTGTACCTCATTACGAGGAATGTACCTCATTTGGGGTCTTAAAAAGTTCATGTTCCTCGAAGTTCCTCAAAGTTCCACATTGAAAATGTCTGTCACACATTCAGTGTTAGGAATTTTTTTAAGTGAAATCCATAGTAAATAGAAATTAATCGTATTAATTCATTAAATTATCTTCTTTATAAGTAAAACCAGCATATTTTAACCATCCTATGACCTTCCTAGTTGAAGTTGTTAATAAGCCATTAGTATGTGTTCCACATTTTGCCCATTTGTTCGACATTATGAAGGCGTGTGTTCCTCATTTTGGAGATGGAAGGTTGAGAGCTATGAGTGGACTGGAGTTCCGCTGTGGCGACACGGCCCTAACCAGGAAAAGCCGAAGGAGACTTATACTAATAGAGGTCGTACGTTTGTGTTTTACTTCATCATGAGACAGAAAAATGCTGAGCAGCAGCGGTGCGAAGAAAGCTGCTCAAAGACCACCAAAGCCGCCTAACTGTAACACCGCTCCTCAGCACCTAACTGTAACACCGCTCCTCACCACCTAACTGTAACACCGCTCCTCACCACCTAACTGTAACACCGCTCCTCACCACCTAACTGTAACACTGCTCCTCACCACCTAACTGTAACACTGCTCCTCACCACCTAACTGTAACACCGCTCCTCACCACCTAACTGTAACACCGCTCCTCACCACCTAACTGTAACACCGCTCCTCACCACCTAACTGTAACACTGCTCCTCACCACCTAACTGTAACACCGCTCCTCACCACCTAACTGTAACACTGCTCCTCACCACCTAACTGTAACACCGCTCCTCACCACCTAACTGTAACACCGCTCCTCACCACCTAACTGTAACACTGCTCCTCACCACCTAACTGTAACACCGCTCCTCACCACCTAACTGTAACACCGCTCCTCACCACCTAACTGTAACACCGCTCCTCACCACCTAACTGTAACACTGCTCCTCAGCAGTCACTAAAACACACACCAATTGCAGCACCAAACATCTCACATAACCCAATCATCCCCAAAGTACAAACTCCATAAGGTAAGCATATACTTTACCTAATACTCTTGTTGGGGACTCCTGTGTGCACATGAAGATGCCCTACTGGTAAGGAGAAGATGACAGTTAGGTGCCTATCTGGAGCCACGATTCACAATATCACCCACATACTCATGTCACTGCATCCCAGATACCAATATGATTCTATCATTGTACATGTGGGTGTAAATGACCTCGCACACTCATGTCACTGCACCCCAGGTACCAATATGATTTTATCTTAGTACATGTGGGTGTAAATGGCTTCATACAAGTCTCACTGGACTGTATGAAAAGAGACATAATTGATCTCTCAGAATATGTGTTACAGATAGGTACAAGCCTTGATTTTACATTCACCAAAGATGTTGCCACAGTCTTCTTCTTTCGGCTGCTCCCATTAGGGGTCGCCATAGCACATCCATTTCTTCCTGTCCTCTGCATCTTGCTCTTTCACATCAACCACCTGCATGTCCTCTCTCACCACATCCATAAACCTTATCTTAGGCCTTCCTTTTTTTCCTGTTACCTGGCAGCTTCATCCTTAGCATCTTTTTCCCAAAATACTCTGCATCCCTCCTTAGCACATGTCCAAACCAACATAATCTTGCTTCTCTGGCTTTGTCTCCAAACCTTCCAACCTGGGCTGACCCTCTAATATACTTATTCCTAATCCTGTCCATCCTCGTCACACCCAGTGCAAATCTTAACATCTTCAACTCTGCCATGTAAAGCTGTGACTCCTGCCTTTTTGTCAATGCCACTGTCTCCAACCCATATAACATAGCTGGTCTCACTACCCTCTTGTAGACCTTCCCTTTCACTCTTACTGGTACTCGTCTGCCACAAATTACTCCTAACACTCTTCTCCACCCACTCCATCCTGCTTGTACTCTCTTCTTCACCTCTCTTCCACACTCACCGTTATTCTGAACTGTTGATGCCAAGTACTTAAACTCATTCATCTTAGCCACCTCTACTCCCTGCATCCTCACCATTCCTCTATCCTCCCTCTCATTCACACACATATATTCTGTCTTAGTCCTGCTGACCTTCATTCCTCTTCTCTCTAGACCATATCTATACCTCTCCAGGGTCATCTCCACCTGTTCCCTACTCTCACTACAGATCACAATGTCATCTGCAAACATCATAGTCCATGGGGACTCCTGTCTGATCTCATCTGTCAACCTGTCCATCACCATTGCAAATAAGAAAGGGCTCAGAGCTGATCCTTGATGTAATCCCACCTCCACCTTAAACGCATCAGTCACTCCAACCGCAGACCTCACTGCTGTCACACTACCCCCGTACATATCCTGTACCACTCTTACATACTTCTCTGACACTCCTGACTTCCTCATACAATACCACAACTCCTCTCTAGGCACCCTGTCATATGCTTTCTCTAAATCCACAAAGACACAATGCAACTCCTTCTGACCTTCTCTGTACTTCTCCGTAAACACTCTCAGAGCAAACATCGCATCTGTAGTGCTCTTTCCTGGCATGAAACCATACTGCTGATCACTAATCATCACTTCCCTTCTTAACCTAGCTTCCACTACTCTTTCCCATAACTTCATGCTGTGACTGATCAGTTTAATCCCTTTGTAGTTACTACAGCTCTGCACATCATCCTTATTCTTAAAAATCGGTACCAAAACACTTTTTCTCCATTCCTCAGGCATCCTCTCACTTTCCAAGATTTCATTAAACAATCTAGTTTAAAACTTCACTGCCATTTCACCTAAACACCTCCATGCTTCCACAGGTATGTCATCTGGACCAACAGCCTTTCCGTTCTTCATCCTCTTCATAGCTATCCTTACTTCCTCCTTGCTAATCAACTGCACTTCATGATTCACTATCCGCACATCATCCAACCTTCTCTCCCTCTCATTCTCTTAATTCATCAACCCCTCAAAGTACTCTCCTCGCTTGTGAGTATGTTTCCCTCATTATCCTTTATCACCTTTACCTGCTGCACATCTTTACTAGCTCGGTCCCTCTGTCTAGCCAATCAGTACAGGTCCTTTTCTCCCTCCTTAGTGTCCAACTTTTTATACAACTCTTCATACGCCTTATCCTTAGCCTTCACCACCTCTGTCTTTGCCATGCAGCTCATCTCCTTATACCCTTGTCTACTTTCTTCATCTCTTTGACAATCCCACTTCTTCGCCAACCTCTTTCTCTGTATACTCTCCTGTACTTCTTCATTCCACCACCAGGTCCCCTTGTCCTCTTTCCAGATGTCACACCAAGCACCTTTCTAGCCATCTCTCTTACTAGCCCTGCTGTAGTTACCCAGCTATTCGGTAACTCTTCACTGCCACCCAGTGCCTGTCTTAACTCTTTCCTGAACATCACCTCACAATTACCCTTTTTCAATTTCCACCATTTGATCCTTGGTGCTGCCCTCACACTCATCCTCCTCTTCTTGATCACCAATGTCATCCTACAAACCACCATCCTGTGCTGCCTAACTACACTTTCCCCTGCCACCACTTTACAGTCTCCAATTTCCTTCAGGCTGGCCCTTCTACATAAGATATAATCAACCTGTGTGCATCTTCTACCACTCTTGTATGTCACCCTATGCTCCTCCCTCTTGTTAAAATATGTATTCATCACAGCCATGTCCATCCTTTTTGCAAAATCCACTACTATCTGACCTTCTGCATTCCTTTGCTTAACACCATACCTACCCATCACTTCCTCATCCCCTCTGTTCCCTTCACCAACATGCCCATTGAAATCTGCTCCAATCACCAGTCTCTCACCCTTGGGTACAGTCATCACCACTTCATCCAACTCACTCCAAAATTTTTCTTTCTCATCCATCACACACCCAACTTGTGGAGCATATGCACTAACAACATTCATCATTACACCATCAATTTCCATCTTCATAAACATCACTCTATCCGACACTCTTTTCGCCTCCAAAACACTCTTAGCATACTGTTCCTTCAGGATAATGTCTATGCCATTTCTCCTCCCATCCACACCATGATAAAACAATTTGAAACTGCCTCCGATACACCTAGCCTTGCTCCCCTTCCATCTGATCTCTTACACACACAATATACCAACCTTCCTTTGGTCCATCATATCAGCTAGCTGTCTCCCTATACCAGTCATACTGCCAACATTCAAAGTTCCGACCCTCACTATCACAGTCCTAGCCTTTACCTGCCTTCCCCCTCTTCTCCTCCTTCGGCCAACAGAAGATGTTGCCACAGTATGAACATAAAATGACTGATTTTAATAACTGGCTCAGTTTCTGGTGTCACTCCAGGGGGGATCCTATTCCTATATCTGTCAGCGTACAATGACATAATCAACAGACGATGTTGCTTTGCCAAGGATGTGCTAAGCCTGTCTTCTCTAGACTTTTGGATATTACCTAAAACTTTATCAACCCACTTAGAGCCTTTTTTAGGCAATGTAAAAAAGACCAAACTACCAACATAGTGAAAAAAATCCCCAAGCAACCTTAACATGTTAGTGTTCAGTGCTAGGAGCCTAAACAAATAACTCCATGCCCTTCAAGTCCTCCTCACTCTGGAGAATGTAGACATTTGTCCAGTCACCAAGACTTGGTTTAAAGCAGTAGAAAGTACTAAGGAAGCGCAAGGCTACAGTGCCTTCAACTCATTTAGACCAATAACAGCCAAAGGTGAAGATGTCTCGAACTGTTACCAACAAACATACCTGTGGGTTGGTTAAACAGGATGATACCATGGAGTTCATCTAAGTGCAAGTCACCCTAGATAAGGTCCCTCACCATATCACCTCTAGCTACAGGTCACCATCTATGCCACTAGAGTCTTACGGCTCTTACCTAAACCTACTAGAGGTGCTCACCATCCAACCAAATGCCCTCTTCATGGGTAACTTTAACTACTCCTCTATAGACTAGGAATCTTTCACTGTCTCAAGGGACAATACTTCCTGGACTTTATTAAGATGAAAACATGGGAAGAGACAATGCACACTTCAAAAAGAAGCGCAGACATACTGGATGTGGTGCTCACCAACATGATTGAGAATTGCACCCCCCCCCCCCCCAGTGAAGTTGGATCACAAAAAAGTATCATTTGAAGTAAAAATAAACCCAGAAAATCTGGCTAAACAGGTAACAGGAACAATTCTAAGGCTAATTACATATTATTATGTGACAGTTTGTCAAAATTTAAGGCTCCTCTAACCCTGAGACCACAGCTACCTAAGCAGAATTATTCAGAGTCCCTATATAAACATGTGAATGGCTGCATAAAGGTTGCAGTACCTGCCAGACATAAACCCAAAACAAATATTGAAAACAAACCACAAACCTTACTGGTGGAATCCTCACCTTAACAGGGTGTTACGAAAGGAGATGCTGCCAGAACAGCTATCTGAAATTTTGTAAATAATTATATGTCATTTGTGAATATGTGAATATCAACATGATTCATATTAAGATGCTTGTGTTATAAATGCATATATATTGAGTTGCTGTATCCAGGACTGTTGGTAAGCTTCTGAGCCCCGCAAGCCTTTCTGTGTTGGAGGAAAGCCTTCTAGCTTATCAGTGGGAGTGGTAAGCACTAGGTAGCCTGTCTACCACAAGAGGAGAGGTTCTTGGCCCAGAAATTGTAATTTATTGACCATTTGGACAGTTTGCCTATCTCTTTCAATTTTCTGGTTTAAAAGACCACATCTGCGTTTGTTTCCCATCTTTCCTGTAAGTAACCTACTGGAAAGCACTAGAAAGCCTTAAACTGATACAAGCCTTCTAGCTTAAAAGAGAGACTTTGGAGTGATTAGTATCAGTTTTCTGTATTTTCTTGCTGTACTTAACTGTTTTCTGCCTAAACGCCGATTTTCCAGCGTTTATTGTGATTTAAAAGCTTGTTTTTTTTTCACATATTGTACTGACTGCCTGCACTTTTAAAAAGTTGTTTTTTGTTTAAATAATTTAACTGTTGTAGGCTACACACTAAAGTGCAATAGCCTTTTATGATCGTTTGTAGTCGTCTAAAGCTGTTTTAAGTGTATTTTTTACTGTTTTTGCCTTATCTTAAAAAAAAAAACAATTCCTTGTTTTCCACCTTTCTAAGCTAGTATAGTCCTGTTTTCAGGCTAGTGCTGAATTCAGGGCTGTGTTACAAGTTTCTGAGTTGCCCATACCTTACTTGGATAAAAGGAAGTTTCTCTGTTCACCCGTGAGAGAGGGGAGCTTTGAGCAGCCTATCTGTCCCTGGAGGAGTGGTTCCAGCCCAGAAGTTAGTAGTTTATAGGCCATTTTTGGGCTAATTTCTACCTCTTTCATTTTCCTGCTATAAAAACCGCATTTGCATGGTTTTGCACACCAGGCAACGCCGGTTAGCTAGGGTTAAATTACTCCCAGCTCCACTAAGTCTCCTCTTCAGTTTTTCTCTTGAAACTAGTCTAACTCTCAACCTAAGCACTCAAAAAGCATCCTACAGCCCAGCACTTGCTCAGACCTAATAGCAAGCACTAATATACCCTGACACTTGATTGCCCATCAGGGCAAGGCTCTTTATTCACCCCTCACCAACTAAGCGACTAAGCAGCTCAGCCTACTATTCAAGCATGACCAAAGGGCAATTTCAGGTGTACTCTCCAGTCCAGCTGGTGAATCTGGGTATCCTGAGTCAATGTTACAACTGCCTCATGTACACAGACAACCCTCTCCTCCTACCACAAAACATTAACATATGCGAGAGATGCAATTATACAGCCAAACTGGAGGCTAAGCTCTCTCCATCCAAGACTGGAACAGACAGTCAAGTGGAGAAGGTTAACACTTGCACCACACCTCCAACCACACAAAGACCTACTAAACCAGCACTGGCAAAAAATACACATAAATACACAAAATCATACTCGGAGGCTCTAAATAAAAACACAAGATCAGTGTGCCGCACAATCACAGCCCTTAAGGTGAAATAACATACCTAACACACTAGTAACAGGTGACTCTATAGTCAGGCACACCGTCGTCCCACTCACTAGGTTTGACAAGAAGAAGGTTACTGTTAGCTGCCTGTCAAGAGCCAGAATCCACCACATAACACAAGCACTCAGGTCACTCCAGAACAAGTACAAATATGACTCTGCCATTGTTCATGTTGGTGTGAATGACCTGAGATGTACCTCCCTGGACTACATGAAAAGGGACATGGAAGAGCTCTCTGATCATGTAGCCCAGGCTGGTATGACCCTGACCCTGAGTAGCATCCTGCCCTCACCAAGAATGATACCTCAGTATAAAGAAAAAATTATCAATTTCAACAATTGGCTAAGCTTCTAGTGTCAGCTAGTGAAGCTAGTGTTTGCTGAATTTTGTTATTTGCTAGTAATTACATGTGTGGGGGTAGCCACATTCTTTGATTTCCTGTCCTTGCCTATTTAAGTGGTGCATTGTGAAATATTTTCTGCTTAAAAACCTCAGCTTTGGCCGGCTAAGAACTTGGTTATATTCAACTGGACGTATAAGAGAATTTAAGTACCTTTATCTGCACTTTTTAAAAAAAATACAGTATTTAATTTGATTTAAACTGTGTTGAAGGAATATTTAACTGAACTGGCAGTTTTTCTGCTCTTCAGTTATTCCCAACCACCCTCCCTGTTTTTGTTTTGGTGTTAATCTTAGTGGCCTTGAAACTGCCCGCCCCTCAGCCTGCCTCTGGGCCCATCTCATTTGCTCACTCAACTGAGTGCAGTGAGATCATATTCTGATTTCAGGCACTCCTACTGTGTACAAAGAGAGCATCTGGGAAACAGACAAAAAAAAATTAAGCTTATTTCCTGCCTTTCCTGTTAAGTAGTATAGACTATTTGTAGGGTTCTGAGCCCCCAAGCCCTTCTGTGTTTGAGGGAAGCCTTCTAGCTTGTTTTTTTTCTTATAACTAGCCAGTTTTCTAGTTTCAGCACTCAAATCTGTTTCTTTGATCTCAGCACTTGTTCAGATTAAAAAAAAAAAAAAATTCATCTGCTTTTACTGTACTTGTGTTTCTACCTACTTCATTTTACTTTTGCATCATCTTAAAAATACTCAGTTGCATTTATTACTGCCTGGTGTAACTCATTCTAAGCCTTTTGGTTTAAACACTTGGGCTTCGGACCAGTTGTTTTGCACTGAGAGGGTTTGTGGTCTGCACTGTTGTGGCAGAACAGGTAGCTTACATCCTTCTAGGTTGGGAACTGCTGATTGAGGGCTCAGTGTCTGTTATTCTAAAAGTGTATTAATTCTGGTTTAAGCACTTGGGCTATCAGGCCAGTTATTTTACATTAAGAGGGTTCGTGGTCTGCACTCTTGTGGGAGGAGAGGCTGGACTCTGCCCTTCTGAGCTGGGAATTTCTGGTTAAAGGCTTATAGTGCATGCATATCTGAACTGCTTCTTACTGAAGTTGGTGCCTTGTTTGCTGTGGCATAGACTGGATTCGGGCCTGCTGGATCTAGCTTTGTTTGTGTAACTTGAGCACTAATCCAGACATTCTCTAAAGTATTCAATTGTATTTATTACTGCTTGGTTGTAACTTGATTAAAGTGTAGCTATCATTCTAAGTCTTTTGGATTAAGCACTTGGGCTTCAGACCAGTTGTTTTACATTAGGAAGGTTTGTGGCCTGCACTGTGGTGGCAGGACAGGTAGCTTTCATCCTTCTAAGTTGGGAACTGCTGATTGAGAGCCCAGTGTCCAAGTGTATTAGTTCTGGTTTAGGCACTTGGGCTTCAGGCCAGTTATTTTACATTAAGAAGGTTTGTGGTCTGCACTCTTGTGGGAGAAGAGGCTGGACTCTGCCCTTCTGAGCTGGGAATTTCTGGTTAAAGGTTTATAGTGCCTGAATATTTGAACTGTATCTTACTGAAATTGGTACACCTTGTTTGCTCTAGCATAGACTAGATCCAGGCCTGCTGAATCTAGCTTTGTTTATATGCTTGTTGTTTGCTTGTTATTTCCCTGGAAGCTAATTCCACCTAATATGCGGCTTCTCAGCGCATCTGTGGATCACTAGTGATATCTGCATTGCTTGCTGTACTTATTTCCTTGTTTCACTTGAAAGAAAGTTACTGTTTGTTGTTTTTGCATTTAGTTACTTGTAACACATTGCACTCAAGTTACCTGGCACTTGCTCACTAAAGCAATTATATAAGTCAGCACTAAAAATTAAAAGCACTACACCCTCACTCCCCACTGGCCCTTGTTTTCAATTATTAAGGAATTCCCAATATTATTCTAGCATGTCCAATGGTCAGTTGTCAATCTCCTCTCCGGTCCAGCTGGTGAATCTGGGAATCTTGAGGCAATGTTATAACTGCCTCATGTACACAGACAACCCTCTCCTCCTCCCACATAACACAAATACTTGCGAGAGATGCAGCTATTTAGCCAAACTGGAGGCTGAGCTCTCTCAACTCAGGACTGGCAAGACCAGACAGGAGGAGAAGGCAACTACACACACCACAAAACCAGCCTCACATAATGCTACCACACCACTGAATCAAACACATAAACACACAAAGACATACTCGGAGGCTGTGAGTAAAAATTTACCTAAACAGCAGAGGCCTCCAAAGCAGACACCCAAACCACAAAAGCAGTGTGCAAAGCAGTCACAGCCCTTAAGGCCAAATACAACACCAAACATACTTGTCATAGGTGACTCCATAGTCAGACACACTGACGTCCCACTCACCAGGCTGAACAAGGAGAGGGTCACAGTAAGCTGCCTATCGGGCGCTAGAATCCGCCACATAACACAAGCACTCGGGTCACTCCACGGCAAGTACAAATATGACACAGTCATTGTCCATGCTGGTGTGAACGACCTGAGACGTACCTCCCTGGACTACATGAAAAGAGACATAGAGGAGCTCTCTGATTATGTAGCCCAGGCAGGTATGACCCTGACCCTGAGCAGTATCCTTCCTTCACCAAGAATTATGCCACAATATAGAGACAAGATGATCAGCTTTAACAATTGGCTTAATGTCTGGTGTCATTCAAAGGGGATCCAGTGTCTGTCTACCTGGGATGACATGCTTGACAAGCCACGCTGCTTCGCAAGGGACGGCTTGCACCTGTCACCCTGGGATTCGGATATTGGCTAAGGCTCTTGCCACCCCATAGTGCCTTTTTAGGCAAGGCTCAAATTCTAAACCTACTACCCTAGAAAACAAAAATGGGAAGAAACTGAGGGTAATGCTGCTCAATGCCAGAAGTCTAAATCTCAAAATGCACGCACTCAAGGCCCTTCTCAGTATGGAGAACATCGATGTCTGTGCTGTAACTGAAACCTGGTTCAAGGCTCCTGAGAGCACCCCGGCACTATTAGGTTTTACCTCATATCATGCGTTCTGGCCCCAAAACCCGGACCACACCACAAAAGGAGGGGGTGTATCCATATTCATAAAGGATACCCACACCTCCAGGTTGGTGGCAACGCCTGAAGCTTGAAACCATCCAGGTGCAACTAACCATAGGCAAAACTGCTCTACAAATTGTAGCATGCTACAGGCCACCCTCTCAAACTCAGGAACCCCACACAGCCTTCTTGAAGACACAGGAGGGCATAAATGTATCTCCAAACACCACCATATTGGGTGACTTCAACTACCCGAATATAGACTGGGAACATTACTCAAGCCCTAACTTTCTAGCCCAACGGTTCCTGGAGTTCATAAATTCAAATGCCATGGAACAGCTAGTCACTGTTCCCACGAGAGGAGAAAATATACTAGATCTCATTATCACAAACATGGGGACAAAATGCTCCACACCGGAAGTATATCCCTCATTGGTGAGATCTGATCATAAACTAATCTCACTGGAAATCCACATCCGCCCCACCCCAAACAAAAGACCACAGTGAAGAACTTCTCTAAAGCAAACTTCACACTACTCAAGACTGGTGTGGTATCCTTCAAGGCCCCTGAGCCAGTGGAAACCACAACCCAAGCTGCAGAAGCCCTTACAAATGCCTTCTATGAACACCTCCAGGACTGCATGGATCAGGCAATCCCAAATAAAACCAAGACTCTTTCCACAAAGGGCAAATGTCCAGTCTGGTGGACCCCAGCCATTAACAAACTTTACAATAAGAGGAGAAAGCTATTACATGATAGAACAAAATCCATAAAAGGGAAAAATTGCCATGGATTCAAAGGACAATCATAAGGCCTTTTTCAGCCATGTTAGGAACCTGGGTGGAAACTCCCAGATATGCTCAGAATTAGTCCAAAATGATACAAAAATCACTGAACCCACAGACATTGCCAACATACTGGCAGACAGGTTCAGTGCAAACTTCACCCCTCTCCCCCCCTAAAGGAGAGATAACTATCCCAGCGGAGTGTAGCCTCCCAGACATCTCAAATGCGCAGGTGAAAGCTGCTCTCTCTAAAGCTAAAAACACAGCATCAATGGGACCGGATGGTGTCCCCGGCTGTGTGCTACACGAGCTAAATGAGGAATTAAACCCGCACATAAGGCAGCTGTTTAATGTCAGCCTTACCACAGGATACGTGCCCAAGGAGTGGCATACGGCAACTGTGGTCCCACTCCACAAAGGCGGTGCCTCTATGGACCCTGGTAATTACCGCCCCATAAGCTGAACAAGTCTAGTCTGCAAAGCTATGGAGAGGATCATAATGGAGCTCATAAACAAAGATATAGGGGACTTGCAGTCATTGGACCCGACCCAGTTTGGCTTCATCAAGGGAAGATCATGCCTTTTGAACTTGGTCGACGTCTTTGAAACAGTCACCAAGGCCATTGATGAGGGAAAGGCAGTCCATGCAGCCTACCTTGACCTTGCAAAGGCTTTTGACACAATACCCCACTTGGGTATTGTAGAAAAACTTACCAGCTTAAATGTAAACCCATATGTCACAAGATGGCTTGCAAACTGGCTTAAGGACAGAACCCACAGGGTTAGAGTTGCTGGCGCTATGTCAGACTCCAAGCCGGTCACAAGTGGTGTCCCACAGGGCTCGGTCCTTGGCCCCTATTGTTGGCATCTACTTCTCAGAAGTACAGGCCAACATGGGAGGACTTTGGCTGACAAAGTTTGCAGACGACTGCAAACTGGGCGCCATAGTGGAAAGTGCATCGGACACGGATATCCTTCAGAAGGGACTCACGGAAACAGATAGCTGGTGCCAGAGCCATGGCCTGAAGTTAAACGCCAAAAATGTATAGTCATACCCTTCGGGAAAAACAAGGTAACCCCAAGCTACCATATAGGTGGCAATCCACTAAGCACAGAAGAGGTTATCAGGGACCTGGGGACCCAGGTTGACAGTGGCCTTTCTTTTGACTCTCACATTGCTAAAGTGGTTAGAAAGACCTTCTACATTGCCCACCTGATCATGAATGGATTCACATCCAGATCTAGTGAGGTCATTGTTCCCCTGTACTCTTCACTTATCAGACCAATGATCGAGTACAATGCCCCATTCAGGATGTATCTCACCCGACATCTGCAGCAATTGGAGAGACCCCAAAAGTTCCTCAACAAAAGGATAAAGGGACTCCAAAATCTGTCATATGCTGCCAGATTGAAGAAACTCCAGCTCTATTCAGTCGCATACCATCTGCTCAGAGGTGACATGTGCCTGACATACAAGGCCATGTCCAACCCGAATTAATGGACATGCTCCACCTCAAAAATCCAAATCCACCAAAACCACTAGAGCAAGCGACTTAAACCTTAGCACGGATATAAATAGGATGTGCTGGAGGGATAGATTTATCACTCAGAGACTCCCTATGCAGTGGAATAAAATCCCGGTCCATGTGAGGTAGAGCACCTCGCTGGCTCTGTTCAAGAGAAATCTTGACCTGTGAATGGGAGATCGTAGATTTACCCCGGGAATCATCTCTGTGTCACTGCTGGACAGAGGCACAACAAACTAATGGGCACAGTATTTTTTCATATAAGGGGTGGCGTAAGCCACAAAAATTTGGGCTAGACTTATAAATGCCTTAGGGCAGATAGCCTAGTATAAACCTATGAACCTATTCAAAGGGGATCCAGTGTCTGTCAGCCTGGGATGACATGCTCGACAAGCTGCGTTGCTTCGCAAGAGATGGCTTGCACCTGTCACCCGTAGGCTTTCGAATACTGGCCAAGGCTCTTGCTGCCCCCATAATGCCTTTTTTCGGCAAGGCTCAAAAGTCAAACCCACCTCTGTAAACAGCACAATTAACAAAAAACTGAAGGTTATGCTATTCAACGCCAGGACTGTAAATCTCAAAATTCATGTGCTCAAAGCACTCCTCAGTATGGAGAACGTTGACATCTGTGCAGTAACTGAAACCTGGTTCAAGACTCCAGAGAGTACCCCAGCACTACTGGGCTACAGATCATACCACACGTTTCGGCCACAGAACATGGACCGAAACGCAAAAGGAGGGGGTGTATCCATATTCATCAAGGATACCTACACCTCCATGTTAGTGGTGCAGCATGATACATCTGAGATCATCCATGTGCAACTAACATCGGGCAAATCTGCAATGCAAATTTTGGCCTGCTACAGATCACCCTCCATGACCCAGGGCCACCACTCCACCTTTCAGGAGACACTGGAAAACATGAAAGTCCTACCGAACACCCTGATATGGGGTGATTTCAATTACCCTACCATTAACTGGGAAAACTACTCGAGTACAAACTCCCAGGCCCAGCGCTTCCTGGAATTCATCAACTCAAATGCCCTGGATCAACTGATAAACTCCCCTACCAGAGGTGAAAACATATTGGACCTGGTCATCACTAACATGGGTGACAGGTGTTCCACACTGGAGATCAACCTGTCACTGGTTAGATCAGACCATAAACTAATCACTCTGGATGTCCACACCCCACCACCACCCCCAACTAAGGAAACCACAGTAAAAAACTTTTCTAAAGCAAACTTCACCTTACTTAAGACAGAGGCAGTAAGTTTTACAGCCCCCACGCTAAAGGATAATGCTGCCCAAGATGCAGAAACCTTTACAAATGCACCACTCTATGAGCACCTACAAGGATGCATGGATCGTGCCATCCCTAGCAAAACCAAGACTCACTCCTCTAAGAGAAGGAAACCAGTCTGGTGGACCCCTGCCATAAACAGGCTATACAACAGAAGGAGGAAACTAGTTCAGAAAAAAGCAAATCCCAAGAAGGAAAGACATCCCTGATCAGTATCAGTAAGAAACTAAAGACCCTCATGAAATCATCCAAGGCTAACTTTGAAAGAAAAATAACCAAGGATTCAAAAGATAACCACAAAGCCTTCTTTAGCTATGTTAAGAATCTAAGTAGCAACTCACAGATATGCACTGAGCTAGTGCAAAATAGCACAAAATATACTGAACCTACTGATATTGCCAACATCCTGGCAGATAGATTCAGTGCAAACTTCACCCTCCTCTCACTCCCAAAAGGGCCCACAACAATACCAGAAAAGTGTAGTGTCCCAGAAATCACAGACACACAGGTGAAAACAGCCCTTCCAAAAGACAAAAACACAGTGTCAATGGGGCCAGATGGTGTTCCAGGCTGCGTCTTACACAAACTACAGAACGAACTAACCCCGCACCTAAACACACTGTTCAACCTCAGCCTCTCCACAGGCTATGTGCCCCATAGAATGGCACACAGCAACAGTTATTTTACTCCACAAAGGAGGGGCCACAACTGACCCTGGTAACTATCGCTCCATAAGCCTGACTAGCCTGGTCTGCAAGGCTATGGAGCACATCATCGTGGAACTCATTAACAAAGACATTGGGAACCACCAAACACTTGACCCAACCCAGTTCGGCTTTGTTAAGGGCAGATCATGCCTACTAAACCTTGCTGACTTCTTTGAGGCAGTCACCAAGGCCATAAATGAGGAAAAGGTGGTTCACACAGCCTACCTTGACCTCGCCAAGGCTTTTGACACCATTCCCCACTCAGGTATTACAGAAAAACTCACCAGCCTGAACATAAACCCCTATGTCACAAGATGGGTTGCCAACTGGCTTACAGACAGAATTCATACGGTAAGAATAGCGGGCTCCAGGTCCGACTCTAAACCAGTCACAAATGGTGTCCCACAAGGCTCGGTCCTGGGACTCCTACTGTTCAGCATATACTTTTCAGAAGTACAGGAAAACACAGGAGGACCGTGGCTAACCAAGTTCGCCAATGACTGCAAATTGGGAGCCATAATTGACTCTCCAGCTGACACAGACATCCTCCAAAAGGGCCTTACTGAGACGGACACCTGGTGTCAAAGTCATGACCTCAAGCTAAATGCCAAAAAATGCATAGTCATCCCATTTGGGAAAAACAAAACACCCATTATAGAATACAATGCCCCGTTTGGTATGTACCTCTCAAGACATCTGCAACAACTGGAAAGGCCACAGAAATACCTCACTAAAAGAATCACAGGCCTAAAGCAGATGCCCTATGCTGACCGCCTTAAAAAACTCCAGCTATACTCTGTCGCATATCGTCTACTCAGAGGCGATCTTTGCTTAACATACAAAGCCATGTCAAACCCAGAGCTGTTGGACATGCTACACTTAAAGAAATCCCAATCCCTCAGAGCCACACGCTCCAGGGATCTAAACCTTGTCATCACAATAAACAAAACATGCTGGAGGGATAGGTTCCTGACCCAGAGACTCCCCAGACTCTGGAATAGATTGCCCATACATGTCAAGCAGAGTGCCTCTTTGGTCCTCTTCAAAAGGAACCTTGACGATTGGATAGGAGAAAGGAAATTCACCCCGGGGATCACGTCAGTCACCCTGCTAGACAGGGGTCCAGGGAAGTAAATAGTGTGGGAAGAAATAGCCAGGGAATTGTTATGGCTAGGCTTGTATAGGCCCTAGGGCTGATAGCCTAGTACCAACCTATGAATTACCACATAGGTGGCAGCCCCCTTAGTGCAGAAGAGGTAATAAGAGATCTGGGGACCCAGGTAGATAGTAATCTCTCCTTTGACAATCATATTGCCAAAGTAGTTATGAAATCCGTCTATGTGGCCCATTTAATTACTAAAGGGTTTGCATCTAGAAATAAAGAGGTTATAGTGCCCCTTTACTCATCACTCATCAGATCCATCATAGAGTACAAAGCCCCATTTGGGATGTACCTCACAAGACTCTTCCAACAGCTGGAAAGACCACAAAAGCACCTCACCAAGAGGATTACTGGCCTCAAACATATGTCCTAAGCAGCCTGACTGAAAAAACTCCGGCTGTACTCAGTGGCATATCGCTTACTTAGAGGTGATCTCTTCCTGACTTACAAAGCCATGTCCAACTCAGAATTGATGGACATGCCCCACCTAAAGAAATCCAAATCACTGCAAGCCACGCACTCTAGTGAGCTAAACCTCGCCACAACAATAAATAGAACATGCTGGAGAGCTAGATTCCTGTCACAGAGACCCCCCCCATGCTTTGAAACAAAATTGTAAACTACATTAGGCAGAGCCCCTGACTAACACTCTTCAAGAGAAACCTTGACAAGTGGATGGGTAACAGAAAATACACCCCTAGGATCACTTCATTGGCTCTACTTGACAGAGGATCAGTTAATTAATCAATGGGGCGGGGAAAGCCGACACACTCTGGCTAGGCTTATAAATGCCCTTGGGCAGATAACCTAGTACCTACCTATGAACCTATGAACCTAAATGTATTAGAACTATATATCATGTATATATCAAACTAGGTTTGGACAGGCATGTGTTGAAAAGATATTTTCTAAAGTGCTTGTGCTTAAAATGTAATGCTGTACTGTAACTGTTTAAATGTATATATTTTAACAGTGGAAACTGGAACACAGGAGGTTAATTTCAGTCTAGCAAACACCAGAAAAATAACTGAAATTAAATTACTTTATGGTTAGGCCATAAAAAGATGTCATCATTCAGTTTCAGTGCAGCAACATACACAATGTCTATACTAGGGAGCTTTCTCTATTGTCTTTAAGGTGAAATAATTACTCATTTTGAAATGTGAAGGGATACAATTGTTTTATGATTTCCACCATCTGCCTAAGATCTATGTCTATATATTTTCACAGGTAGATGCTAAATGTTATCATCTGCCATCAACAGTTGTTTTGAGCTTGGGGTAGAGTCAGATGACAGGAAATGATGTCATTCTGCAAGTTATCCCTGCAGTAATATTTGAAATATTAATATGAGAACTCTCAGCTGAGACACATAATTTTGTATTCTGTCTTGGACTTGACAACAACTAAAGAAGACACATTCACCACACATTTGCCTTGCTCTGTAAGTAAGTTAACTAGGGTATAGTAATTCTCTTAGATATAGTAAGGAATATAGCAAAGCATAGCTAAGATGTTTTTCTTTATTTATTTGAGAATGTCCTGCAATGTCGTTTTAAATATTTCTTGTGATTTTGAATTCTGACGTCACTGTAAATATATACTGAGTATTTTCTTGTTCTTTTATTATTTATTATTAAATATATTTATACCTTTCATTGTGGCAGATCATTGTAGAGCTAGTTACATGCTGAAAATACTTGCATATTTACTTGGTGACACTGTGGGCCATTCCTAATAGCCTTGCTCTTGGTCAAACTACCATTTGTATTAATAGTAATATTACACAGTAAGATTGGACACCCTTTTAAGTGCCTTAAAGTAGCTAATAAGGAGCTGGCTGGTGTCAGTGATAATTACTTTACAGTCTGGGCAAAAAAGGGAGCATAGCTAGCAAACCTGTGCCAGCCTTTCCCAGGTGTGTGTGTGTGTGTGTGTGTGTGTGTGTGTGTGTGTGTGTGTGTGTGTGTGTGTGTGTGTGTTTGTGTGTGTGTGTGTGTGTGTGTGTGTGTGTGTGTGTGTGTGTATAAATCAAACCTCAAAAAGTATGTGTGTGTCAGCTACTTGGGCAGGGACACGAAGCAATGATTGGACAGAGAGGATGCTGGAGGTCTTGGCTTGACCACTCAGCTGAGATCTCAACTCTATAATTCTGCCATTGGGGAGTCTTACTGGGGATCTGGAGAAAGTGGGAGAAACCAGCTCTGGACTGACTGTGGTCTCTGTGTGCTCTTAAGGGAAATTGCACTTGATGCAGACAGCTGCATCTGGAAATACTGTGTGGGTACTTTGTCATCTTTCTTTTTTAATTTCTCCAAATCTTTTGTGTTTCTAATACCATGACAGGAATGGACACAATCCTAAGTCAAAGTACGATTAAAGTTCATGAAATTAGTATTGTTTCAATCTTTGATGTCAGCCAAAAGTGCACTTTGCAGCACCCGCAATGTGCCTAGTAATGACTTCTTCTGCAATTCGTACGGGGTTACATGGATTGATAACGTATCTAAATATGACTATAAATTCTTTTTATAAGACCCGGTGCTCCTACTATTATTGGACCTGTCTGGGTATCTTTCTTCCACATGGCTCTCGTTTCTGCCTGCAGATCCTGGTATTTTATGACTTTGTATCTCTTTGTACGCAAGGCACTGTAGTCACTGGGTGTGGCAATTTCAATGATCATTTATACTTTTGTCTTCTTTTCTTGGACCACTATACCCATTTTTCTAGCCTCTATCTTTTGAACTGTTGGTAATGGCTGATCCCATTTCATACAAACCATCATTTTCTTTGATGCTTTGTGGGTCATGTTTCCAGTGTTTTTCAGCCACTTCAGTACCATAATGTTTGTACAATCCCCAGTGCAGCAGACTTGCCACATTATAATGCCTTTCAGTATACAGTCCTTCTGCCATTAGTGTGTTGCAACCAGCAACAAGGTGTGTGACTGTTTCCAATTCGGTTTTACAAAACCTACATTTGTCTGTATCTCCCACATGTTCAATGGACTTTGTAAACCAGCATGTACATAGCCCACTATCTTGGGCTGTCAGTATTAACCTTTCATTTCTTGGTTTGAATTCGCCTCTCCTTAACTATTCCTGCATTCATTTTTAATCAACATGAAGCTCTTCCAGAAGTTTCTATACTTACAATTATATTTCTGCATTTTCCTCATTTCTTGCCTTCTCACCTGACCCTTCACCTTATATTCTTCCTTTTGTTTTTTAGCACATTCAGTTGCTGCCTGATTTTTATCCACTTCTGGTTTGATTTCCATTCCTGCTTGACATCGGTATGCTTCTGCTAAATTAAGCAGAGATGTCATCTTAGATTTATTCTCCTCATGTTTCAAAACTTTCACTACATTTGGATCCTATGAGGTCAGCAGATATGTGTGGAGTCCCACAATTGCATATCATCATCATCATCAGCCCCCCTTTTCCCATTTTTCTACATGGGGTCGGGGTATCGTGTTAACTGTCGCCAACTCTCTCGATTCAGTGCCACTCTCCTGCCTTCTTCAACACTCATGCCTGACTGTCGCAGATCTTCCTTCACACAATCCATCCACCTCTTTGTTGGATGTCCTCGCTTCCTCTTACCTTCTTCCTGTCTGTCCCAAATCTTCCTCACCAGATTGTCTTCTGCTTTTCTTCACATGTGCCCAAACCACCGTAATCTGCTCTCTTTGATCTTTTCTGCAATTGGAGCTACTTTGAGTTCTGCTCTTATGTCCTCATTTCTTTGTCTGTCCCACAGTGTGCATCCTATCACCTTGCTCGGACATTTCATTTCCATCACCTCTAGCTCCTTCAGCTGCTCTGCCTTTACTGCCCAGGTTTCTGTACCATACAGTAGTTCTGGTCACACCACTTCTTGTGCACCTTACTTTTCAGCTTCTTTGGCATTCTTGTGTCATAGACTACACCCGATACTCTATGTACTCCCCCAGAAACAGCCTACATTGAGAAAAGAAGAGGAGCCCACCCTGGAAGAGGTAACAACAGCACTAAGGAAGATGAAGTCAGGGCTGCAGCCCCTCTGATTATAGCTTTGACCTCTTCATTCAGACTACCCTTATCCTCAACTACTCCTCCCAGGTATTTGAAGCTGCTTACCTGCTCCACTATTTTCCCTTCTATCTCTATTCTCAGCTTCTTCTGATTTCCCCAGTTTGCTGCCATTACAACTGTCTTATCTGTGCTTACTTTCATCCATTGTGCCTTCAGATTTGCATTCCATTCTCCTATCCTTTGCTGAAGTTCTATCTCAGAGTCTGCCTGTACTGCCACATTGCCTGTTTGCAGATATAATCCATCACCAATATGAACAGCAGTGGGCTCAGAGCTGAACCCTGATGTACACCTACACCACTGAGAACCCCTCTGTGAGGCCAAACACTGTTCGTACTTGAGTCAATGGGTCTTTGTACATAGCCTTCACTAATTCTACCAATGTTTCTGGCACTTCAAACCACTGCAGTACTGCCCAGATCAGCTTTCTTGGGACCTTGTCATATGCTTTTTCCAAGTCTAGGAATGCTCAGTTGGACTCCCTCCTCATCTCTAGCTTCTTCTCAAGTATCTGTCTCACTGCAAACATCGGGTCAATTGTACTGCATCCTGATCTGAATCCAAACTGTTCATCTCCCATCTTACATTCTACTACTCTGCGTATTATTTTATCAATTACCCTCTCCAGCACTTTCATGCAGTGTGATAGGAGTTTGATGCCTCTGTACTGCCCACAGTTGTAGATGTCCCCTTTGTTCTTGTACACTGGCATGAATTTGCTTATTCTTCAGTCATCTGGGATATGTCTTTCTCTCCACACTGCTATTAGTACCCTCAGGAGCCATTTCTCCCCTGTCTCACCCAGCATCTTTATCATATATGCTGTGACTTCACCTGAGCCTGCTGCTTTCCCTGACTTCATCTTCCTTAGTGCTATTACCTCTTCCAGGGTGGGCTCCTCTTCTTTTCTCATTGTAGGCTGTTTCTGGGGGAGTACAGCTTCTGTGGGGTTTTCTTCATTCAGAAGCTGCTGGAAATACTCCTTCAATCTGCCTTTGATGTCCTCTGGACTGGTGAGCAGGCTGTTCCTGGCATTCCTTATGAAGGTTGTCTGACTATCTTCTTTATCTTTCTGTCTTTGCCTTGCAATCTGATATAGTTTCTTTGTGCCCCTTACTGAGTCACTTTCCAGAAGTTGGTACAGTGCCTCTGATGCCCTATTATTTGTTATTGTAACTTCTTTCTTAGCTTCTTTGTTAGCCAACCAATAGTCCTTCCTAGCCTAGTTAGTCTTTTCTGTCTCCCACTTCATCCTGCACTCCTTTTTTCTTTTGATGACTTCCTGGACTTCTGCATTCCACCACCAGCTTTCCTTATGTACCTTATTTCCATACCTGGCTCAGCCACATATCTTTTCTGTAGTCCTTACACATGCTGTTTTAGGCGCTGCCACTCTTCTTCAACTCCACCTATTTCCTCCTCTTCTTGGGGTGCTAGACCCCTGAGTAATTCCTTGAACTGCTGTACTTTCTCTCCAGTCAACTTCCAGGTCTTCAGCCTGGTCTCTGTTGACCTTAGAGCCTTCTCTGACCACTGCTTGCGGCTGATTGTGGCAACTACTGGTTTATGCTGTGGGCTGGCTGTTTCACTGGGGATGACTTTGCAATCATGGATTCTACCCCAGTGCCTTTTCCTTACTAGGAGGAAGTCTACCTGAGTTGCATGTTGGCTACTCTTGTATGTGATCTTGTGACTGTCTCTCTTTCTGAACCATGTGTTGGCTACTATCAAGCCATTTGCCAGACAGAAGTCTAGAATGGCTTCTCCTTCTTTATTCCTATTGCCCCACCCATGTGGACCCAGGCAGCCCTCATAGCCTGTTCTGTCTGTCCCGATATGTGCATTTAAGTCACCCATTATCAACACCAATTCATGTTGTCCTGCTTTATCTAGTAGGTCCTGCAACTGCTGTCTAAATGCACTCTTTTCCTCACTATCACAACCCTGCTGTGGGGCAGAGGCTGAGATTATAAATACTGCCCTATCATTGCACTGGAGTCTGACTGCCATGAGTCTGTCATTAATTCTGATGATATCCCTTACTGCCTTCTGAAGCCTCTCTCTCACCACAATTCCTACATCATTTCTAGCCTGCCCTCCACCTGCATAGTGGACTCTGGACCCCAAGCCAAGTGGCTTTGCTGCACTGCCCTTCTATCTCATCTCCTAGATACATAGGATGTCTAGCCTCCTCCGTATCATCATGTCATCCACTTCCAAGCTGTGTCCTGTCAGTGAACTTACATTAAGCGTAGGAATTCTCAGTTCAGGTTTGGCAAGTTGGTTGGTTTTATGTCCAGCTTTCACTCAACAGAGCTATCCCAGGTAACCCAGACTGGGCAACTAGACACTGGCTAGCCAGTAGCTTATTGACCCGGGGCTGCTGGGCTTTATGGCGGGAACGCACTGGCCAATAGGGGCACATATACCCCCCCACCATTAGCACGGGTCTCTGGTGTGGGTCAGAGTAGGCTGGGTCCTCAACCCACTTATCACCAGTTACTACCCATGCCCATTTGTGGCGGCATTAGTCAACATGACTGAATCACCTAGAGCCATATTTTACTTCTAGAAATGTAATCAATTTCAAGGAGGCCCATCCCTCCTTCGGTACGGGGAATATATAATCTTGGTATACACTGATTTTTATAAATCATTTGGTGAGCATGAAGCATCCTTCTTGTTTTAATATCTAATCTAGCCAACACTTTTTGGAGTCAGTCAGTCACTCCAAAACTGTACATTAGGACAGGAAGAGCAAATTGATTTATAGCTTGGATCTTGTTCCTAGATGTCAATGCTGTTCTCAGGATTGATGTAAGTCTTCTAAAGTATCCCTGAGTTTTATTTGCATTTGTTCATGTTTTATTGCAGATCATTCGTCAATTACCAAATATTTATACACTCCCCCTTGCTCAAGTTCTTATATATCACATTCTTATCCCAAACTGATGTTTTCCTGGTGCTGCAGTTTTCCTGCTTTAAAAGGTTGCTTTTGTACATTTATCAAGACCAAATAACATTCTAATATCATCTGAAAAGGTTTTGACAACCTGCAGGTGTGCTTTCAGTTCTTCGTCTGATGAGCTATACAGTTTTAAATCATCGACAAAGAGAAGATGAGAAGTCATTAGACTGTGTTGTTTTCTAGGAGCCAAATTGTAGCCATGGCCTAAGCTGTTAAGTAGACAGCTTAATGGATTCATGGCAAGGCAGAATAGCAACGGTGACAGAGAGTCACCCTGGAATATCCCCCTTTGAAATTTTATCCCTGGGATAATAATCTGTCCTTTATCATGGCTTAATTGCAAAATGATCCGCCATTGTTTCATGGTTACTGTAAAGTAGTCAAGCAGTGTAGGGTGTCTCCTACATGTTTTTAAGCACGCTTTTATCCATGAATGTAGGGTGCTATCAAATGCTTTTTTGTAGTCAATCCATGCCATACTTAGATTCTTCCCCTTTTTACAGTTCTCCACTATAATTTTAACAACAAAAGATTCTTTGTTCCATATGACTTTCTTTTATTGTCCTTTTGTTCTACTGCCATAATTGAGTTTGGGTACCTTGTTATCCTCCCATTGTATGTCCCCCAGTGGTGCCAGTGGTGAGGTTAACCTCTCCCCCAGACTATTAGTCTGGGGATGGTAGGGGGTGGTCTTTAGGTGATTCACTCCACAGTGCTTCCATAGACAAGCCAGCAGGTCTGACATGAAATTGGCACCTCTGGCAGTCAGTATTTCTTTTGGGAAACATACCCTGCTGAAAATCTCTAACAAAGCATTTGCCACCTTTTCTGCCTCAATGGGGGACAGAGCCAATGCCTCAAGGTAGCTGGTAGCATAATCTACTACCACTAGGATATACTTCTTTCCTGTGGAACTTGGGTACTCAGAGGCTCCACAATATCCATAGCTACCCTCTGAAATGGCTCCTCAATCACAGGCAAAGGCATCAAAGGAGCTCTCACCTTGTCTCCTGCCTTGCCTATCTTTTTGCACTGCTCACAGGTCCTGCAGTACCCTGTTACATCTCTGTAAATTCCAGGCCAAGAGAAGTTCTGCATAACACGCCTCTTTGTACGTTTTATGCCCATATGACCTGCAAAGGGAATATCATGGGCTATGGCTCAAAGTGCTAGACAGTAGGCTCTGGGCACTACCAACTGCATTAGTCTCTCATCTGCTATACCTCCTTCAGGGGTCCACTCTCTTTACAGTAACCCTTAGTCCCAGTATACAGATTCCCACTTTCCTTGAGAATCAGGTGCCTCTCTGGTTATCTCCCTCAAGCCATGTAATGTAGGGTCTGAGAGCTGAGCCTGTCTCAACTCTCTCTTTGTAACCCTTTTCATCTCCCCTTCCACAGGAAGTTTGGTATCTTTTGACAACAGTGCCTCACCGTCAGCCTGGGTACTACTACTCAACTCTGCCTTTGTGGTCACTCTGTCGAAGTGAACATCAGTACCCACAAGCAGCTGTGGCTGACCTTCAATCTCATTGCTACAGGGTAGCTCCCTCCCTGAAGTTGCCAACTCACCAGTCCTAGCTTCAAGTGTGTGGTCTGTCTGGGTCCCCCCCAGGTTACCAGACCCACATGCCTGTCTCCAAGCCTTACTGTATGTAACTGTATGCACACAAGGTACTGCATTATCAAAATCATTCCCTATCAGAACATCTGCAGGGATATCCTCAAACACACCTAATTGCTTTCTTCCCATTCCACCCTCCCAGTCAAGTTGAACCCTAGCCAAAGGTATTTGGAATGAGGTCCCTCCTAAAGCTCTGACTGGATTAGATTGCCTAAGCAAGTAGTGCTGCTCTTTAACCATTGCAAGCTTCATAATGGTTAGGTCAGAGGCTGTGTTTATTTTAGCAATGGCCTGTTTCCAATCTACTAAGATAGGATATAACCTCTTGTGGTAGTTTGGTACCCTTGTTGTCTCCAGACAACTTACTGCTGGCATTCTGCCATTCCCACTTACTGGTTGTCCCACCTTTTGTTCCCCAACTTGCCTCAGTGGACATCTATATGGTGCATGGCCCCACCTCAGTGGACATCTATATGGTGCATGGCCCCACCTCAGTGGACATCTATATGGTGCATGGCCCCACCTCAGTGGACATCTATATGGTGCATGGCCCCACCTCAGTGGACATCTATATGGTGCATGGCCCCACCTCAGTGGACATCTATATGGTGCATGGCCCCACCTCAGTGGACATCTATATGGTGCATGGCCCCACTGGTTGCATTTAAAAGATTTAACCCTTGGTCCTAGCCATGTACCTGAACTAGTGTCTTCCCCTGCTACTGGCAGACTCTGTTGGGGCAGTTTAGGCTGCCCACCATGGGTTCCATTACACCCATGAACAGCACTGTATATCCCTTTCCTGTGCAGTGAATGCCCTGCTTGCTATGTATAGGTCTCCCTTTTTCACCAGCTCATCTGCGGTATTACATTCTCTACCTGCTAACCAGATTCCCATGTCCGCAGGCAAAGTGATAAAGCCCTTTTCCCTCACCAAAAGGTCTGCCAGCCCTTCAAAAGTAGTGACCTGACACCCACTCACCCATCTATGAAAATAAGTAATATATTCACACACACTTTCATTTGTCTTGTGCTCATAAAACATCTTTCTAGAAGGTTCAGGTGCTAACTTAAGATGCTCTCAGTATCAGACAATTTAGAAATAGCAGTTACAGCTTTACCATGAAGTAGGGGGAGTCAGGAACCATACCCAGGGCTCTTGGTCAACATTATACTGTTTACATACCCTTTCAAACATATGAATTAAACTATCAAAATTATCACCATCTGTAAATTGTGGAAGAAATTTACTGGCTTTTGTTGCTTCTGGGATTTGGGTACTCCCTTCCCCATTACCTTCATGATCCTGACGAAGAGTTAGCATCTCCTTTCCATGTTGCCTCTACCTACCCTTTTCTTTGGCCTCAAGACATCTCAGTCTCTCTGCTGATTCTAATTCCATTTGTTTTTGTTTCTCCTTTTCTTCAGCCTCCAAGCACCACAGTTGTCTGCCAATTCTATTTCCAAATGTTTGGCTTCTAGTTCAAGTCTCTAATTCCAGACAGATTTTTAAGGCAAAGATGAACTGTCTATTTTCTAAGAATTGTACATCCCCAAGGCCAGTATGGTTGTACTCCTGTTTGCTATTCTGTGATGCAGCTGTGACTAAGGCTGCAATAATTTCTGCTTTAGTCAGGATGGAGCCCCCCAGTCCTTTGCCTTGGCACATCTCAGCCAACTGGCTCCTTGTCAGCTTGCCATACTTCTCTGCTGACATCCTTGCCTGCTCTCCCAGACTAAGTAAGCTAACAAAACAAAAAAAATAAAACTAGTGTGATATGAAATGCTGAATGTCTACTGTGTGACTGCTTGAGAGTACAAACGCCTTCTTTAGTGACCACTGTTTACAGGCTACAGGAGTTCAGTATCCACACCACTGAATCCCAATATGTGGATATCCCACCACTGACAACCAATAAATGTGAAGACCCACCACTGGACAAGTAATCAGGGAGCCTCAATCCTTACCACTGGTACCAGTGGGGGACATACACTCCAAGGATGACAAGGTACACACACACAGTATTTCTAGATGAAGCTCTCTGCATCAAGTGCAATTTACCTTAAGAGCACACAGAGACCACAGTCAGTCCAGGGCTGGGTTCTCATTCTTTCTCCACATCCCCAATAAAGCTCTCTACTGGCACACCTATAGAGTTGAGATCTCAGTTGAGTGGCCAAGACCTCCAGCACTCTCTCTGTCCAACCAGTGCTTCGTGTCCCTGCCAAGTAGTTGATACACAAACTCTTTGAGGTTTGATTTATACACACACACACATACCTGGTAAAAACTGGCAAAGGTAAAAAATGGTAGTTTGACCAAGAGCAAGGCGATTACACGTGGCTCACAGTGTCACCAAATAAATATGCAAGTACTCTCAGAACTTAAATAGCTCTACAAAGATCAGTCACAATGAAAGGATTAAATATATTTAATAATCAATAATAAAAGAACAAGAAAATACTCATTATGTATTCACAGTGACATCAGAGTTCAAAATCACAGGAAATATTTAAAACAACATTGCAGGACAGTCTCAAATAAATAAAGAAAATCATCTAAACTATGATTTCCTATATTCCTGGCTATATCTAAGAGAATTACTACACCCTAGTTAACTTACTTACAGAGCAAGGCAAAGGTGTGGTGAATGGGTCTTCTTTAGTTGTTGTCAAGAACAAGACAGAATACAGAATGCTGTGTCTCACTCTGAGAGTTCTCAAATTAATATCTCAAATATTACTGCAGGGATAGCTTGCAGAAAGACATCATTTCTTGTCATCTGACTCTATCCCAAGCCCAAAACAACCATTGATGGTAGCTGGTAGCATTTAGCATCTACCTGTAAAAATACATAGAAAAGGGCTTTTCCTCAGATCTTAGGCAGATGGTAGAAGTCATAAAACAACTGCATGCTTTCACATTTACAAACTAGTAATTATTTCACCTTAAAGACAATAGAGAAAGCTCCCTAGTACAGACATTGTGTCTGTTGCTGCAGTGAAACTGAAAGATGATATATTTTTATGGCCTAAACATAAAGTAATTTAATTTTAGTTCTTTTTCTGACGTTTGCTAGACTGAAGTTAACCTCCTGTGTTCCAGTTTCCACTGTAAAAATATATACATTTAAACAGTTACAATAGTGTATGTGCATGTCTGTTCTATTCCAGTAGGGCATGCTGTGGTTACATTTTAAGTGCAAGCACTTTATAAAATATCTTTTCAACACACGTCTGTGCAAACCTAGTTTAATACTTATATATATATATATATATATATATATATATAAAACATACAGTTCTAATACATTTGTAACAGAAGCATCATATGTGAATCATGTTGATATTCACAAATGACATACAATTATTTAATTATTTACAAAATTCTAGATAGCTGTGTGGGCAGTATCTACTTTCGTGACACAGGGTATATAATAAAAGAAGAAAACGCATGGCCAAAGTCAGGAAGAGCAACTCCCTTAAAGGCAAGTGCTCTCTAATTCAACTAAACAAAAGAATGTGAGGTCTATTAAGTCCACCAAGGCCAACATAGAGTCCCAGGTTAAGCACAATCAGAAGCCTTCTTCAGGTACATCTGGAACCTTAGAGGTAACACACAACAATGTGCTAAACTGTTGGTGAATGAGACCACCAAGACCACACAGACCCCATCCATCTATCCATCCTCAACATATTTTCCCATTTGTACATGGGGTCATAGTGTCACTTCTGCAATAACAATCATCTCAAGCCAAGGTTTACACCACCAGGTGGCTAGCCTTGCAATGGTAGTTCATTCGCACCACTCACTTGCACACATACTCTCACCTACGGCCAATTTAGAGTGTCCAAGCCACCTATTGCATGTCTTTGGAATGTTGGAGGAAACCGGAGCACCCAGAGGAACTCATGTGACTACAGAGAGGACATGCAGACTCTGCACAGAAGGCATCCTAGCCGAGAATCAAAACGGAGAACCTCTTGCTGTGAGATGACAGTGCTAACCACTGCACCACCACAGACTGACTTAGCAAATCTACTGGCTGATAAATTCAGCTCAAACGTCATCTCCTACTCTCCCCAGCTCCACCAGGTGAAACCCCCTCCAACATACACCCCCCCAGCTATCAGAGACCAGGTTTCGCTGCACCTACTAAAGCCAAGAACACTACCTCCATGGGTCTTGAGAACATTCCAGGTTGCCTCCTGAACAGTCTAAAACATGACCTTTCAGGACCACTTAAGGGACTGTTCAACTACAGCCTTGAAACAAGCTATGTTACAAATGAATGGAGAAATGCAAAGTCATTTTGCTGTACAAGGGTGGCCCATCAAGTGACCCAGGGAGCTTCAGACCCATCAGTCTAACAAACCTAACACACAAAGCCATGGAATGAATTATCATGGAAATGATAAACAAGGACATTTGTAGCCTACAGACACCGGACCACTCAATTTGGCTTTGTTAGGGGAAGGTCATGCCTACCTAACGTGGTGGACTTCTTTGACTGGGTCACCAAGGCAATGGATGAGGGTAAAACAGTGAATACTGCTTATCTTGACCTAATCAAGGCATTTGATACAATACCCGACTCAGGCATTGTTGACAAGCTCTCTAAGATAGGCATAAATCCCTACATAACTTGCTGGAATGCCGGCTGGCTCACAGACAGGATTCAAGAAGTCAAAATCAATGAGACCACCTCCAGCAAGAGCCCATTCACCAGAGAAGTACCCCAGGGCTCCATGCTGGGCCTGCTTCTTTTTGGCATCTACTTCTCAAAAGTGAGGGCTAACGTTCAAGGCCTGTGGCTCACCAACGTCGCAGTAATTTGGGAAGTATTACAGAATCCCCTCAGATACCCCCCTCAGACACCAACATCTTGCAAGAGGGTTTAACACAGACAAATGATGGTGAAAAGCCATGGCCTAAAACTCAGTGTCAAAAATACCTAAAACACAATGTCAAAAAATACATTATCTTGTCTAAGTTAATTACTCCATTGATAAAACAGTAGCAGGTGATATGGGAACATATGTAGACATCAATCTGGTCTTTGATCAACATGCAACTAAGATAGTGAGGAAATAATTTTATGTTGCCCAATTTATAGGTAAGGGTATGGCATCTAGGTCCAAGGAAGTTATAATACCACTATATTCAGCCCATAATAGACCTGTAACTGAATGCAATGCCCCCTTTGGCATGTATCTAACCAGACACAACAGTTAGAACACCCACAGAGATTTCTCTCCAGGAGAATCCAGACGTGAATACCTTGCCCTACACTGATCATTAAAGGTTCTGTCGCTGTATTCAATTTCCTACAGACTCCACAGAGGGGATCTTTTCTTGGTTTACAGGACTTCCTCAGACCCAGCCCTGATGGTTCTGTTGCACATATGCAAAACAAATAGTAACAGAAACACAAGACCCAGGGATCTGAACTTCATTTGTGACATAAATAGAATGTACCGGAGATACAGATATGTGTCCTAAATGCAGTTCACTAAGTCTATATACAAACATTCAAGGCTTTCAACACCATCCCCCACTCTGGAATTATAGACAAACTCACTAAACAAGGTATAAATCCCTATGTCACAATATGGGTTGTCAACTGGCTCACTGACCGAATCCACAATGTGAAAGTAGCAGACTCTAAATCCAACTTCAGACCAGTGACAAGTGGAGTACCACAGGATTCAGTCCTAGGTCCTCTCCTGTTTGGTATCTACTTCTCTGAAGTGCAGGCTAACACAGAAGGTCTTTGGCTAACAAAGTTCGCAGATGACTGCAAACTAGGAGCCATAATCAAATCTCCTAACGATGTAGATATCCTACAAAAGGGCCTCACTGAGACAGATGCCTGGTGTCAAAGCCATGGCCTCAAGCTCAATGCCAAAAAGTGCATTGTCATCCCTTTTGGTAAAAACTCTGTACCCATGTACTACCACATAGGCGTTAGTCTACTTAACACCGAAAGTGTGATAAGAGATCTTGGGACACAGGTGGACAGTAGTCTCTCCTTTGATAATCACATCACCACAGTAGTCAGGAAATCCTTCTATGTGGCTCACCTCATCATAAAAGGTTTTTCATCCAGGAAAAAAGAGGTTATTGTTCCCCTCTACACATCACTCATTAGACCCATTATAGAGTACAACGCCCCTTTTGGTATGTACCTCACAAGACATCTACAACAACTGGAAAGGCCTCAGAAATACCTCACAAAGAGGATTACCATCCTCAAACAGATGCCCTAAGTAGACCGTCTCAAAAAACTCCAGCTTTACTCTGTCGCATATTGCCTACTCAGAGGCGATCTCTGCCTAACATACAAAAATATGTCAAACCCATAGCTGTTGGACATGCTCCACGTAACGAAATCCCAATCCCTCCGAGCTTCACGCTCTAGGGACCTAAACCTTGTCACCACAATAAACAGAACATGCTGGAGGGATAGATTCCTGTCTTAGAGACTTCCTATACTCTGGAACAAACTACCTATCTATATCAAACAAACCTCCTCATTAGCACTCTTCAAGAAAAATCTTGATGATTGGATGGGAGATAGGAAATTCACCCCAGGGATCACTTCTGTGGCTCTGCTTGACAGGGGCACAGGAAAATAATTTTCTTGGGTGGCAAAAACCAGGGTACCGTTTGGCTAGGCTTATATAGGCCCTAGGGCCAATAGCTTAGTACCTACCTATGAACCTATGATAAACATCTCCAGTAATGAACAAACCCCATGATTATTAGCCATAAAACTCCACTGTACAAAAACACCCCAGCTAACGTCAGTCACGCTACAGAATGGCCTCACTGAAACCAATGACTGGTGTCAGAACCATGGCCTTAAGCTCATTGCCAACAAATGTGTCGTCATCACCTTTTGGAAAAACCTGGTTCCCATGAATTACCACATTGATGGTAGTCCACTGAACACAGAAGGCGTTATAAGAGATCTGTGAACACAGGTTGACAGCAATCTCTCTTTTGATCACCACATTGCCACTGTGGTCAGAAAGTCCTTCTATGTGACACATCTCATTACTAAGGGTTTTGCATCCAGGAAGAGGTCATTGTTTCCCTCTACTCTTCCCTCATTAGGCCAATCATCGAGTACAATGCCCCATTTGGCATGTACCTTACTAGACACCTGCAACAACTGGAGAGGCCGCAAAAGTACCTCACAAAGAGGATCCTAGGCCTTAAACACTTGTCCTATATGGACAGACTCAAAAAATCCAACTATTCTCTGTATCATATCACCTACTTGGAGGCGATCTCTGCTTGACTTACAAAGCCATGTCTGACCAAACTCTGTTAGAAATGCTACATCTAAAGAAATCCCAATCCCTCCACACCACATGCTCCAGAGACCTCAACCTCATTACCACAATTAACAGAACATGCTGGAGGGACAGGTTCATAACCCAGAGACTGGCCATGCTATGGAAAAGACTTCCCATACATGTCAAGCAGAGCACCTTGCTGACCCTCTTCAAGAGAAATCTTGATGAGTGGATGGAAAACAGAAAATTCAACCTGGGGATAACTCCAGTGGCTCTACTCGACAGAGGCACTGGGAACAAAGGTTGGGTGGCACTGTGCCAGGTTAATTCTATGGCTTGGCTTGTAAAGACCCCAGGGCCATTAGCATAGTACACACCTATGAACCTATGAACTCACAAAATTAGGTATAAACTGCTATGTCACCTGCTGGATAGCCAGTTGGCTCACAGATAAGACCTCAGGATTTAGGACAGGGGGGGTTTACTTCCACAAAGAGGCCAGTCACTAGCAATATCCCTTATGCTTGGTGCTGAGACCACATTTTCTTTGATATCTATTTCCCTGAGGTCAAAGCCAATGTTAAAGGGACAATCCCAGGGATTTTTTGTTTTGATTCAGCCATTGTTTACATTTCAGGTTTGCCTTTCTGAGCATGCTCACATTTGGCCGAGAGGGATGAGGGAAGAGTGCCCGCAGGAAGTTTCAAAGGTGTTAAACAAATTCCATCTCACACTGCAGTTTTACTGACAACAGCTCTCCTTGTGAGCCATTCATTAGGTTAATCTGTGCATTTACCCACCGAGAAAGGTAGCCTTTCAGATATTTAATGACCTGACTTCTGTTGCTGCTACTGTATAAAGCACAGCAGTAATGCAATACTTTTAAAGGGGCGTTATTTTGTTTCTAAAATCAGTTGCTTGCTAGAGTACTTTGTTTAACTTTTAGTGCAGTGTATGTCACATGCTCATACAGAAGCAGGATTTTCAGAGAAGCTTGTTAGCATACTGCAGGTTAGATTTCACAAACTTCTATGTGGGATGGTTATTATTAGGAACTGCTAAGAGATTACCATTTGTTCTTTTGTATTTTCCGTCCCCCATCCATAGGCTATTTATTTTATTTATTTTTATTTTATTTTACATTTGTTGACCGGGCTAGTCTGGCTGGATACATGTCCATTTTCAGCAGAGGCCCGAGGAGAAAAGCTCCACTAAATACTAAGTACATTACAAATAGGTTATTTGATCTTGTCAGACTCACATCTGCAGCCTTTGCAGCGGTGAAATTACATCTTTAGCAGGAGCTTGTTTTTGTAAAACTTAGTGGAATTATTATCCCAGTCTAGGCAATTGTATTTTGTTGTTTGTTTGTTTCTGTTTCATGCTTTTTCCCTTCACTGATAATTATTTTTCATATGTTCAGCGATAGTGTTGATTACAAGCCCATGTACTTAAGCAGACATACATTTATAAGACAGTTTCCCTCATTTCACAGGACAGCATTGCTTTGGACATTTGCATCTTGGAAACAAACCCATTGAGCTGCAAATCTCCTAAGATTCTAGAAGAATAAAATTTCATAAAATTTCAATAAGAATCATGTCAGACAACTTTGAAATGTAATCTTGTTACTGTACTAAAAGTATTTTCCCATTAGCTGCCACCCTTCAGGGATCACACAGTAACCGTCTGTGTAATACTGATTCCATCCAACTGAATTTATTTACTTTTTCTTCACTGCATTATGGTAAAATGTTCCTGACTATCTGACTGCAGTACAGTTACACCGGTTACCATTTGAAAGTTGAGGCAAATGGAGTCTCTATATTTCCCTATATTTTCCTATCTGTGTGCATAAGTACGCATGCAATATGTAATCTAAGTTTATATTCATGTGGTTGTAAAACCACAGCCTTGCTATTGGGCCAGATTCACGAAGCCTCCGTGTAAGAGTTATAACTCTTACACGGAGGCTGCAGTTAAACGGTGTGATGTCAGCATGTCATGCATATGCATGAGGTGCATGAGGCATGCTGAATCACACCAGTAACTCTTACACGGTCCGTGTAAGAGAGTAGGGGGCATGTCTGTAGGCTAAGCCCTGCAAGCGGACACGCCCCGGAAGACTATAATGGCTGAAAGTAAACAGCCACGAGAGAGGCCATGGAAATGAGAATAAACACACTACACAACACATGCCCCGACTGACCATCAGTGTATAAAATGAAGAGATGTTATAAAATTAAATTAAAACCTTTTTTTTTTTTAAAAAACCCCGTAAATGTTTGCTACTGTGTGCGCTCGTGTGCTACTAGCGCAATTGCAGTTAGCAGTCAGTGGAAAAGGATATAAGAACTAAATATGCAGAGTAAGCCAAGAAGTAATAGCTTAGCGGTAGAGTTGCCGGCCTAAGAGTAGGCAGGCAGGGTTCGAGCCCCTACAACAACCTTTTTTTTTTTTTTTTGTAAATAAGCACTAAAAAGCCCCCTGACAGTATTGTACAAATGTAAATGTATTCCCTTTTGTAAAATGGAATGAAATGGAGCATATATTTTGAAGTAACACAATAATAAAAATAGTCAGAAATGTACTGATAGCTAAGCTGCTGTGAGACAGACTGCCCGTAGCTGAGTACTGTTTAACAAGCTGCAAACTGCATGCCCGTTGCTAAGCACCGGTTTAATAGGCTGAAACTGTTTGCAACTAGCTGTGCTTAGCTGAACATGTGTGTCACTAGCCAATTAAGATTTATCCCAGTGCACACCGTTTGCGCGCCGCTCCCACAAGCTAACTGCCAGTGCGCATGCGTTAGCTCCGCGCAAACGAGCGCAGACCTGGTTTAAAGTGCTTTTGGCATGTTTGATTGACAGGTCCTCAACTCAGTTCTGTAAGGAAAATCAAAAATCAGTTGCCAGATTTGAACCCAGGATACCATGCACTAGAGTCAAGGTACTAAACCACTAAGCCATGACAGCAGTACCTAGAAATGCAGAAATAGCATATATATGTGATAAAATCCAGAATGGAGCATGATAAAGCATTTTCAGTGAAGTAGATACAATTCCAAAACGGCCAATCAGAGAAATGTGCGGGAAAAGAGGCATATATAAGCCCCATAGGCGGGAATACACAGCAGAAACGATTGTAGAACAGACCTGCAGTCAGAATGAGTGGAGTAGGTGAGGGACGTTGCTTTCGAGCACAGCGTTGGGGCGTTGAGGAGTCCAGATACATGGTCTGGCTCCTTGTCCATCATCACGAGGCCCAACTCATGCAGGGCCAGGTCTCATGGGGAGCGTACAGGGCAGAGGCATGGGACCATTTGGCTCGTGATCTGACCAGTGCTACTGGCATTCCATGCACTGGTGAGCAGGTCCGTCACCACCATGCGGACCTGAAGCGACGCAAGCAAGACCAGTTGACCGAATGGATCCAGGAGGCCCGGGATATGCCCAACGCCCCACTACTGAGTAAGTCACATTTTACTTATGTATGTAAGGATTTCAACTGGCTGATACTATGGAGATGTGTAGTCCAATATTACTTCTTTCGTATTACAGCTGCAGGTGTCCGCTCTATGAACCGCGAGATGCATGGCCGTAGGCTGGTGCGGCTGCGCCACCATGCAGGTTAGTAACCCCACCCACTACTTGTAAATAAATATTATACTGTAACATGTATCAGAACACTGCAGTGTATTGATTAAAAGTAATATAATGTGCAAGCAAGATTTGAAAGTCTGCAGGTATGGCTGCAACATGTTCATCAGTATGCAAGTGTAACTGGAAATATAATTGATAGAATTAAACAGTGCTGTAATACAGATGTCCCACCATTAATTAAAATAGTGTAACCTGCAGTAGTCTCAAGAGTACAGCTTCAGAATCTGAGGTAGTCACATGTGAGATATATCCCTGTTGAAATGCTGAATCATGACAGAAGTGAGGCTGTTGGAAAGTGTTTGAATCACCACCAGTCTAACATGTGAACAAAGCCTAGAAGTAGCAACCTGAACTGTGAAGTTGCAGGATGTGTGAGAGTGACAGAAAGGGTCATGTATGAATAAATAAAGTAGTAATAACCCCTGAATATATTAGCCCCAGTGTGTTTCTACAGAACTAAATGCATGTGGGAAGTACAACTTAATATCCCAAACTGATTTGAGTGTGTCAGAATCTGGAATGTCTAGGCCAAATTCTGTATATGGTGATCACAGTAAACAATTTGCAGATAGAATGAATGATTATTTGACAGACTAAACAGCCATAGTTGTCCCCTGTCCTGTCATCAAAGTGTAGCAGGATGATGTATCTGATCAAATTCAAAATAAGTAGGATAGTGATGTATTTGTAACAGGTCTAGCATGATAGTCAAATAAAACTTATTTTGAAACATCAGCTTCAACTTAATTGTGTACCTATTACAAATGTAAATCAATGTGTAACATATGAATGTGTCATCACTTTCTATCTCCACCCAACCCTATAATTCCATATAACAATACCCACTAAATAATGGTATGTGAACATTTCATTAATCATGGACATTTGTCCGTTTCAAAAATATATGCATGTCTGTTCGTGCATGTGCCCTGTTCATACCTGCAAATTTGATGGCCTGTTGCCATTAATCAACCCTGCATGTTGTTTGACTGTGTATTTCTGTTCAAATAATGCATGTGATATTGATATGCCCCTTGTTCAATGGTGTTAATATCTGGGTGTATGTTTGATGGGAATACCAATGCATGGTGTTACAACTAATCTGAATGGAATAAAATGCCACTAACCCAAACTAACATAACAACTCACAAACCTAGAACGCTTGGGAAGGCGGGTCCCAGCGGACCCACCTCTCCCACCTCAGCTGGCGCCTGCACCTGGCACTAGTGCCCAGGCGGACCCTCCGGTGGCCCTGTGCCACCTTCGGGTGGAAGCGCTGCAGGGATGGGGCCGTCCCCTCTGCAAGTGTGGCGGAGGGGTTCGTCCACTCACCCTCCAAGGTGTCCGGTCTGTGGTGCGAAGGGAGATCCAAGACTCCATTCTTGGGCCCCTACGCCAGCTTGAGGCTCGTGTGGCACAGCTAACGGCCCTGGCCGTTGCCCCGCCTACACAGCCCCCAGCACAGCCCCGTCCTGGGCTGTGAAGGAACAGTGGCAACTGCCTATGGGTGGGGATATCAGTTCCACTGTTGCCATCTGTGGGCTCATGCATCTCGGATATCCCAACCTCCGTCCCCGTCAATTGTGTAACCCCCCCACGTGTGTCATACACCGCCCCTGTATGCGTCTTGTCTGCCTTGTCTGTTAACCTACCCAACCTACCTCCCCAGCTATACCGACTTCCTTCACCTGACATACCACTCTCACCTGAAAAAAAAAAAGGGCACTCTGTACCCACAAAAATTCGCCCATACATAGCTGTCCATGTCGCACACATGTCTGCTTGACATTGAAACAGTTAATTACAATTGGCTCTACAACAAATATTAATGTTGTCCTGACACCTCTTTCAGGGGTGAAAGGTTTCCAATGTCTCACCAAAATACATGGAAATGCACAGCTGTTGCTGCCAAAGACATGGGCATCTATGGGCCTTACCTACATCCCTCCTGCAAATCCCACGCTTGTTTCCCTACTGTCTTACCCTCTTTGTGACCCCTTTTCACCACTTTCCTGTCACCCCTTTTTCTTTTCTTTCAAAGAAATTAGCGGTGTGCGCTTGTGTTAGCGGAGCTCACCGCCAGTGAAGATAAGTGAGCTCAGCAAACGAGCGCAGACCTGGTTTAAAGTGCTTAAAAGTGCCTTTATGGCACTTTGATTGACAGGTCCTGTACTCAGTTTGAAAGTTTGCAAAGAAAAATAAATTCCCACTGTCAGTCTCGAACCCAGGACCTTGGTAACATCAGTCTGTATGACCTACCACTAAGCCATGCTTGCCTTACAAGAACACAGTGCTAAAATAAATATAACATATAATAGTAGGAATCAGTATAAAGGCAATATAGGAGGTGTACTATCCAAAGCATGTCAGGTAGAGTTTCAATGGCCAAATTACTGGATTCCCATACTAGTTCAGTGTTAACAGAAACAGCCCTGCTACTTGTTAGCTTGTACATAATAAAGTAAGGTAATGTACATATATGAATGTATGTATATCTACACATACAGATATATAAATATATATTAATACATATGAAATATAGTTGTAGGTGTCAGTATCCATACACACTCACTACAGGAAACAGTGAAGATAAATGCAGCAACCAGAATCTGCAACACAGCCTGGCTCCTGTGAGACCTACTACCCCTTTAACTGCTTAAAGGTGCCTCCAGCACTTTGATTGATAGGCCCTATACTCAAGTCACAAGCAGAATATAAGCATACTAGTAGGCCCTACCCCAAGACCATTGTAACACTAGTCTGTATGACCTACCACTAAGCCATGACTCTCATACAGGAATATAGTGCTAAATAAGTGGAACATGTAATAGTAGGAATGAAGATAAAGGCAATATAGTATGTGTACTACCCAAAGCATGTCAGGCAGACGTTTATAGTCCCAATTACTGGATTCCCATACTAGTGTAGTGTTAACAGAAACAGCCCTGCTAATTGTTAGCTTGTACCCAATAATGTCAGCTAATGTACATATATGAAAGTATGTATATGTACACAGATATATATATATTTATATAGCAATACATATGACATATAGTTGTAGGTGTCAGTATGCATACACACTCACTACAGGGAACAGGCAAGAGAAATGCAGCAACCTGAATCTACAACACAGCATGAAGCATGGGAGATGTACTAACCTTCACACTCACAGAACACTGTCAACAGCATACCAGCATAGTCCACGCCCTACAATCTGAAAGGGCAACGCCTATCTCACATACCCTTTTATAGCAGTGTCCTGAAATCACAGTGAGACATGCAATCAGTACACACCTGGCTGCATGCAATTAGCAAATGCTGTCCTACAATTGGTGCAGAGGCCATCACATGGACCTATGCAGATACCTACAAAAGCAATGAGTACCCACACTACACTCATGCAATACATTCATTGCACAAACCGACAGAGAAAGAGAGAGAGAGAGACAGAGAGAGAACAAAACAGAAATAAAGACAGCCAGCAGCAAAACCAGCAGCAGCAGCAGCAGCAGCAAACTTCAAGCAGCACCAGTGACACACCAACAGCTGCCACAAACACAGGTAATGCAAAGTAGCAGGTTAATACTGTGTTTACTGTGACACCTCCAAATGTATCATAGTTCACTATCTATAGGTATGTCCATGAGATAGGTTGTGTGTACATAGTCATGAAATATAAACATATGTAATATTGTTGTACATGTGGGCCATAACTAACACTTCCATAGCTTAGAACACAAGGCCAGTTGTGCATATGATGCAGTAGTTCCCAGGGTCAGTAGAGGTTCCTCCTCAATGGTGTGGGACCACTGTGTATGTATGGCACTGTTCAGGTACATATCCCGTAGTATGGCCAGGGATTAATATCAGTCTGTCATGTGGTGCTCTGTCCTCCAGGGGTGAATGTAGCACACATCCAGGGATACCATTTCGTAACAGTGATGCTATGTGTTCTGCAATGATGAAGGTGGCTCTCATCTGGACATGTTAGAGGATACGGAGGTGACAGTCATTTGGGATAACTAATACCACATGTGTAGGAGAATGGGGGGGGGGACCTGCACCTAAACTGTCTGAAACAATGTTGCCAATATCTGTGCATGTGGTGAATGTGAAGCATCTTAACACTGCTGACCACAGATGCCTTGCTGTCATGTGAATCTGCCCTGTGTTGCAGTAGCCTCCTACTATTTTTATACAATATGCCTGTATCTGTACTCCACTGGACATGATTAATAAGTGGTGTGCAGTTGTTCTGGGTTAGATATGTGTGTGCACAGTACATGCAGTATGTGGGATGTCTGTGGTAAGCATATGCAAAGGTGCTGGCGGTGTGTTGTGGCTACCACTGGCACAATGGGCTGCATGGATAGCATCACTGTCATAACTACTGAATAACTGTGTAATTAAATGCATACATAGCAAGGTAGTGTACTGTGCTTGTGGTGTTGTTCGGATATGTAAATCCAGGCTGAGTAATGTGTGCACATCACAGGGTTGGGTTGGATGGCAACACACATCCAGTATGTAGGGATGAACACCCAGAATGTGTCAGGCGTGTCGCCTGTGCAGAAGTATCCGGCCATTACCTGTGCATCCCAACAACACACACACATGCAACATATGGCAGAAGTACTATAGCAGTACACACATGTTCATAGGTTCATACTAGGCTATTTGCCCTAGGGCATTGGTAAGCCTAGTAGAATGTGTTTGTCTTTCACCACCCAATTACAAGTTATGCTGCTATGCCCTTGTCCGATGTTAGTATACTGTGCCTCTGTCTAACAGTGACATAGAAGTGATACCTGGGGTACAACTATGATCTACATCCAGTCATCCAGATTCCTATGGAAGAGAGTCAATGAGGGACTCTGCCTAACCTGTAGTGTCAGCTCATTACAGAGTGAAGGGAGCCTCTCAGTCAGGAATATGCCCCTCCAGCATGTCCATGGATGTCAGTGCTGAGGTCCAGCTCTCCTGAGCATGTGGCTGTATGGGACTCTGATTGCCTGAGGTGCATCATGTTCATTACTGCTGGGTAGGACATGGCTGTATATGGCACGCACAGATTGCCTCTGAACCGGCAATAAGCCACTGAGTCCAGCGGGATTTACTTTACCTGGGAAGCATATGACATCTGTGTGAGCCATTGCATCCCCTTGATGAGGTACTGTTGTCCTGTACCAGTTGCTGTGGGTGTCTGGTTAGGTACATCCCAAAAGGTGCATTGTACGCAATTATAGGCTTGATGATGGATGAGTAAAGAGGCACAATGACCTCCCCTGCCATACATGTGAATCCCTCATGATTAGCTGGGCTATATAACATGTCTTTCAATCCACATTGGCCATGTGGTTGACAAATGACAGACCGCTAACATGTTTCTACCCCAGGTCCCCAACTACGTCTTCTGTACTCAATGGCCTAACACCTATGTTGTACTGTGCCACCAATGTGGAGGCGTGGGAATCTGCATTGAATACTGATACTCCCCCTCCTTTGTTCAAGTGTTGTGGCTGACAAGAATGGTAACAGCTATAACCTGGTAGTACTGGTGTGCTCCTGTGAAACCTGAAACAGGTTCATGTTACTGCACAGATATCGATGTCCAGCATGTCAAGTAGGGTTTTGAGTGTGTGCATCCTTAGGTCTAGACTTCTGGTGTTGAGTAGCATCACTCTCACTTCCTCATCCTTTGTGATACAAATGGATGTGGGTTTGCCTTATGAGCCTTGCCTAATACAGGCACTATGGGTGTAGCAAGAGTCTCCGCCAAATTCCAATGGGACAGGGGTGACAGGTGCAAGCTGTCCCTAGCAAAGCATACCACCCCAAGATGGCAGGCATTGGCACACCTGTGAATGACACCAGTATGTCAGTCAATTGTTGGAAGGGATCATCGTGCCTTGATATTGTGGCATGGTTCTAGGTGAGGGTAGGATGCTACTCAAGGTCAGGGTCAAACTGTCTTGGGCTACGTGCTCAGAGAGCTCTGTACTGTCTCATGTCATGTAGTCCAGGGAGGAATGTGTCAGGCCATTCACACCAGCATGGACAGTGACTGAGTCATACCTGTACTTGCCTTGGGGTTACCTGAGTGTTTGTGTTATGTGGCAGGTCATAGTGGCTGACAGGCTGCACACCGTGACCCTCACCTCATTAAGCCTGGTGAACGTGATGTTAGTGTGCCTGATGATAGAGGCACCTAGTACAGGTGTATGAGGTGTGTTGTTTACTGTTAATGGCTGTGAGTGTTCAGCACATTGGCTTTGTGTGATATGTGTTGCACATGTTCGTTTCCGTGGTAGTGGTTGCATGGATGTCTGCTTAGGAGGTCTCTGCTGCATAGGCATAGCTGTGGTCCGAGCCTACAAGTATGTTTATATGTGATCATGTGTTAGGTCCGCTGTTGTGGTAGGTCTATGTTCATAGGTTCATAGGTTCATAGGTTCATACTAGGCTATCTGCCCGAGGGCATTTACAAGCCTAGCCCATCGTTTTGTGGCTTACGCCACCCCTTTAGTATGGGGAACTATACCCATTATTTTGCTGTGCCTCTGTCGAGCAGTGACACTGAGGTAATCCCTGGGGTATATCTGCGATCTCCCATCCATTGGTCAAGATTTCTCTTGAACAAGGCCCGCGAGGTGCTCTGCCTCACATGTACCGGGATTTTGTTCCACAGCATAGGGAGTCTTTGGGTGATGAATCTATCCCTCCAGCACGTCCTATTAATAGCCGTGTCGAGGTTTAAGTCTCCCGCCCTTGTGGCTCTGATGGATCTAGATTTTTTGAGGTGAAGCATATTCATCAAATCTGGGTTTGACATGGCCTTGTATGTTAGGCAAAGGTCACCTCTGAGCAAGCGGTAAGCGACTGTGAAACTGGAAGTGTAGTGTGTGGTCTCCTTGGCCACCTGACTGGTTATGGCAGTATTGAGTAGACAGAGCCTAGCCTCCAGTTCGGTATATGGTTGCATCACTCACATGAGTTTGAATTTGTTGTTAGGAGGAGGGGGTTGTCTGTGTACATGCATCTGTTCCAACATTGTCTCTGGAGTACCACACTCACCAGCTGGACTGGGGAGGGAACTGACAACTGACCTCTGGACATGCTAGAATACTATTCTGAATTCTGTAATAATTAATGATTGAAAACAAGGTACAGTGGGGAGTGAGGGTGTACTGACATTACCTACAACTGCTGACTGATATAAAAGCGTCAGTGAGCAAGTGCCAGGTAACCTAAGTGCAATGTGTCACAATTAAGTAAATGCAACAATGAGAAGCAGTCACTTGCTGTCATGTGTAACATGGAAATACGTACAGTAAGCAATGCAGATATCAGTAGTGAGTCACAGACGTGTTGACAAGCTGTGTACTATGTGGAAGTAGCATACCAGTGAAATAACAAGCTAACAAATAACAGGCATATAAACAAAGGTAGATCCAGGAGGCCTGGATGTAGTGGTTGCTACAGCAAACAAGGTGTAGCAATGTCAGTAAGATACAGCTCAGATATGCAGGCACTATAAACCTGAAACCAGATGTCCCCAGCTATGAATGGCAGAGTACAGCCTATTGTCACACACAAGTGCAGACCACAAACCTTGTTAATGTTAAATAACTGGCCTGAAGGCCAACTGCCCATACTAGAACTAATACACTTGTACACTGGGCCCTCAATCAGCAGTGCCCAACTTCAATGGATGAAAGATATGTGTCCTGCCACCACAGTGCTTGCCACCAACCTCCCTAATGTAAAACAACTGGTCTGAAGGCCAAGTGCTTAGTACAAATGACATAGAATGATAGCTACACTGTAATCAAGTTTTAACCAAGCAGTAATAAGTAGAAGTTAATACTCCCTGTATAGAATGTGTACCATGTATTGTTGAGATACTATGCTGATAACCTGTTTGTGTACCTTTCCAGCTTGACATGGCTCCAAAAAGGAACCCATCATATTCTGCTGCAGAGGATGACGTGATTCACCAGAGCCTGGTGCGTGACTATGCCATCCTGTTCTCACGCACCACCCAGAATCAGCAGGAGAGGTCTGCACTGTGGCAAAACCTCGTTAGCAGGATAAATGATGTTGGCATGCATGATAGGACATATGAGCAGGTGAGACATCACTGCAGTGATTTGATAAGAAATGTCTGCCAGCGTGCTGCAGATATCCACAGGCAACAGGTTGCCACAGGTGGGGGGGGTGGCCACACATCCCCCCCTCACCAGACAGGAGGGGCTACTGCTAAGTGCTGTGGATCCAGCCCCAGAACAACAACAGCAACACCCATGCATCATGATGGAGGTTGAATCCACACAGCAGCAACACACTGAGCGTGCAGGTAAGATGCCATATTCATTTATTGTTATTACTTTTACATTTGTTGACCCAGATAGTCTAGCTGGATATATGTCCATTTTCAGTAGAGGCCTGTGGAGAAAAGCTCCACACATAACGTAATAAAGGCAGACAGACAAGTTGTTAATACAGACAGCCAACATGATAGAATTGTACACCAGCCTGTTAACTAAATCAACATACATGTAAGGAACTCAAACAGTTTAGAGTCATACACAATATACCGTTGGTTTAAAAGCAATCCTACCTAAAGCATAACGGTTATGCAATAAGGCAAAAGCCAGATACATAATAGTTAGGGCTCAGAAGGGTAGAGAAGTAGAAGGAGTATGAAAGATACAATGATATGGAAGAGGCAGGAGTCAAGAAGGGAAGTGAGGAAAAGAAGGAAGACAGTCAAGAGGATGTGGGAGGGATGGGAGAAGTAGGTCAGAGCATAGAAGGACATCAAGGTGAAAGAAACAGGGTAGAAGCTAGTTTCTATGCACAATGAGGGGTTAAAGGTGAAGAGAGCATAGGGAGAGGGACGTTAGCCTGTACTCCAAGAAGAACAAAGCCAGTGGTTTTGGAAGTACAGTTTGAGTTGTCGTTTGAAGAGAGGTAAGGGTGAGATTAGAGTTAACTCCTGGTATGTACATATGACTGTTCTGTACGCTGTTACTTCATGCACGCATAAGGTGTGCATGTGGTATGTATCTGTCATCATGATATATATACAGACATGATGTGCAGCTGATGTGTATAAGGGAACTAGTGTACTACTGTACTGTATCATGTGCAAAATGAATGGCACACATGTGCCCACTGACATTACTCTCTTCACACTTCCAGGTCCCTCCCATCTAGCAACGAGGCAGGCCATACATGCTGGTGAGTCTTTTAACATTATCTGTAAAGCAATTTAGAAAACTAGGAAGAGTAGTGTAACTCTGTAGTAGACTTGCTGGTGACTGTGTTCACAATACCCGTAATACAGTTGTAGTTGATTGAGTAGTGTAACACGGTACTGATGTTTGTGTTTACTGTGGGGTGTGCATGTGTGCAAGCGTGCCTGTGCCCAAGTGTGCATGTGTGTTAGTGTCCATGAGTGCATGTGTCCATTTCTGAATGTGTGCATTAGTATTGAAATGCATCTCTGTCAAATATGTATGGAGACTGTAATCTGTGTTCCATGTTTTCCTCCTGTAGGTTCTGGTGCTGCTCTGGTGACCTGCAGCAGGGAACCTGAATCTTGTGCCCCAGGTACTGATGATGATGAAATGTCTATAATGGTGCAGGAAGGTGTGTCTGGGTCCGCCATTGGTCAGCCAATTGACAGTACACAGCTTTCAACCCCGTCAATGCGCACAGTCATCCTGCCGTTACATCCTTTGTCACCATTGTCCCTAGGTGATGGACAGTCTGCAGTGGGCATAGATCAGGGTAATGTGGTACCTGTGGTACATGCATCCCCACAAGGCAGCCATGAGCAGGGGCCTCCAGTGGTACCACGCAGACAGTCGCCCATGGGTTCTCGTGGGGGCATCCGTGGCCGTACTGCCTCTGGCCGACGTGCCTAAGGAGGTATGTCAACCTCCACTATGTTTCGAACTGTCATGCAGGCACAGGCACGTATGGAAAGGTACACCAGACAGGGTCTGAGGGAGCTGAGAGAATGTCGCACAGCCATGGCAGATGGCATGCGTGACGTTGCGAATGCTATCCGTAACTTCACAGATGTCGTTGACAGACGTTGTGGGGGCATAGAACAGCTGCTCCACAACCAGATGTCCATGGGCCAGGGCCATGGTGTGCGCTTGCGACGTCAACGTGGCCGTATGCCAGCAACAGCACCAGCTGGCAGTGGCCGCGGACGACAACAGGCCCACTCGCGCACCTCAAGTGCCAGCACCAGCCCCAGCAATGCTGGGTCTGTGCCGTCATCAAGACGCCCCAGGAGACCACGTGCACGTGGCTCTGGTCAGTCCCAACAGGGAACTGTGTCCAGTCAACACACCCCTGCTTCCGATGACAGTACCCAGTCTGGGTTAGTACCGGATACGGCCCGTAGCACCCTGCCAGGCACAGGTACCGTGTCCGTGCCCACAGACACTGATCTGGATGACCTGACAGGTGCAGTCTGTGGCTGTCCACAAAACCCTGTACATGGCAGCCATTATGTGGGACTGTGTGTGTGCTTAAACACATGCAGAAACCTAACACCTAGGGCAAACACATACACACACACACTGCACCAACACTGGTCCACCCTGTACTGCTGCCCCTCACAAACACACATACACACACATGTCAATTGGTGTTACCAGTGGCTGGCTTGGGCATACCTAACCCACACCCTGTGCATATGATGACACTGTGCCACCTCCTGCATACTACAACATCGGTGCAGGTAAAGGTAAACACGTTGCTGATGCACAGGGTGACTACATAGATGTGTATAAGTAGTAACATGGTAACTGTTCACTGTTCCAGTATAATTGTGTGTATATCCCAGCAGTCCTGCTGCAGTAACTGTATGACTGTCCTCAATTGTTATATGCACCCATACTACTTACCAAAGTGTACCAGCTGCACACCATCACATGCTAACATTGACTATGGCAATGCGCATCTTGTGCTGTTACATAGATTCAGCTATATGTAACTGTTCTGTCACACATGCATTTATACACACCCTGCTACCCACACACATGCACACGCTCACCTGCCATTCCCATTATTTATCACCCTACATGAGTAGCTGTTGATACATGACAGGTACACATTTGAGAAGTGCACTATGTTGTTTACTACTGGCGCCCTTCTCTACCTGTACTCACAGGGTGCAGGCAACCTCATCGGTTGAAAGATGTAATGTGCATCAGGTACTGTAGTACCCTGATTGCCACATCAAACATGTTTCCCATTTGGAAATGCACACACAGACACATCCCACATCCACACACTTGCCACATTCAGGCTTCAGAGCACTATCTAGGTATATTTGGGTACATGTGCGTGTTACAGTAGCATGTAACACTATACTGAGTACTGGCAGTTGTCTGTTGTCATGTTGTCTGTATAGAATAAAGGAATTGTTTGATTATCCTACTCTGTTTTGTGGACATTACTTGAAGATGTGTTACCTTACATGTGTTATTGGTACCACCACCTTCTCTTTTGTAGTTTTGTTTGTATAGGGTGCTATCAACATCACTGCTTGTGAAGGGTAATGACCACCCTGCAGTGCATAGCCCCATGTGGCAAAGCCACATCCCACCCCATCATTGTGCACACACACTAACCCCACCAACGGTAAAACACATACTTTCCATTTGCAAGATTCAAACCCATACCTAACTGTGTTATGACAGTAGAAACAGACACATTAGCAGAGTGTGCTATTTGCAGTAGTTGGAGAAATCCCTACTAATGCTGTACTTAGAGGGTGCTGACATCATCTGTGTGTAGGAGGAGGGATGTGCACCCTGTAGTGTGTTCTCCCAGTTGTCAGAAGGCAGTTAACCCTCCCAGCATAGTGCACACACATAAACCCCACTCATACTAACACACATATATTCCTTTTGCAGGATTCAAACCCCTACCTAACTACGTTATGACACTGGAGAAAGATGCATTAGCAGAGCGCGCTATGCGAATTACTGGAGGACTTTACTACAGGTAATATAGTTATACAGTCCTGACATCATCAGTGTTTCAAAAGGGAAATCTGCATCCTGTACTGTACTGTCACAGTTGCTAATAGGGACATTTGAAACACAAACATAGATGTGTTTGAGGTTTGGATATCTGGGAAATCGAGTACTCCAGTGTGATGAGTATATGGTTTGATTGCAACAATGAGGGACATACTCCCAGTGGTGAGCTGTTTGTACTCATGGTTGTGATGATCAGGTCTAGTATATCTTCCCCTCTTGTGGGAAGGTTGGTTACCTGTTCCATAGCCAAAGAATGTATGATCTATGTGAACCCTAGAGCTTGGGTATTGTGGCTTGTGTAATCTTCACAGTCTATGTTTGGGTAGCTAACGTCACCCAGTATGATGGTGTTTGCAGAGTAATCTAAACTGTCCTGTGTCAGCATGAAGGCTGTGTGGGAGTCCTGAGTTTGAGTGGGTGCTGTAAGAGCCCCTCTGTGTCTCTTGCCATGTGGTCCAGGGAGGTACGTCTCAGGTTGTTTGCACCAGCATGGACAATGTCTGCCTCATAGCTGTACTTGCTGTTGAGTGACCTGTGTGCCTGTGTTATGTGGCACATGCTATCACCTGACAAGTAGCTAACTGTGACCCTCACCGTGCTCTGTCTGGAGGGCGGCACGTCTGTCAACAGCTCATGTCAAGCAAGTTCACACCCCTCATAAATGATGTGTAAACCGTCAAAGGCCCAAGGCCTGTTGACAATATGGACCAGACTGCAGATACCTCTATAAAGGCATTCTATGGACACATTCAGGAATGCATGGATCATGAAGCCATATATAAAAGCATGACCCGATTCTCCAAAGGCAGATGTCCTGGGTGCCGGACACCAGCCATAAACACACTATACAATAGAAGGATGACGCCACTACATGATACAACAACCTCCCAAAATGTGAAGGCACCACTGATGAGTATTGGAAGACAACTACAGGCACCCATATGATTGTCTAAGGCCATCTTTGAGAGAGGGTTCCACAAGCCACTGAGGATAATCACAAGGCTGCCTGTAGTTATGTTAGTAACCTGGGTGGTACTACCCAGAAATGCTCAGAGGTAATCCAAGATGTCACACAAAATACAAAACATGCAGACATTGCCATCATCCTAGTGGGCAGGTTCAATGCTGTCTTCTCCCCCCACCACACCAAAAGGGCACATATGTCTCGTGGCACAGTGCTGCCCCCCCTGACATCACAGATGCTCAGGTAAGAGATGCCCTTCCCAAAGCAATAAACACTGCATCAATGGGACCAGACAGTGTCCCAGGCTGTGTCCTACATGAACCATGAGAAGAGCTACACACAGACATAACACCACTGTTCAATCCCAGCCTTAATACACGGTATGTGGCCAGAGAGTGGCATACAGCAACAGTGGTCCCTCAACATTCAGGTGGTGCCTTCATGGATCCTGGACACTACTCGACCCATATGTCTGACTAGCTTTGTCTGCAAAGCTATGGCAAGGATCATCATGAACCTCACATATCTAGATATTGTGGACCTACAGACATGTCACCATACACAGTTTGGCTTTGTCAATGGCAAATCCTGCCTCTCCAGCCAGTTTGATTTCTTTGAAACAGTCACCAAGGCCACTGTCAAGGGGAAGGAGGTGTACACAGCCTACCTGAACCTTGCATAAGCCTTGGATACAATACCCAGTTGTGCATTCTAGGAAGCTCACCAGTGTACATATTAACCCCTATGTCACTATGGGTATTGCACAGTGGCTCAAGGGCAGAACACACATGGTAGAATTGCTGGAGCCATGTCAGCCTACAACCTGGTACAAGTGGTGTCCCACAAGGCACAGCCCTGGGAGCTGTCATCTTCATTATATATTTATCATAGGTACAGGCCAACATGGAAGTACTGTGGCACAGCAAGTCACAGGTGACTGCAAACCGACACCATAATCAACTCACCAGCTAACACACGCACCTCCAAAAGGGACTCTTGAAACACACGACTTGTGCCACAGCCATGGCCTCAACGTGAATGACAGAAAGCGATAGTCATCCCCTTTGTCAAACACAGAGTGACCACAACGCACCACATATGTGTTAATCCATTAAGTGCAGACGAAGGAATTATGGACCTTGAGGTACACAGGTTGATAGCATTCTACCATTTGACAACAACATGGACAAAGTGGTTAGGTAAGCATGTTATATGGGCCACATCATCATGGGATCCACATGTAGATCAGGGTGGACATTGTGCCCCTTTACTCATCCCTCATCATGCCCATAATTGACTATGATGAACCTGTCGGCATGCACCTTACCAGACACCTGCAGCAACTGGAGATACCACATATGTACCTCGACAAGGGATCAAAGGGCTCAAACAGATGCCACATACTGACTGGTTAAAGTAACAGCAGCTCTACTCAGTGACATACTGCCTCTTCATAGGCAATCTGTGCCTGACATAGAAGGCCAGGTCATACCCTCAGTTAATGGCCATGCTGCATCTCAGAATATCCAGATCCCACCAGGATACACACTGGAAATACTTGAACCTCAGGAGTGATATACACAGGACATGCTGGAGGGGCACATTCACAACTCAGAGGCTCCCTTCATTCCGGAATATTATCCCAATAGAGGTTAGGCAGACTGACTCAGTGGCTATCTTCAAGAGTGATATTAATGACAGGATGTGACATTGTAGGGTTACCCTGGGTATCACTTATGTGTCACTGTGAGACAGAGGCACAGTATACTAACCTTGGAAAAGGGCATAGCAAGACAGATTCACAATGCATGTTGAAAGGCACACACATTCTGGCTAGGTGGATACATGCCCTGGGCAGACATCCCTGTACGAACCTATGGACCTAAGTATCTTTATCACCATTGTCCCTATGTGCTGTTAATCACCAATGTAATCTCAATACTATGGTAGCATGTGCAAAGGTCAGTTGTCAGTCACCTCTATGGTACAGTTACATACAAGTCAGTCAGATGCATGGACATATATGACTCAGTCATTGTCCATGCCACCACAGCTGATGTGGGATGTCCCTCACTGGGATACATGATAGGGAACATGGAAGGGATCACTGAGCAAGTGACACAGGCTGGTAGACCCCTGACCTTGGTTGGCATCAGACCCTCACCAGGGATTCTGGCAAATTACTGAATGCTAATGAATTAGTGTAGCTACAACACCCTAGCTGAATGGTTCTTAGCATGCAGTCACTGCATTGCTATGGAATACTGTCTTACCACTCCCACAACAGGTGAAAACATGCAGCCCCTGTACATCAACAACATGTAGACTATATGCCCCAGACCAGGTGTGCATCCCTCACTACTAGGCTGATAGCATCTACATCTCACACTGTATATACACATCCCACATGCTGCACCTGCACAGAAGACCACGGTCATAATGTTACCCTGTGCAAATACCATGTATTCACATGTGGCAGGCATCACACATGGTAACTATTGAAGGTCACAGGTACATATGTGTATTTGGTACACACATACATCATGTGTGCATTGCCATAACTGGTTTAATCAATATCTTGCATTATTGTGAGTGACAACCCACACACATGGGCATTCTGTGTGTGCAAAACACACGTGGCATGTCTGTAATCAAAAGCCATACATAATTGTGATATCGTTTAGAAAGGGGTATGTGCATCCTGTGGTGTGTTTTCCCAGTTGCCAAAAGGGATGTTTCTTTCATACACTTGCCGGATTCAAACCCCTACTTAACTAGGTTATGACAGTAGAGATGGATGCATTAGTACAGCGCGCTATTCGCATTACTGGGAGTTTTTTCTTCCCCTGATATACTTATAGGGTGCTGACATCACCAGAGTTTAGAAAGTGGAATGATCATCCAGTGGTGTGCTTTCCCAGTTGCCAAAAGGGATGTTTCTTTCATACACACTTCCACCCCTTCACACACACTTGCCACCTGCTGGATTCAAACCCCTACCTAACTAGGTTATGGCACTAGAGATGGACGCATTAGCGCAGCGCGCTATTCGCATTACTGCGAGGTTTCCTTTCCCATGATATACTTATAGGGTGCTGACATCACCAGAGTTTAGAAAGTGGAATGATCATCCTGTGGTGTATTTTCACAGTTGCCAAAAGGGATGTTTCTTTAATACACACACACACACACTTCCCCCCCTTCACACACACTTGCCATCTGCTGGATTCAAATCCTACCTAACTAGGTTATGACACTAGAGATGGACGCATTAGCAGAGCGCGCTATTCGGATTACCGGGAGGTTTCTTTTCCCCTGATATACTTATAGGGTGCTGACATCATCAGAGTTTAGAAAGTGGAATGATCATCCTGTGGTGTATTTTCCCAGTTGCCAAAAGGGATGTTTCTTTCATACACACACATTTACCCCCCTTCACAAACACTTGCCTCCTGCTGGATTCAAACCCCTACCTAACTATGTTATGATACTAGAGACGGACGCATTAGCAGAGCGCGCTATTCGTATTACTGGGAGGGTTTTTTTCCCCTGATATACTTATAGGGTGCTGACATCATCAGAGTTTAGAAAGTGGAATGATCATCCTGTGGTGTATTTTCACAGTTGCCAAAAGGGATGTTTTTTTCATACACACACTTACCCCCTTCACACACACTTGCCACCTGCTGGATTCAAACCCCTACCTAACTATGTTATGATACTAGAGACGGACGCATTAGCGGAGCGCACTATTCGGATTACTGGGAGGTTTCCTTTCCCCTGATATACTTATAGGGTGCTGACATCATCAGAGTTTAGAAAGTGGAATGATCATCCTGTGGTGTATTTTCCCAGTTGCCAAAAGGGATGTTTTTTTCATACACACTTACCCCCCTTCACACACACTTGCCACCTGCTGGACTCAAACCCCTACCTAATTATGTTATGACACTACAGACGGACACATTAGCAGAGTGCGCTATACGGATTACTGAGAGATTCCTTTTCTCCGATATACTTATAGGGTGCTTACATGATCAGTGTCTAGAAAGGGGAATGAGCATCCTCTGGTGTGTTTTCACAGTTGCTAGGAGTAACATTTGGACCAAGTGTGTGAGCATGCCCAGTTCAGCCTTCCCATGGCATGTTGTGTGAAAGATGTCTCATTTATCTAAGTGTGTGAGCATGCCCAGTGTGGGCTTTACATATGTTGAACTCTGCAGCCCATCACATTTGTGGATGAGTGTGACCTTCAACAAATACCTCCAGTTTATGGTTGTGTGTTGTCTGCCATGTTGTGTAGTTACTGTCCAATGCTTTTTGTGTGAACAAAACAGGGAGTATACTGTGCCTGCAGGTTTTGCATGGGATACTTTGCACACAATTGTCAACATCCGTTCATGCTGACTTAACACTGTAGCACTGTATAGTGTAGTGTTTCAGTACTTTCACTGTGGTGGTCAGTATCCTGGGCTTTAGTCCTATCACCGCTTTACATTTCCATAGTGTGCACAACAGCCTGGTTAGGGTCCAGTTGTGCACATCTGCACAAAGGCAGTGCCTCTACAGACCCTGGTAATTACTGCCCCATAAGCTTAACAAGTGTAGTCTGCAAATCTATGGAGAGGATCATAATTGAGCTCATAAACAAAGATATAGGGGACATGCAGACATTGTACCCATCCCATTTTGGCTTGGTCAGGGGCAGATCATGCCTTTTGTACTGGGTTGACATCTTCAAATTCGTCACTTAGGCCATTGTTGGGGAAAGGCAGTCCATACAGCCTACCTTGGCCTTGCAAACACTTTCAACACAATACCCCAGTCAGGTATTGTGGAAAACCCTAACAACTGAAATGTCAACCCATATGTCACAAGATGGGTTGCAAACTGGCTTAAGGACGGGACCCACAGGGTTAGAGTTGCTGGCACTATGTTAGACTCCAGGCTGGTCACAGGTGGCCCCCATTGTTTGTCATGTACTTCCCAGAAGTACAGGCCAACATGGGAGGACTTTGGCTGACAATGTTTGCAGATGACTGCACACTGGGCACCATGGTGGACAGTGCATCACACACGGATATCCTTCAGAAGGGACTCACAGTAACTGATAGCTGGTGCCAGGGCCATGGCCTGAAGTCAAAGTGCACAACATGTGTAGACATACCCTTCAGGAAAAGCAAGGTGACCCCAAGCTACCATATAGGTGGCAATCCTCTAAGCACAGAGAAGGTTATCATGGACCTGGGGACCCAGGTTGACAGTCGCCGTTCTTCTGAGACTCACATTGCTAAAGTGGCTAGAAAGACCTTCTACATTGCCCACCTGCTCAGGATGGGATTCACATCCAGATCTAGTGGGTCATTGTTCCCTGTACTCTTCACTTATCATACCGGTGATCGAGTCAAATGCCCTATTCTGGCTGTATGTCACCCAACATCTGCAGCAATTGCAGACACCCTGAATGTCCTCCACCTAAAGGATCAAGGAACCCCAACAGCTGTCATATGCTGCCAGATTGAAGACACTCCCACTCTATTCACTCACATACTGTCTGCTTAGAGGTGACATGTGCCTGACATGCGAGGCCATGTCCAAACAGGGATTAATGGACATGCTCCACCTCAGAATCAGAAGATCCACCTGAACCACTAGTGCAGGTGACTTACACCTTAGCAGGGTTGTATGTTGGACATGTTGGAGAGATGAAGTTATCACCCAGAGACTCCCTATGCTGTGTAATACAATCCCGGTCCATGTGAGGCAGAGCACCTTGCTGGCTGTGTTCAAGAGGTATCTTGACCTGTGGATGGAAGGTCATACGTTTAACCCGGAGATTGTCATGGTGTCACTGCTGGAGAGAGGCATGACACACTAATGGGCACAGTACTGTTTCCATATAAGGGGTGGTGTATGCCAATGAACTCTGTGCTAGGCTTATACCTGCCTTAGGGAAGATAGCCTAGTATAAACCTATGTACCTATGAACCTATCTGACCATGTTGCATTATGTTCAGATGTGAACTACTTACAACAGCCTCATCCAACATCGGTAGTGTATTCCACAACATGGGTGTACATTGGCGAACACTACCGATGTGCCCTAGGCCATTTCTAATGCTAGTCGGAGAGTGTGTTTGTCCATCAACACATTGTAAGTGATGTTTGCCATGACATATGTCTTGTTTAGTATACTGTGCCTCTGTCTACCTGTGACATAACATTGATACCCAGGGTAAACCTCCCATCTCCCATGCACTCATTAGGATTCCTGTTGAGGGACTCAACGAGTGTCTCTACGACAACCTGTACTGGTAGTTTACTCATGTGTGCGGGTGGCTACTGTGTTTTGGATAATGCAGTACAGCCTGTCCTATATATGTCAGTGCTGGGGTTCAGGTCCCTCATGTGCATAGCTCCCTGCCATTCAGATTGTACAAGGTGCAGCATGTGCATTGATTCCAGCTTGGACATGGCTTTCTACATCAGGCACAGCTTGCATCTGGGTGGACAGCATGGCAGTGTGTGGAGCTGCACTCTGTTTAATCAGGCTACACATTACATGTGTTCCAGCTCTGTCATACTCCTGGTGAGGTACTGTTGTGGACTTTACAGGTGCTGGATGTGTCTGCATGAGGTACACCTCACAGGGGTTGTTGTGGTCATTTCTAATGCTGATGAAAGATAACTGCAGAACCAGAATGACCTCCCCTTAGCTAGATGTCAGACAGCATGGACCATGCAATCACAAATAAAAACAGGACCGTCTCCGCAAAGGGAAAGTGTCCTGTCTGGTGGACCCCAGCCATAAACAGACTGTATGACAGATGACGGTTACTAATGCAAGACAGAGCTACATCTCCAAAAGGGAAGACAGCTGTGATCAGCACTAGTAGAAAGCTACATTATCTCATAAAGACATGCAAGGTCAACTTGGGGACATAAATCACCAAAGACAATGAAGGTAACCACACTGATTTCTTCAGTTATGTCAGACACCTGGTTGTGAACCCTCGGATATGCTCAGAGTTGGTACACAACAACATATATTCCAGTGACCTGACAGATATTGGCAACATTCCGGCGGACAGCTTCAGTGCGATTTACCCCTCCTCACCCCAAAAGAAGATAGTTATCACTGCTGTATGTAACCTCACTGTCATCTTGGATGTCCATGTGAGAGCCACACTCAGCAAAGACAAGTACACAGCATCCATGGGACCTGCTGGTATCTCCAGTTGCATGTTATGTGAACTCCAGAAGGGGCTGGACCCGTTGATACAACTGCTATTTAACCTTAGTCTTGCTACAGGATATGTACCTGAACAGTGGCGTCGGCAACAGTGGTCCCACTCCACAGAGGAGATGCCTCCACAGACCATGGCAACTACCACCACACAAGCTTAACCAGCCTTGTCTGCAAAGATATGGGGAGAGTCATTATGGAGCTCTTACACAGACACATTACTGACCTACGGACCCTTGTTCCCACCCAGTTCAGCTTTGTACAGGGCAGATCCTGCCTTTTGCACCTAGTTGACTACTATGAAACTGTCAGTAGGGCCATCGATGAGGGCTACGCAGTCCACACAGCCTACCTGCACTTGGCTAAGGCCTGTGACACAATACCACACTCAGGCATCATAGCCAAGCTCAACAGCTGACATATAACGGCATATGTCGCAGGATAGGTTGCAAAATGGCTAAGAAACAGAACCCATAAAGTCAACATTGCAGGTGCCTTGTCAGATTCGAAGCCAGTCACAGGTGGTGTCCCACAAGGATGTGTCCTGGGACCCTCTTAATTGGTATTTACTTTTCAGATGTGAAAGCAAACATAGGGGTTGTGGCTGACAAAGTTTGCAGATGACTGCAACCTAGGCACCATAGTGAATACATCAGCCGGCACACAAATACTACAGAATGCCGTCACAAAGGCGGATAGCTGGTGCCAGACACATGGCCTGAAACTGAATGCAACTGATGTGTATTCATCCCTTTGGGAGGAACAAAGTACCCACAGATCAATACATAGACAGCAACCCACTGAGCACAGACAACAAATCAGACACCTGGGGACACATGTAGATAGTGACATCTCTTTTGACACCCCTGTTGCCAAAGTGGTTAGGAAGACTTTCTATCTTGCCCACCTTATCATGGAGGGTTTTCCATCAAGATCATAGGAGGTCATTGTTCCACTATCCTTCTCCCTTATCAGGCCCATGATTGAATACGAAGCCCCATATGGTATGTACCTCACCCAGCAATTGCAACAGCTGGAGACACCTCAAAGGTACCTACCATGAAGATCAGGGTTCTTCAACACATGTCAGATGCTTCCAGAATAGAGGAAATCCAGCTTTGTTCAGTGTCATACCACATACGTACAGGTGCCCTATGCCTGACATACAAGACCATGTCCAATCAGGATTTGGTGGACATGCTCCACTGCAAGCAATCCAAATCCACCAGAGCCATGAGAGCTGAGGATTTGAACCTCAGCACATACATGTATAGGACATGCTGGAGGGACAGAGTCATAACTCAGAGGCATCTCACACTCTAGTAGAGTATCCCAGTCCATGTTTGACAGAGTCCCTCACTGACTCTCTTCAGGAGACATCTGGACAACTGCATTTGAGACGGAGGCACAGACTAGACAGAGGCACAGTCATGTTATTCAATTACGTAAGGGGTCATACTGTGTCACTACTAAGTCAGAGGCACAATCATCAAAATCTATTCTGTACACTTATTACCAGTATAAGGGTGGCAATAGCCACATCACTATGGCTAGGCTTATACATGCACTAGGGCAGATAGGCTAGTAGTAGACTATGACACTATGAAACACCAGTGTATGTGTAGCTATTGTCAATCAAACAGTATGATGTGGTTTGGGGGCTTGATATCTCCTGTATTCCAACATTGTTTTGTCTATTCCTTCTAGCATGTCTAGAGATCAGTTGCTAGTGTCCTCTCCTGCTCAGCTGGTGAACCTGGGAATATTGAGGCAATGTTACACTTGCCTCATGTACACTGACAACCCTCTCCTTCTGCCATAAAACACACATACATGTGAGAGATGCAACTATATAGCCAAAGTGGAGGCTGAGCTCTCTCAACATAGGACTAGCAAGACCAGAGAGAAGGTGAAGGTAACCACACACACATCAGAAATCCAGTCTCACATGGCACTATCACAACTTAAGATCATACACATAGACACACAGAGACACTCTCGGAGGCTCTGATCAGGATTCTACCGGAATGGCAGTGGCCACCACAGCAGACTCTCACACAACTGCCTCCACAGGGCACAGCACATGCAACACATTGACCACAGAGTCGGTGTGCCAAACAGTCACAGCCCTTAAGGCCAAAAACAATGCCAGACACACTTGTCTATGGTTACTCCATAGTCAGACACACTGACGTCCCGCTCACCAGATCGGGTACGGAGGAGGTCACAGTAAGCTGCCTATCGGGCACTGGAATCCACCACATAATGCAAGCACTCAGGTCACTCAACTGCAAGTACAGGTCTGACCCAGTCATTATCCATGCTGGTGTGAACGACCTGAGATGTACCTCCCTGGACTACATGGAAAGAGACATAGAGGATCCCTCTGATTATGTAGGCCAGGCAGGTATGACCCTGACCTTCAGCAGTATCCTACCTTCACCAAGTATGATGCCACATAAACAGAGACAAGATGATCAGCTGTATTATTTTGCTTAGACTATGGTGTCATTCAAAGGGGGTCCAATGTCTGTCTGCCTGGGACGACATGCTGGACAGGCCACGGTGATTTGCAAGGGACGGCTTGCACCTGTCACCCGTGGGCTTCCGGATTTCGGATGATGCTCTTGCCACCTCCATTGTGCCTTTTTTATGCAAGATTCAGATACTACACCTACCACCCTAGAACACAGTAAAGGAAGGACACTAAGGGTACTGCTGCTCAATGCCAGAGGTCTCAACCTCAAACTGCACACACTCTATGCCCTTCTCAGTATGTAGCACATTGATGTCTGTGCTGTGCCTGAAACCTGGTTCACAGCTTCTGACAGCACCCCGGCACTATCGGGTGTTACCTCATATCATGCATTCCGGCACCAGCATCCGGACAACACCAAGAAGGATGGTGGGTGTCCATATTCATCAAGGACACCCTCACCTCATTGTTGGTGGCAACACACAATGCATCGGAGACCATCCAGGTGCCAGTGACCGTAGGCAAGACTGCTCTGCAGTTTGTAGCATGTTACATGCAACCCTCTCAAACTCAGGTACCTCACACAGCTATCCTGCAAACACTGAAGGGGATAAATGTATCTCCAAACACCATCCTACTGGGTGATTCCAACTATCCACATATAGACTGGGATCACTAATCATGCCACAACACTCTAACACAAAGGTTCCATGAGTTCATACACTGAAATGCCATGGAACAACTGGTCCCAATCCCCTCAAGTGGAGGCAACATACTAGAAATCATCATCACGAACATGGGGTCACACTGTTCAACACCAGCAGTATACCCATCATTGGTGAGATCAGATCATGGACTACTCTCAGTGGGAGTCCACATCCCACCCACACCCCAGATGGAAAACAAACAGTGAAGACCTTCTCAGATGCCGACTTCACATTTCTAAGAACTGGTGTGGTCTCTTTCAAGGCCCCAAGCCAGCGGACACCATTACCCAAGCCACTGTATCACTTACAAATGCCTTCTACCAGCACCTCCAGGACTGCATGGATCAGGCAATCCCAAACAAAACAAAGACTCTTTGTACCACAGGCAAGCATCCAGTCTGGTGGACCCTAGCCATAAACAAGCTCTACAACACAAGGAAGGGGCTACTACAAGATAGAGCATAATCCGTAGGAGGGAAGACACCCTGCTCATTGTGAGTAAAACACTGGGTTCCCCATACAATCATCCGAGGCAAGTTTTGAGAGTAAACCCACTCAGGACTCAAGGGACAATCATGAGGCCTTTTTTGCCTATGTTTGAAACCTGGGAGGGAACTCCCAGATATGCTCAGAATTAGTTCGAAATGATGTAGATATCACTGCACCTACAGACATTGCCAACATACTGGCTGACAGGTTCATTGCAGATTCCTCCCCCTCCCCCAACTGGAGGTATCTACACCAGAGGATTGTAGCCCCCATACATCTCCAATGCTGGGGTGGGAACTGCTCTATCCAAGGCAGAAAACACTTTATCCATGGGACCAGATGGTGACCCCAGTTGTGTGCTCCATGAACTCAATGAGTAATTACACCCGCAGTTAGGGCATCTGTTTAATCTTAGCCTCACCTCAGGATATGTGCCCAAGGAGTGGCATAGCTATGGTGGACCCACTTCACAAAGGAGGTGCCTCCACCAACCCCGAAACTACCATCCCATCAGCTTGACAAGCCTGTTCTGCTAAGCTATGGAGAGGATCATAATGGGAATTATAAATGAAGACATAGGGGACTTGCAGACATTGGATACAATCCAGTTTGGCTTTGTCAAGGGCAGATCATGCCTTTTAAACTTGGTTGACTTTTTCAAAACAGTCACCCAGGCCATTGACGTGGGCAGGGCAGTCCACACAGCCTACCTTGACCTGGCAAAGGCTTTCGACACAATACCCCACTCAGGTATCATTGAAAACATCACCAGCTTAATTGTGAACCCATACATCACAGCATGGGTTGCAAACTAGCTAAGTGACGGAACACACAGGGTCGAAGTTGCTGGTGCCATGTCACACTCCAGAGCTGTCACAGGTGGTGTCCCACAGGGCTCAGTCCTGGGCCCACATTTGTTCAGCATCTACTTTTCAGAAGTACGAGCAAACACAGGAGGATTATGGCTGACAAAGTTTGACGATGACTGCAAACTGGGAAGCATAGTTGGAAACCCATCTGACACAGACATCCTTCAGAAGGGTCTCATAGACACAGATAACTGGTGTCACAGCCATGACCGTACATTAAACACTAAACAATGCAAAGCCATACCCTTCAGGAAGAACAAGGTTACCACTACTTCCCATCTAGGTGGCAATCCTCTAAGCACAGAGGAGGTTATCAGGGACCTGGGCACCCAGGTTGACAGTAACCTTTTGTTTGACACTCACATTGCCAGGGTAGTTTGGAAGGCCTTCTGCATTGGCCACCTCATCATGTAGGGATTCACATCTAGATCAAGGGAGGTCATTGTTCCCCTGTACTCATCACTCATCAGACCAATGATTGCATACAATGCCCCATTCAGAATGTATCTGACCCAACACCTGTGTCAATTGGATGGGCCCACAAATTCCTCAACAGGAGGTGAAAGGGTCTCAAACATATTTCTTATGCTGCCCGACTGAAGGGATTCCAGCTGTATTCAGTCACTTACCGTCTGCTCAGAGGTGACCTGTGCCTGACATACAAGGCTATGTCCAACACAGAATTATTGAACATGCTTCACCTCAAGACCGCTACATCCATCAGAACTACAAGGGCAGGAGACCTAAACCTCAACACAGATATTAATAGGATGTGCTGGAGGGACAGATTCATCACCCAGAGAGTCCCTATGCTGTGGAACAACATCCTGGTACATGTGAGGCTGAGCACCTCACTGGCTTCGTTCAAGTGAGATCTTGACCAATGGATGGGAGATTGCAGGTATACCCCAGGGATAACCTCAGTATCACTGCTTGACAGAGGCACAGCAAAATAATGGGCATATTATCCATCAGGCGTGGCAGAAGCCACAAAACTCTGGGCTAGGCTTATTAATGCCCTAGGGCAGATAGCCTAGTATGAACCTATGAACCTATGCACATAGGCCTGGGGCAGTTCCTGCTATTAGGACAGTGGTCTGCAGCAAGCTATATAGTAGTAGTGGGTTTTAGCCATTGGTTTTTGACCATGGCTATTCCATGTTGCTTCTTGTTGTGGTACAAACATGGTTGTGTGGTTATCCATGCTATTTATTGCTAGTCACCCTCATTTTGTATCTTGTTCCATGTTTTTGCACATGTACATCACTGTATGACGTGTGACCTGGTAGTGTCAGGGTGCTGATGTGCGCTTTGACCCTGTTTTCTATTACAGCACTGATATCTACATTCTCTATACTGTGTGTGTTTACACTGCACACATCTTGATGTTTATACTTCTGGCATTGGGTAGCATTACATCTAGGTTCCTATCCCTTGTGGTACCCATGAGGTGGGTTTGTGTTTTTGTGGTTTATGATTCTTGCGGGTGGATGTTAGTTGGGGTCGTCAGGTGTGCATGTGGTACATGATATTACATTACTTAACACATGGCATTCATGCCTCAGGTGGTGCTGCAGGGCCACCTCTGTCGGATACACATACTACACTCCCTGTACATGTTTGGCAGCAGGTTGTGTCATGTTAGGCATCCCTGTTACTGTATGAGTGAGTCAGAGTGGGTATCAGTCCCAGTGTTCCTACTGACCAAGCGTATGTGCTATGCGTTGCCTCTTTGCCAAGGCCAGGGCATACTGGGCACGCCTCCTTCTGCCTACTGGGACAAGGTCAGGTTGTTCCTCCTCCGAGTCACCCCTGCCTGTGGTGGCCTTGGCAATGGTGGGGATGTTTGGCCCAGCCCTGTGCTGGTCCTGCTGCAGCTGTTTCCAGGATCATATTATGTAGCATAGCACATATCATGATCATTTGGGTACATGTAGTTGGTGTGTACTGCAAGGCTCCACCAGATGTGTCCAGACACCGGAACCGTGACTTGAGCAGCCCAAACACACGCTCTATGATATTACATGTTTGTGCGTGTGCCTCATTATGGCGTTCCTGTTCAGGTGTGTGTGCATTTCTGATGGGTGTCATCAGCCACGGCTCAAGTGCATAACCTGCATCCCCCACTAGGTGTCCGTGTGGGAAGTCCCCATTGGCAAATGATTGGTACAGCTGCGTCAGATGCCAGATATGGGAATCATGGTAGCTCCCAGGGCAGCCAGCACACACATTCATTATTATGCCCTGGGCATCACACACGACCTGGCAGTTGATGGAGGGGTATCCCTTGCAGTTAATGTAGGCTCTACCCTGCTCTCCTGCTGGTGCTTTGATGCGTATGTGCGTGCAGTCTATAGCACCCAGTACCTCAGGGTATTCCGCTATTTGCTGGAAGAGACCCATATTGCTGGCCAATACCTCACGGGCATTGGGGAAATATACATGATCACCGACATGTGCTGACATGGCATCCAGGAACTGGTGTAGTACCCTGGAGGCTGATGCCTGTGATATCCCCATCATATCGCCAGTTGGTCTCTGGAAGGTACCTGTTGCTAGTATTCTTAGGCCAACACATACCTTGGTTTCCACTGGGATGGGTTCCCCTCTGTTGGTTCTGTGTGTGAGGCGTGGCCTGCACAGCTCAACAATCTGCTGCAGGAGCTCTCTGTCCACTCTATAGCGCTCTACTATCTCCAGCTCATGTAACCCATGGTAGGTGACCCTGGGCCTGTATACTCTTCTCCTTCTCCTCACTCTGGGTTGTCTGTCAGCATCTGCATTGTCACCACCCTCAGCAATTCGCCTATGCCTGATTATAATAGCTATGGCAGCCCCTAGCATTTCTGCTCTGAGTTCAGCTTTTTTCAGTTTTCAATTCTGATAGCTTAGTTTCTGGCAGTATCTCTTGTGAGAAACAACCTGCACTGCTCTTTGCAGTGTTTTAAGTGCTGGGTTGGGCTTCTAGTCTGCCTGTGTAATTGCCTGCTTCTAATTGTTTCCACCAATTAACTCCAGTAGTATCCTCTGGCAGTTTCCCTGGATTTTAGTTGTTTCCTGTTTCCTTTCTGTTTCCTGAGGGGGAGCAATGTGCACACCAGCTTACACACGCTTACAGTCACTTAAACACGCGTACACATCCTTACACAGTGTTACACGCTCGCACACATCCTTACACGGTGTTAGCTAGGCTGATTCATGCTAAAACGCGCGCACACTGCCTTACACACATGCACGCCCGCGCAAACCGTTGTAAACGGTTTGCAACACGCTCCCACATGTTGAACCTGCCTTACACGCACACGCACGCATGCACGTATATCAAGAAACTTTGAGTGTAGGGATAGCGTATACCCTCAATTTCTTGACTTCCCTCATGTTCTGTTGGGACACACCTCTCTCCCTGATGTCTGTCTGTCATCTGTTACCTTACATTGCCCTCCAATCTGGTACATTTATTGCTATCATCCCCCCCCATGATGTCACCTACCTCTTACTCTGTTCCTCCCCCGTCTCTAACTCTTACACTACTCAGACAGTGCTCATTACCTATGTGACAGTGTGATTCAGTATTGTAACCCTCATTTACATAGGATTGCCTAGTAATGACTAGTTACATGTCTTACACGGAGCTTCCCCTTCTTGACAACCACTAAACGGAGGCCATATTGTTTTTGGTCTGCAAGTCCCTCCATTGACATTCAATGTAATACATAAATCCCACAATTGTGGGCTTATAAGCTTCGGTTTTCAGTTTTAGGTAGCGCACCCGTTTGCTGGTGTGCTGCAGTTAAACACAGAAATCCCGTGGAAAAAAAGTTATATAACTTATTTTGCAACATTTTTCATGCCAATGGCCACATATTTGGCCATTGGCATGCTTAATGTAACATATGCACCTTTATTTGGAGCTGACATAGCTCCGTTTTTAATTTTGCAGAAATGTACTCAGTTGTCAGCTGAGTACATTTCTGCAGCTAACACGTCCGTTACACGGACTGGTTTCTGCTTCATGGATCGCTCAAATACCTCATTTGCATATCTTTGAGCTGCAAATGAGGTATTGAGCATTTCCACGCCCAGTCCGTGTAAGAGACGTGTTAGCTGTCTCTTACACGGAGATTTGGGCTGTTCCTGAATCAGGAGGCTTACACGGAGGCTTACACTACTCTTGAACTCCGTGTAAGCCTTCCTGAATCTGGCCCTATGTCTTACTGACTTGCTTGCAATTCAGGGCATTCTAGAATGTCTGTCAAATTTGTATATGCTGGACATGTGATAATGCATGTATTTTATTAAAACTTTGTATGCAGTGCACGTAATTGTTTTAGTGGTATACTTTACTGTTAATATTGGAATTCTCATAACTTTTCTCAGACTTGCCTCTTTTGTGGCTCAGATGGCTGTGTTGATGAGACCACTCGCCCCTTATCAAGATGGAAATAGATAATTTAAATAAATAAATTGCATGTGTCGTGTGTCATTATGTGTTTATCGTATGCATTGCTTTGGCTGTTTAAAATGTATTTACTGTATATCTTTATGTTGTTACAGATCCACAAATCACACACACACACACACACACACACACACACACACACACACACACACACACACACACACACACACACACACAAAACACACACATAAATCTGTTTCTGAATTTGTGTGTCTGTCTCTGTTTATGCATACAGACGTAAACATACCTGTATGTGTGGTGTGTTGGTGGATATATACATACTGTATATACGTGCACACTCTCATATACTGGCATGCAGGAGGTATTTGTATGCTCTTAACAGCATTTGTGTCACTGACCTTTTATTGCTAGTTTTACAACTAAGTTTTTTTCCATTTGTCATATGCCACTTGACAAGAATATTAAAAGTGGTAGTAAAAATTAAAACTACAAAAACTACAGACCCATAAGCTTAACTAGCCTTATTTGTAAGGCCATGGAACGAATCATCATGGACCCTATAAATAAGGACATAGGTGATCTCCAAACCCTTGATCTGAAACATTTCGGTTTTGTCAGACAGGTCATGCCTATTAAACCTGGTAGACTTCTTCAAAACCATCACCAGAGCTATAAATGAAGGCAAATCTGTGCATACAACCTACCTTAACTTAACAAAGGCCTTCAACACAATCCCCCATTCTGGCATCATTGATCGACTCTCCCAGTTGAATATCAACTCTTATGTTGTCAGGTAGGTTACTAACTGGCTCACCTTGAGATCACACACAGTCAAAGTTGGGGACTTTACATCGACCAGCAGTCCTGTCAACAGTGCGGTTCCACAGTGTTCAGTGTTGGACCCCCTTTTGTTTGGAATATACTTCTCAGTAGTTCAGGCCAAAATAGACAGGCTGTGGCTGACTAAGTTTGCTGATGACTGCAAATTAAGTGTAATCATTTAATCCCCAAATTATGTCAAAATACTTCAAGAGGGACTTGCACAAATAAATGATTGGTGCTAAAGCTGTGGATTCAAACTCAATGCTAAAAATGCATTATCATCCCATTTGGTAAAAATGATATCCCTGCAGACTATCATATAAATAATAATACCCTAAGTAACAACTCAGTAGTGAGAGACTTGGGAACGCAAGTTGACTGTAGCCTAAACTTTGACCACATTCTATGTTGTTCACCTCATTAGCTAAGGCATTGCCTCACGAGTGAAACAGGTCATAACTCCCCTGTACTTGACCCTCATCAGGTCAGTGACTGAGTACAATGATCCCTTTGGTGTGTACCTTACCAGGCATGTGCAGCAACTTCAGTGACCTCAGAGATTTCTAAGAAAATGACAGGGTCTCCACCAGATGTCATACATTGACAGACTGTAGTCACTGTCACTGTACTCAGTAGCATACAGACTACTTAGAGGAGATCTGTGTCTGCCTACAGAGCAATCTCATATCCAAACCCAATGGAAATGCTGCACACCACAAGACAAATGGGATAAGGGCCACTTGCCCCAGGAACCTTAACCTGGCCTGCGACATAAATAGGACCTGCTGGACAGACAGATATGTGTCTCAGAGATTGTCCCTCCTCAGGAATAGGCTACCAATTCACACCAAACAGAGCCCTTCTATGACCCTGTTTAAGTGTAGCCTGGTTGACTGGATGGAAAACCATACATTTCTTGCATGGGATTTCACCTATAACCCTCCTAGCTAACTAAGATCTTGAGTTTAGGCTAGATCCTTTATATTGGGTTTTTCTAGTATTATATTGGGTACACATGGCTAGGCTTATAAAGACCTTTGGGTGAGTAGCTTAGTAACCACCCTTGCCACCCCCATAGTGCCTTTTTTAGGCAAAGCTCAAATTCTAAACCTACCACCCTAGAACACAAAAAAGGAAAAAAACTAAGGGTAATGCTGCTCAATGCCAGAAGTCTCAATCTTAAGATGCACGCACTCGAGGCCCTTCTCAGTATGGAGAACATCGATGTTTGTGCTGTGACAGAAACCTGGTTCAAGGCTCCTGAGAGCACCCCAGCACTATCAGGTTTCACCTCATATCATGCGTTCCGGGCCCAAAATCCGGACAACACCAAGAAAGGGGGGGTGTCCATATTCATAAAGGACACACACACCTCAAGGTTGGTGGCAACGCACGATGCATCGGAGACCATCCAGGTGCAATTAACCATAGGCAAGACTGCTCTGCAATTTGTAGCATGTTACAGGCCACCCTCTCAAACTCAGGAACCTCACATGGCCTTCCTGAAAACACTGGAGGGGATAAATGTATCTCCAAATACCATCATACTAGGTGATTTCAACTACCCTAATATAGACTGGGAACACTATTCAAGCCCAAACACTCTAGCCCAAAGGTTCCTGGAGTTCATAAACTCAAATGCCATGGAACAACTAGTCACCATCTCCACAAGAGGAGAAAACATACTTGATCTCATCATCACGAACATGGGATCACAATGTTCAACACCGGAAGTATACCCCTCACTGGTGAGATCAGATCATAAACTAATCTCGCTGGAGGTCCTCATCCTGCCCCCACCTGAAATAAAAAAGACCACAGTGAAAAACTTCTCAAAAGCCAACTTCACACTTCTAAAAACTAGTGTGGTCTCCTTTAAGGCCCCTGAGCCAGTGGTAAACATTACTCAATCCGCTGAATCACTTACAAATGCCTTCTACCAGCACCTACAGGACTGCATGGATCAGGCAATCCCAAACAAAACTAAGACTCTTTGTACCAAAGGCAAGCGTCCAGTCTGGTGGACCCCAGCCATAAACAAGCTCTACAACAAAAGGAGGAAGCTACTACAAGATAGAGCAAAATCATTGAAAGGTAAGACACCTTTGATCATTATAAGTAAAAAACTAAGAGCTCTCATAAAATCATCCAAGGCAAATTTTGAGAGAAAAATCGCCAGGGACTCAAAAGACAATCATAAGGCCTTCTTTAGCTATGTTAGAAACCTAGGAGGAAACTCCCAGATATGCTCGGAATTAGTTCAAAATGATGTGAAGATTACTGAACCTACACACATTGCCAACATACTGGCTGACAGGTTCAGTGCAAACTCCCCCCCCCCCAAAAGGAGAGATATCTATACCAGAGGATTGTAGCCCCCCAAACATCTCCAACGCCCAGGTGAGAACTGCTCTCCAAGGCAAAAACACAGCATCCATGGGACCGGATGGTGTCCCCGGCTGTGTGCTCCACAAACTCAATGAGGAATTAAACCCGCAGTTAGGACAGCTGTTTAATCTTAGCCTCACCTCAGGATACGTGCCAAGGAGTGGCGCAGCGACTGTAGTCCCACTTCATAAGGGCGGTGCCTCCACCGACCCTGGAAATTACCGTCCCATTAGCTTGACAAGCCTTATCTGCAAAGCCATGGAGGGGATCATAATGGAACTCATAAATAAAGACATAGGGAACTTGCAGACTTTGGATCCATCCCAGTTTGGCTTTGTCAAAGGCAGATCATGCCTCTTAAACTTGGTTGACTTTTTTGAAACAGTCACCAAGGCCTTTGATGAGGGCAAGGCAGTCCATACAGCCTACCTCGACCTGGCAAAGGCCTTAGACACAATACCCCACTCAGGTATCATCGAAAAACTCATCGGCTTAAATGTAAACCCATACATCAGAAGATGGGTTGCAAACTGGCTAAGTGACAGAACCCACAGGGTCAGAGTTGCTGGCGCCATGTCAGACTCAAAGCCTGTCACAAGTGGTGTCCCACAGGGCTCAGTCCTGGGACCACTCTTGTTCGGCATCTACTTTTCTGAAGTACAAGCAAACACAGGAGGGTTATGGCTGACAAAGTTTGCAGATGACTGCAAACTGGGCGCCATAGTCGAAAACACATCTGACACAGATATCCCTCAGAAGGGCCTCACAGAAATGGATAACTGGTGCCAGAGCCATGGCCTAAAGTTAAACGCCAAGAAATGCATAGTCATACCCTTCGGGAAAAACAAGGTTACCCCTAGCTACCATATAGGTGGCAATCCACTGAGCACAGAAGAAGTCATCAGGGATCTGGGGACCCAGGTTGACAGTAACCTTTCATTTGACACTCATGTTGCCAAAGTAGTTAGGTAAACCTTCTACATTGCCCACCTGATCATGAAAGGATTCACATCTAGATCTAGGGAGGTCATCGTCCCCCTGTACTCATCACTCATTAGACCTATGATTGAGTACAATGCCCCATTCGGAATGTATCTGACCCGACACCTGCAGCAGCTGGAAAGGCCCCAAAAGTTCCTCACCAAAAGGATAAAGGGTCTCAAAATATGTCTTATGCTGCCAGACTGAAAGAACTCCAGCTCTATTCAGTCATACCGCTTGCTCAGAGGTGACCTGTGCCTGACATATAAGGCCATGTCAAACCCAGATTTGATGAATATGCTTCACCTCAAAAAATCTAGATCCCTCAGAACCACAAGGGCAGGAGACTTAAACCTTGACATGGTTATTAATAGAACGTGCTGGAGGGACAGATTCATCACCCAGAGACTCCCTATGCTGTGGAACAAAATCCTGGTACATGTGAGGCAGAGCACCTCGCTGGCCTTGTTCAAGAGGAATCTTGACCAATGGATGGGAGATCGCAGATATACCCCAGGGATTACTTCAGTGTCACTGCTTGACAGAGGCACAGCAAAATAATAGGCATAGTTTTCTTCAAACTAAAGGGGTGGCGAAAGCCACATAACTATGGGCTAGGCTTATAAATGCCCTTGGGCAGATAGCCTAGTATGAACTTATGAACCTATGAATCTATATGAACCTGTCAAGTAACAAGAGTATTCTTGCCTTCAGTCATCTAAATTTATAGACATGATAACCTTACTTGGGTGTTGGCATACCCTCAGATTGGACTTCATTTTTTTCCAGGATAACTGTTGCCATATCCCTAAGAATTTGGTGGATGAGGTACTTAGGAGGAAGCAAACTTAGCAGCAGGTGGCCAAGAGTAATTACATGTAGACATTAATTTGCCATTACAGAGTTGATGTTCTTCCTGGATATACAAACAGAAGGCAAACAAGGTACTCCCAACTCAAAAATCAGACAACATATATAGTTCAGGCAGGGAGCAATCAGCACAAAGGGTCAGGTGAAGAATAACTGGACATTCTACACCATGTCGCTTTCAAAATAGGCTCAATTCAAGAGAGTGGCACTGGAAACAGCATCAGTACCATTGTGGGTACAAATTCATTCACAGTATCAGTGGACGTATGTGAATAACAGATAATAGACACCCACAATACAGGTAATTAGATGGCTTAGAAATAGGTACAATAGCACTTTAGAGACATTAGGAAGGTGCAAGGTTGTCCAGTTCTATGGCTCATAGCAGCAAAACAATGGAGGGCACACACCTTGCTACTGTTAGAGGCTGATGAAAACAAGTTGAAGGCAGCATTACACCTGGCAAGCTATCAGCTGGCTGCACAAAGTTATGTGGAGGCAGTGTGAGCCTTATGGGACACACTCCAAAATATATATAATCAGTAATACAACAGGCTCTGTTGTATAACAGCCATACATGGAGCATTTAGCTGGTCAAACTAAGAATATTCTAATGATAAATAAGAGCAACCTATGACTGATCAGGAGGTGAAGAACCAGTGACTGGCTCCAGCCTCAGGGGCCACAGAATGGAATGTAGTACAGTGCCTACAACATTACCAAACACTGTGCCTACAACACAGAAGCCCATTCACTCAGTTTCATCATAGACTGGCATTTAAGAAGGACCCATGTTTTGCCATGAGAAGGGTACCCTGTTTACCCAGCTTCAGGTGAGGGCTGCATTGAAGAAAGCAGTGGAGTGATGAAGCTTGCACCCCAAACATATACCCCACGCTCAGTTACATTCCATGCTCATTTAGCATAGAAGAAGCTTTTTATGTGCAGTGGGCAGGGACATCATGGGAGACCATCAGGAAATCAGGAAGATGGAAGTACAATGCCTGATAAAGTTAAGCAATCAACACAGTTTGAAGTTGCAGTACTATGTGGGTGTGCTTCCCTAATGTACACTGTCCAGGCACAGAGATTAGCAGACCATTGTCACTGCAGGGTATTATAACAATACCTGCACTGTTTCCCTGACCATGGTATGCCAGTGGCAGAGGACAACTCCTCCGACAGGTCATACCAGGCAACACGTTCATAGAATGAACCTTCACAGGGGATTCCAGTAGCTGTTTCCTATATTGATGTTGAAGATAATATTGTCCTTCATGTGTCATACAGGTGATCTCCTTTGGGCTCTAGAAAAAATGGTTATTGCAATACAGACAGTTATACAATAATGGCAAGATGCTAAAATATATAATATGGTGGCATGTAAACCATACTTTCACTGTGACTCTGCAATGTATTTGGTGCACCTTGTACTGCAAAAATACGAGATGTGTATACAAACAATGATATGTCTGGTGTGTGGGTGTCAGTCTGCACTTTATGTAGTGGATGCATGTCTGGTGTGTGGGTGTCAGTCTGCACTTTATGTAGTGGATGCATGTCTGGTGTGTGGGTGTCAGTCTGCACTTTATGTAGTGGATGCATGTCTGGTGTGTGGGTGTCAGTCTGCACTTTATGTAGTGGATGCAGAACATCAGCATAAAGTGATTCAATGTCACTCATACCACCTGGCCTCTTTTGCATACATATTACTTAATCAGGCATATAATGGGGTAGACATTCACTTCACCAGTCTGTACATCAAGTAACACACAATTGGATTACAGAGTCCTGAACTGTTGTGTATAAAAATGGAATATTCAGATGACAAACAATCCTATGGATAAACAGTGCTCTGACATTGTGTGCTAAGCTGTATTTGTCACACTTCCTAACAATGTGGTACTGTGACTGTAGCATTCTTATCACATACATACCCACTTTATGTAAAAACTGTACTTGCATGTGTTATGTGATCGAACATTACTTGAGTAACAGTGCTGTCCACAGTATCTGCTCAACCCATATCTGTACATGCTTGTACCTTTACAGAAAGTTTACTCCCTGTGTACCTTACAGATGTACAGTAGTAGCCAGTACCCAAGAGCCGCTAACATCTGCCCCATGCTTTAGGATAGGTATTGAACTTTGTCAGAGCTCTGCTATGTCTCCTTGTGTGACATGATTTAATAAGTACAACAGCTGTCGCTGCAGCTACTACACCCTCACCGTTGTCATCTTACCATACAATGATGTGATTACTCCTATTAGATTATGCTATCATGCAACCTGCCATGTGTATGCTGTATCAGTGGTTCCTGTGGTCTGAAGTCCTACATATATCCACTGTGTTCACAGGTTGTATCATTTATGCTGGACAACAAAAGCAAGCATTTGTACCTTGAGGAAAATGAAGCATATGGTGGCATATGGTGCTGCCATGTCCTCCTCCCTGTGGAGCTTGAGTGTTGCCATTACTGCTCAGACAGGCAGGGTTGTTCAAGGCTGAGTAGGGTGCATACCTGAGCTGGATGTGTGGGGGGCAGCACCATAGTTCCCACATCTATTTCCATTTCTTATGCTACATTGTATCCACTGCAGGGTCATCCCTCATTACAGGCAATGATGCCACCTAACCACCAGTAGCTAGGATACCTCAAGAACAGAATTCTGCAAGATGCCAGTTCTAGAGCCAAACAACATCCTTAACTATGGATGACCTTGGCCCTACATCTGAATGCAGCCATAGTGGCAGTAAGTCAAGGCCATGCAGTTACATGCAATCTCAACACAGAGGATTGACTTTCATACAGAATACCCATAATCCTGATATCTATATCTCCACGTCCTGCAAATGTGTGCCCCAGCAAGGATGGGATGACTGACAGGAAGGATGGGATGACTGACAGGAATTACTGTGTCCCTTGCCACCTATGCACACGACACAACTAAACCTGCATCTCCTACAATCTGCTGCTTGTCTTCTTACTCACACATTCTCTGTTGCTATTGTGCTCTTGGCATGCTGTTAGGTTAAATGTGTGTGTGTGTGTGTGTGTGTGTGTGTGTGTGTGTGTGTGTGTGGGTGCGTGTATGTGTGCGTGTGTGCACGTGCGTGTGTGCACGTGCGTGTGTGTGTGTGTGTGTGTGTGTGTGTGTGTGTTTGTGTGTGTGTGTGTGTGTGTAAGTCTGTTTGAGTGTCTTGTGTAATGGTAATGCTATGGAAAAGTTTTTTTTCATAAGGTAGTATATAAACTTGGGGTTAAGGACAAGGTGACATTTAGCATTGGGGTTAGCACACATTAGTAAGGTTGGGCAGTGGACAAAATGGAGAGACTCTCCACCACTGAATAAAATACCACTAGGAGCAATGTGAATCATTATACTTAATAGAAATTAGGCTCATCTACAGAAATCCAGGTGAATCTCTCTATACCCTTATTGATGTCAACATAGAAATGGGACAATACTTCATTATGTTAACTTGGGACTGAACCCCCATAATAAGCCAGTTGTAAGTCTAGTGCTAACCCCCTTTTACATTTGCTTTGAATTTAAGTTATGCTTTTTAGGCCTGACAGGTCTGCTAGTCTATCAGGACATCATCATTTTTGACATTCCCAGCTCCCAAATGTATTGTCTAAATCCTTGTATGGGGCTGCCAGCTACTTGACCAAAGTCATTGAGGCCAATACTGACTACCTCACCATAGCCATATCAGTCTCCTCAGCTCAACAGCAAGCATTTATGTAGTCATCTGAACAATGTCCATGCTTAACTCCACTCCTTCATGAGTTTCTCTCAATCCCAGAAAAAAATCTGACAATCATGCATGAAAATCAATATACTTTAAATAAAATGAACACCATAAAACAGAAGGAATAACATTAGTGGTTATTTGTAGCAACAAAGGGCACCAGCAGGAAAGCAAACTCAAAATAGCCATCTGAGGTGTTACCTTGAACAAATTTGGGAAGAGCCACGAATATTCATTAGAGTCTGCCCTGGTCCTGCTCAACTTTTCTACCACAAGGTTTTGCTCTAAATTCCCTTATCCCAGGCTACCATGGCTAAGAAGGTATGATCCAGACCCCCTCCCCAGTTTATGTACCACATCACTGGGATGCTGTCTGTAATCACTTGTAAAAATCCTGGAGACCACAGATGATGAAGACAGCTGAGTGCATTATAACTGCCAATATCTCTGCTGATGTGTTTTGGACTGCCTTTTTTGTTTCAAAGACCCTGCACTTTATGGCGAAAGACAATGCTTCCCAAGCAATGTCTAAGGCAACTATTGTTACAGACTTTACTGTAGCTGGAAGAAATGGAGACCTGTACTCAAATAAAGCTGGTCTCCCCATCAAAGCAGTTCATTTCTTTTTACAAATCTCACAGCTGGAATTTGAAACATCAGGTAAAGTTGGGACCATACAGATATTAGGTACCATTGTATCTTTATTATGTGGACTCTGGCTAGATGAATCATGAGAATCATAAATGCCATTAATCCTAGTATCCTGAGAAAATTTCCTTGCTGAAGTCCTAGACTGTGAGGACTTAATAAAGGATTTTCGACTGGAAACAGACTGCCTGCCTTCCTTGCTTGGATTACTTTTGAATACTTAGTAATGCTGTACAGTTATATATTTTTTATTATTATTTTTTGTTTTGTTTTGTTTTGACTTAAGATGAGTTTAAGTTCGCTACTTCTACTACTGTTGTCTGATCTAATTAATATACAGTGATTAACTAGAGATATACGGACTGAAAATCTTCCACGCAGAGAAGTTTCTTGCACTGTTTTGTTTTTGGACCCACTACACTTGTTTAGTGGGTTGTTTTGAGACTTCAGGGATACCACAGAGATTACTTTTTTTTTTTTTAGACTGTGAGGAAAACATTCAGGAAAGATCTGGGTATACATCTACTTTTTCCCATGGAAGGAAAGCTTTTTGAAGAAAAGTATCTAGGACCCAGGACTACAATCGTCTAAGAAGAACCAGACAGTACTTTGGATTGTTCTCCCAGAAACCCAGTCTGTGAAGAAGGTCTCTTACCCAAGTGACAGATTCCTGACACACTGAAAAAGATTCTGCAGAGATAACAGTCATCTAAATAAGGAAAAATATGAATACATTGCAATTTGCGACTGGCTGCCACTGCAGTTATATACTTTGTGAACATCCCTGGAGCAGTAGCTAATCTAAAGTGTAATGCAGAGAACTTAAAAGTGCAATGCATACACAGAAAACACAGAAAAAAATAAAAAAAATAAGAGGTAATAGATTGTGAAGCAATAGCATTTTGAACTTTAAGACTTTCACGAAATGATTAAGAAATGAAAGACCTAGGATGGACCTCCATGAAGTTTCTTTCTTTGGTACCAGAAACATTCCTGAATTCAAAAATTTCCCTGTCTGGAAAAGAAGAACGATGTTACTAACCCTTGAGTCATCAGATGCTGGATCAGAGGATGGAAAAAAGAAGTTTGATCTGATGGATGGAGAGGAATTGCCTGAAAAGGAAGTAGGGATTCCATTGCCATCTGGGTCCCTGATGGATCACTCTCAGAACCTATTTGTCTGAGATTATCTGTTGCCAAAGAGGGAAATGCAGAGACAGATTTTGGGGAACTGTTAGACTGCCATGGTGGGAAGAGAGAAAACCATATGAAGATAGCCATTCAGACTGTCCCTGTTTGTAGTGTCATTGCCTTTTTTAATATGTACTTGCCTGACAGTTGCTGAGATTGATTGTTTTGCTTTTTATAAATTGATTCTGAGTTAGGGATGAAGCCTTTAACAAATTTGGAGAAGGAAGTTAGAAAAATCTGAGCCAACGCTTTAGTCAGTTTCCCTCTATCATCACATTTTCAGGACTTCAGCAGATGGTCCAAATACAACCTCTCTGTCAAGGGGATAATTTAACATTTCAGCTTTAACATCTTCAGGCAAATACTGAGGACATAACCATGCAGATCTTCTCATAAAAGCCCAGTAGCTTCTGCTCTGGAAGTAACATCAGCTGGGTCACTAGCACACTTCAAAGAATGTTTGGTTACTTCAGAAACAGAAACAATAAGAACATTAGGAGAAGTCACTGGGAGTCACCAATAAGAGGATAAGTGATGTTTAATGAAGAAACCCACAGCACAACCCAAACAGCAGCAATTCCAGTAGCAATTTAACGCTTCAAATGACAAATAGCGTTTTTGTAATCCTTCATCAGAATAATGAAGCATGTCACTGTGGCTGCCTTATATCCGTAGTCCAATTAAAATACTAATGGAAAATTTCATTTAATTGATTAATTAACCTTAAGAAACCATTGACTTATACTAAAATACACAAACAACAATATTAAAACTTAATTCTCCATTAAAACACATTGCTTTAATCTATTTTCATGTGTAATTGCATATGTTGTACTCACGGCTACTTCAATAATGTTAATGTATACTTGTAACATCTATTAAAAATATTTTAATATCAATAGTTAATTTAAAATGAGAATCAAAAAATCACAGTTTGGCCTGTCTTAGTTTTAATACAGGTTTTAAGGAAACCATGTCGTTCAGACCTGGAGGGCTAGATGCTTCTAACCAAAGTTGCCAATACAATTCACGATATTCCGGGCGTGTTTGCCACATACCACCCTCACGTCTTTACCCTGTGGGTAAATAATACAATGTACAGTTCACGATATTTCGGGCGTGTTTGCCACATACCACCCTCACATCTTTGCCCTGTGGGTAAATAATACAATGTACAGTTCACGATATTCCGGGCGTGTTTGCCACATACCACTCTCACGTCTTTGCCCTGTGGGTAAATAATACAATGTACAGTTCACGATATTCCAGGCGTGTTTCCCACATACCACCCTCACATCTTTGCCCTGTGGGTAAATAATACAATGTACAGTTCACGATATTCCAGGCGTGTTTCCCACATACCACCCTTACATCTTTACCCTGTGGGTAAATAATACAATGTACAGTTCACGATATTCCGGGCGTGTTTCCCACATACCACCCTCACATCTTTACCCTGTGGGTAAATAATACAATGTACAGTTCACGATATTCCGGGCGTGTTTCCCACATACCACCCTCACATCTTTGCCCTGTGGGTAAATAATACAATGTACAGTTCACGATATTCTGGGCGTGTTTCCCACATACCACCCTCACATCTTTGCCCTGTGGGTAAATAATACAATGTACAGTTCACGATATTCCGGGCGTGTTTGCCACATACCACCCTCACGTCTTTGCCCTGTGGGTAAATAATACAATGTGTATTTTGCCCCATTGCAATCTAACGAATGCCTGTATAGTGCATTGTTCGTGTTTTTCTTACTAATTTCGTAGTGATGTTCGTAAATTCTGTTTTTTAGTTTCCTTTCGGTCTTGCCTATGTAAAAGGAATCACATAATTTACATAGAGCAAGATATACTAGACCATAGGTGTGACAATTTGCATAACATTTACTATACAGTTTCTTGTTTCTGCTCACTAATTCTAAGTAAGATGCATTATACAAAAAACTGCACTGCGAGCAAGACCCACATTTGTATGTTCCAAATTTCCTACCCTTATTGGCGGTATGGTTTTTACTTCTTGATTCAAATAAGTTTTTAAAATTCATATCCTTCCTATAAGTGAACTTCAAAGGACTATCTCTTAATATATCAATATCTGTAATGTCCTGAAATTTTGACCATTCTCTTGAAACCACATTTTTAATGATCCCAGAATCCCCATTATAATCCAGGATAAAAGTATCATGCTTGTTACTGTCAGCTAAGGAATCCTGAACTGGATGTGTAATGTTGTTGCATACTTTTCCCAAAATAGGAGAAAACCTATCCTTTCTACCTTCTTTGACTTCATTTTTCATTGCTTCAATAAGGGAAAGCAGGTAACCTCGATCTAGAAACATATTACTGATTGTTTCACATTCTATACTAAAAGTATCTTCTTCTGAGGTCATCCTGCTTGCTCTAACAAGTTACCCTTTTATCAAATTCTTTTTTTGAAAAAATGGATGTCCACTTGTGTAGTGTAGGTAGGAATTTGAAAAGGTTGGTTTTCTGTAAATTTTGGAAGAAAATTTTTTATCAGTCTTTGTTATACAAACGTCCAAGTAATGAAATTCTGTTTTACTAATTTCGTAAGTAAAATCTAAAAAAGTAGTAGTTTCTTTTAAATATGATAAAAATTCATAAAACTTTTCCTCCCCTGCTTTCCAAAATATACAAATATCATCTAAAAAACGTTTATAGAGTGTCCAACATTCCTTAAATTCACTATTTCCCCCCCCTCCCCCCCAAAAGGAGAGATATCTATACCAAGCGATTGCAGCCCCAAACATCTCCAACCAAGTGAGAACTGCAAACACAGCATCCATGGGACCTGATGGTGTGAATTAAACCCACAGCTAGGACAGCTGTTTAATCATAGTCTTACCTCTGGATATGTACCTGCAACTGTGGTCCCACTTCACAAAAAATTACCGCCCATTAGCTTGACAAGCCTTATCTGCAAAGCCATGGAGAGGATCATAATGGACCTCATAAATAAAGACATAGGGAATTTGCAGACTTTGGATCCATCCCAGTTTGGCTTTGTCAAAGGCAGATCATGCCTTCTAAACTTGGTTGACTTTTTCAACAGTCACCAAAGCCATTGATGAGGGAAAGGCAGTCCATACAGCCTACCTCGATCTGGCTAAGGCCTTTGATACAATACCCCACTCGGGTATCATTGAAAACTCATCAGCTTAAATGTTAACCCATACATCACAAGATGGGTTGCAAACTGGCTGAGTGACAGAACCCACAGGGTCAGAGTTGCTGGCGCCATGTCAGACTCAAAGCCTGTCACAAGTGGTGTACCACAGGGCTCAGTCCTGCATCTACTTTTCCAAGTACAAGCAAACACAGGAGGGTTATTAGTAGAAAACACATCTGACACAGATATCCTTCAGAAGGGTCTCACAGAAACGGAGCCATGGCCTAAAGTTAAATGCCAAAAATGCATAGTCATAAAAACAAGGTTACTAGCTACCAAATAGGTGGCAATCCACTCAGTACAGAAGAAGTTATCAGGGACCTGGGGACCCAGGTTGATAGTAGTCTGTCATTCGACACCCATGTAGCTAAAGTAGTTAGGAAGACCTTCTACATTGCCCACCTTATCATGAAGGGATTCTCATCTAGATCAAGGGAGGTCATAGTCTATACTCATCACTCATCAGACCAATGATTGAATACAATGCCCCATTCGAATGTATCTGACCCGACACTTGCAGCAGCTGGAGAGGCCACAAAAGTTCCTCACCAAAAGGATAAAGGGTCTCAAACATCTGTCCTATGCTGCCCGACTGAAAGAACTCCAGCTCTATTCAGTAGAGGTGACCTTTGCCTAACATACAAGGCCATGTCAAACCCAGATTTGATGAATATGCTTCACCTCAAAAATCTAGATCCTGGAGGGATAGATTCATCACCCAAAGACTCCCTATGCTGTGGAATAAAATCCCGGTATATGTGAGGCAGAGCATGGCCTTGTTCAAGAGAAATCTTGACCAATGGATGGGAGATCGCAGATATACCCCAGGGATTACCTCAGTGTCACTGCTCAACAGAGGCACAGCAAAATAATGGGTATAGTTGTAAATGCCCTCGGGCAGATAGCCTAGTATGAACCTATGAACCTATGAACCTATTTAAAATGTAATTAGATTCCCACCAGGGCAAAATGATATTAGCATAAGTGGGGGCGCAATTAGCACCCATAGCCACCCCCTGGAGTTGTTTGTAAAACTCTCCCTCATAAAACATGAAATTGTTATGTAAAATAATGTCCATTAAGGTAGTCGTGGCTAAAAATTAATTGTTGGAAAAATGACCAAAGGTATTGATGTATTCCTCTAACCAATTCATACCAATGTCGTGTGGAATACAACCAAATAAATCTATGACATCTATCGTTATAAAAATTAAATTTTCATGATATAATTCAGGTTGTATTTGTCTCAAAAAATCCCATGAATCTTTGAGAATGGTGGGCCCTTGCCAAGACAATTCTTTCAGTTTGTTGTCTACAAAAATAGCAAGCGATGAACTTACAGAACCCTCTGAAGCTACTATAAGACGGAGTGGGGGTTGTTGGAACATTTATGTACTTTGGGAATTCCAAAAACAGAGGGTACCCTAGGTTTAGAAGTAAATAAAAAATCAAATTCTTGTAAAGTGATAGCACCCTCTAGTAATAAATTGTTAAGCATACATGAAATACGAGAGTTGGCAATGTGAACTTCATTTAATGAAACTAATTCGTATTTCAAAACATTGGCAAGTTCTTGTTTCATTTTGGATTCATATAATATGACATCCATAATGACCGTACCCCCTCCCTTGTCCGGTTGCATGATCCTGATAGAATCATCCCTTTTGAGTGTATCCAAAAGAACATTCTCTTCCTTAGATAAATTGGGAAATACCCTATGTTTTGATGTATGTTTCCTTATTTCTTTTTCCATGACCACTTCAAGGTTTTTTAACTGAGGGTGAATGGGGGGATTGAATGTGCTATGTTTTTTTTAAAATAGAATTGTTTGGTAGTAACTGAGGGTAATTTTGAAAAAAATATTGTTAAGTTCTTTTTCCTGATGAACATTTTCAAGTCAATAATAGCCCTGGTGATGTTAATTTTCCTAGTAGGAATATATTTAAAACCTTTTGAAAAAAGGTGAAAATTATCAATATTGATAGAAACTGAACTGTAGTTAAATATATTGTAGCCATCATAAGATATGCTTCATTATTCTGATGAAGGATTATGAAAACGCTATTTGTCATTTGAAGCGTTAAATTGCTACTGGAATTGCTGCTGTTTGGGTTGTGCTGTGGGTTTCTTCATTAAACATCACTTATCCTCTTATTGGTGACTCCCAGTGACTTTTTGGTATTCAAGTTTCATTTTCGCTGGTTATTCTTTGTATTTTTTGGTAACATTAGGAGAAGATTTGCCTCAGAACATGGAAAAGTGGCAGTAATTTTTCTCAGATTTTCAAAAGAAGCAAGTAAAATTCTGCAGAAGGATCACACAAAGAAATCACTACATGGTCAGATCTAGGGTTAGAACACAAATTTATATAATACTGAGGAACTTTATAAAATCTATCTGCCTCTTTAGGGGCTGCAGGCAATAATAAAAAAGGGTACTTACGTATTATCGCAACCACATATGAAGGCATATATACAGCGACAGTATAGTAAGACCTTTTTCTGTGGCGACATTTACATGTGAGTAACTGAAATAAAGAAAAACCTCCACAGTTTGTTGCATACACGCAATGTAAATTATATGTATATAAAGTGGATGCGATAATACGGAAGTACCAAAGTTTGTTATGCTGTTGGCATTGCAGTAACTGCTCCCCTTTACGTAACAAAAGGTTGAACTTTTTGTGGCTGTAGTGTATCTGTATGCAAGCCTGTCCTGGAGACATCTTGTTAAATCAGAGCGGATATGGGTAGCAAGCATAAGGTAGGTGGACTGCTCAGACTTGACCCTGTTTAGTCACGATTCATGTTACAGTATTACTCACAGTATGAATGAGTTCAGAAGAAATGCTAATGAGCAAAGTAGGATAATGCAAACACGGTACTTATGAATTATTGCATCCACTTTATATACATATAATTTACATTGCGTGTATGCAACAAAATTAATTGTTTGTGTCTTTCGGCTTTTCCCGGTTAGAGGTCACTACAGCGGAACTCCGGTCCGCTAATGATTGGTAGTAGAGTTTTACGTGCTGGCTTGCCGGGCCTAACGCACAACCTTCAATGAAGGAATGCCCGTTCACGCATGTCGTCACACAGAAGACACTCTAACTGAGAATCGAACAGGCAACGTCTAACTGTAAGGCGACAACGCTACTGCAGCACCACCACCGCAGTAGGGTTGTTTTATTAATAATTTTAGTAAATATGCCATTACAAATGCAACATAAACCATGCAAGCCGATCAGCTGTGGATGTATAATGGGTGCACAGTCCGTTTCACATGAAGATAGTCATCAACAATCAAAGTCTTGCAAATTCTGTTCTGTATTTGCCTAAAATATTCCACTGTTGACTACATGACAATCTCTCTGTGAAAATGTATTTACTAGTGAATGAACATAAACTGTAGAAGACCTATAAACCTGTTTTGAAATTCCTCCTAATGCAGTGCAGTTCGCAGCTTCACTGTTTATGTAATTGCTGCAAAGTAAACAAGACCAGAAAATGTTCTTATTGTGAACAAGTCACTTACGTTTCCTTCCTTTTATTCTACACTGAAAAACAAATAACAGAAAATGAAGTGCAGGCACAGACATCCAACTTGTTTTCAGTACCTTGCTCATCTGCATATTACTTTTTTTTGGCACGAGAAGAGCTTGGAAAGGAGCCGGTTCTCCTGTTCGGAATGTGGTTGCAATAATAAATAGGTACCAAAAAAGCATTCTTTAAGGTTGGAAGAACAAGAGAAACAGCAGTAGTTTGAAGAACATTTCCAATTGTAATAAATCATACTATTTTTTCAAAGATACTGAAATGTCACTTTGTTCCTACTGAAAAAAAAACGGTTCATCCAAGATATGATTATAGAAAAATCTTTCAAGGAAAAATCAGCAGAAATACTCTCCTTACAGACAGAATCAGTTGCCCAAGGAGAAGTAACAGAATTTGTTCCACCTAATTATATTCCCTGTTCATCACACTGTGAGTCTGCAAAAACTGGAGAATTCATTTGTCTTTTACAAGCAGTTCCAGAATGAGAAGAGTTAGGAGCCAGAACAAATCCCGGAGGTAAACCAAATAGTCCTTTCGTGTCTAAAATAACAGAGACAGCAGAAGATAACAGAGTGAACTGGCACCTCACCAGTGTGCCCTGTTTAGTCACAGCCACACCTCAGGCTTTGCCCCTACCGAATGGCGCACTGTTACAGTCATCCCTCTCCACAAAGGAGGAGCGACTACAGACCCCGGGAACTATCGCCCCATTAACCTGATGAGTCTGATATGCGAGCTATGGAATGCATCATCATGGACCTAATAAACAAGGATATAGGGAATCTCCAAACTCTGGATCCCATACAGTTTGATTTTGTGAAGGGTAGATCATGTCTACTCATCTTGGTCGACTTCTTTGAGTCAGTCACCAGAGCTGTGGATGAAGGTAAGGTGGTTCATACAGCCTACCTTGATCTGGCCAAGGCCTTTGATACTATTACCCACTCAGGAATCATAGAAAAACTCACTAAGCTAGGCATCCACCCCTATATCACTAGGTGGGTTACAAACTGGCTCACAGATAGAACCCACAGTGTGAAAATCGCTGACTCCAAGTCAGACTGCTGATCAGCCACGAATGGAGACCCACAGGGTTCGGTCCTGGGACCTCTCATAGGTAGGTACTAGGCTAGTGGCCCTAGGGTCTGTATAAGCCTAGCCAAGAAGGTACCCTGGCTTTCGCCACCCAAGAAACTTATTTTCATGTGTCCCTGTCAAGCAGAGCCCCAGAGGTGATCCTGTTTGGTATCTACTTCTCTGAAGTCCAGGCCAACAGGAAAGGACTCTGGCTGACAAAGTTTGCAGACGATTGCAAGTTGGAAGCTATTATTAACTCCCCAAGTGATGCTGACATCCTACAGAAAGGCCTGAATGAGACCAACAACTGGTGTCAGAACCATGGCCTTAAGCTCAATGCCAAAAAATGTCGTCATCACCTTTGGGAAAAACCCGGTTCCCATGAATTACCACATTGATGGTAGTCCACTGAACAAAGAAGGCGTTATAAGAGATCTGGGAACACAGGTTCACAGCAGCCTCTCTTTTGATCACCACATTGCCACTGTGGTAAGAAAGTCCTTCTATGTGGCACATCTCATTACTAAGGGTTTTGCATCCAGGAAGAAAGAGGTCATTGTCTCCCTCAACTCTTCCCTAATTAGGCCAATCGTCGAGTACAATGCCCCATTTGGCATGTACCTCACTAGACACCTGCAACAACTGGAGAGGCTGCAAAAGTACCTCACAAAGAGGATCCTAGCCCTTAAACACTTGTCCTATATGGACAGACTCAAAAAACTCTAACTATTCTCTGTATCATATCACCTACTTAGAGGCAATCTCTGCTTGACTTACAAAGCCATGCCTGACCCAGCTCTGTTAGAAATGCTACATCTAAAGAAATCCCAATCCCTCCACACCACACGCTCTAGAAACCTCAACCTCATTACCAAAATTAACAGAACATGCTGGAGGGACAGGTTCATAACCCAGAGACTGCCCATGCTATGGAATAGACTTTCCATACATGTCAATCAGAGCACCTCACAGGCCCTCTTCAAGAGAAATCTTGATGAGTGGATGAGAAACAGAAAATTCACCCCGGGGATCACTCCAGTGACTCTACTCGACAGAGGCACTTGGAACTAAGGTTGGGTGGCACAATGCCAGGGTAATCCTATGGGCTAGGCTTGTAAAGACTCCAGGGCCATTAGCCTAATACACACCTATGAACCTATAAATATTTAACTTTCTGCTTCTTTTTAACAAGAACATCCATAGAAGCAGACCAACCTCAACATCACCCATGGGAACAGAGATGAATGCCTTGCCCCTTCCTCAGTGTCCAACAAGAGTGACTCTTCTATGCCGGCCAATGGCTCTTAATAGCCACAGAGAATGTGTCTAACCTCTGGTCCATGGTGGCTGAAGGGATTATACCAGAGCAATCCAAGGAACAGAATTATAAGTGGTCTGAGGAACCAAAAACGGCCACAGAAGGGTCATCCATCTATGGCTGAAAGAAAGTATTATTCTGCTGAAGAGGCAGAGTTGCTTTATGATAAAGTTAAGAAGGAATCATGAAACCCAAGAAATTATGACAACAACAGCAGCAGTCGGTAAATGTTAAGGATCTCTGTTTTCCTCATAAAAACACTGTAACAAGACATACTTGCTGATTCCCTAAAATATAATTTATACAACTGAAAAAATAGAGTAAAATTAATAAAAACAAAGCCTTACACCCAAACTTATAAAAGAAGTATTTTTTTAACTGGCAAAAATGTCAAGTGACAGGCCAGATAAATAAATTACCAGGGTAAAAAGCAGTTTTGTCAGAAAAGTACTGTTTTTGTCAAAAAATTAATAGTGGAAGTTTCAAATGGAAAATGCTTGCCAACCATTGATTCTCAAACGCCAGTAAGAGAAGTGTTCTTTAGTGGCAGGAAAACTCAGAAGGGCTTGGCAACCAGGCAGTGATTTTTTTTCAGCCCTGCTTAAGCTGAGGCCAGTCAGACATGTGGAAGGTCTTAAGCTTTGGAAACTAGCTAGCTAATATATCTAAGGCTACTACAGCAGTGATCTAACTAACTGCATCATATTTTATGTCATGCACCAGTGTGCGTGCACACTATTTTTATGGTGGGGTTATACAGCATCCATAGATATAAACACACACACACAGATGTGCCCTCCAGTTACAGTCAATTTACGCAGACCATTCCGGTCTGATTTCAACCCTAATATCGGATAATACTATATATTTCTACCAAATCAAGATATTGTAGTTTTTATCCCCTCTGACCACATTTATAGCAGTCCGAGTCTCAGTGTCTAACATCCATGTGAGGTCTACCAGCAGTCTCCAACCCCCCCCCCCAGCCTTTCTCCAGTGTTGCTGGGGCTGCTCATGGATCTTAAGGGTATCCTCAGGGCTTGGCTGTCTGTGCTTTTGTGCAATCTTTTTTTTATACATACCTTACATGCTCTTCCTTTTTTCCACACTCACTGGCTGTGTATGAGGAAAAATACCATTTTTGAACTATGCCTTAGGCAGCATCACAAACAAGTCCTCCCCAGGGTGGGCACACCCATCCCTCACTGACACTCCATTAGACTGCCAAGCCAATAATCAAATCCAGATTATAGATTCATAGGTTTATAGGCAGGTACTAGGCTATTGGCCCTAGGGCCTATAGAACCCTAGCCAAAAAGCTACCCTAGCTTTCGCCACCCAAGAAAATTATTTCCCTGTGCCTCTGTCATGCAGAGCCACACAGGTGATCCCCAGGATGAATTTCCTATTTCCTATCTAATCATCAAGATTTTTCTTGAAGAGTGCTAATGAGGAGCTTTGTTTGATATAGACAGGTAGTTTGTTCCAGAGTATCTATCCCTCCAGCATGTTCTGTTTATTGTGGTGACAAGGCTTAAGCCCCTAGAGCATATAGCTCAGAGGGATTGGGATTTCTTTAAGTGGAGCATGTCCAAAACCTCTGGGTTTGGCATAGCTTTGTATGTCAGGCAGAGATCACCTCTGAGTAGGCAATGTGCGACGGAGTAAAGCTGGAGTTTTTTGAGACGGTCTGCGTAGGGCATCTGTTTAAGGCCGGTAATCCTCTTTGTGAGGTACTTCTGCGTCCTTTCCAGTTGTTGTAGATGTCTTGAGGTACATATCAAAAGGTGTGTTGTACTCTATAATGGGTCTAATGAGTGTCGAGTAGAGGGGAACAATGACCTCTTATTTCCTGGATGAGAAACCTTTTGTGATGTGGTGTGCCACATAGAAGGATTTCCTGACTACTGTGGCGATGTGATTAACAAAGGAGAGACTACTGTCCACCTGTGTTCCAAGGTCTCTTATCACACTTTCGGTGTTAAGTAGACTACCACCTATGTGGTAGCTCATGAATAAAGAGGTTTTACCAAAGGGGATGACAATGCATTTTTTCGCATTGAACTTGAGGCCATGGCTGTGACACCAGGCATCTGTCTCAGTGAGGCTCTTTTGTAGGATGTCTACATCGTTAGGAGTTTCAATTATGGCTCCTAGTTTGTAGTCATCTGCATGCTTCATTAGCCAAAGACCTTCTGTGTTAGCCTGTACTTCAGAAAAGTAGATACCAAACAGGAGAGGACCCAGAACTGAACCCTGAGATACTCCACTTTTCACTGGTCTGAAGTTGGACTGCAGTTCATCTGGTCTGCAGTTTGCATTTTATCCCTCTATGCCACTGAACCAGCTTTATTTAAGATATTCTTGAGACATTTTCATTAAAGGATCCCCCCATTAATGCCTCTCTCATTTTGTTCTGTAAGGCCTAATATCCTTTAAGTGAAAGCAGACAACAGACTCAGAACCATGAGTATGTGTATCATAACATGCTAAAGTATGTATTTTGGTATAGCATATAAAACTACAGACAATGTTACTTTTTTGTAGAAAATCAAATTCTAAAATGAGGTTTTGAAATTCAGTCATGGCAACACTGGCTCCCATGATGACACAGCAGTAACTTCATGAGGGAGCGCTATGCCCATTTAGATAAATGATTACAGGTGGTAGTCCTTACAAGAACAAAAAAAAAGGGAAATTCAAAATAAAGGTCTCTGCTGTTCCTCCTACATAACTAAACTTTGCAATTAAAGAAAAAATATCCCTCAACTATGCGTCAGATCCAGAAATGTAATATCAAGGACAGGATTGTAAACATTATTAAAAGCATAGACCAGCACTGTGACATAGAGGGGTAGAGCCATATTTACAACCCAGGTGACTTGGGTCCATTATCAGCTTGGGTGTTTGAAACACTGGTAGGGAGAGATAGATGTGCCCATCCAAAGGGGGAGTTATTCATGTACAAATTCCTTATGGGGAGGTGTGATCCATAAAAGAAAGTAGCCACTGGATGTGATAGAAGAATCCAGAATAGGGGTGGGATATCAGGGATTGGCTCATAAATTAAAAAATATTCTGGAGGACGTAGTCAAGGCACAACCCACCCACCCAGATCCCCATATATCCTTTTGGCTCTGTGGCAGCCCCAGCTTAGAATGGAGCTAGTTGGGGGGGGGGGGCAGTAAAAGAGGCTGGTCGAGCCACTGATGGACAGGAGCACTGGGGTTGCCAGAAAGAATGATGCAGAATGGGAAGAAGAAATATTACTAAAAACTTGAATAACACTTTGCAGCCAATGAACACAAGTTAGCAAATTAAGCTAATCTGTCTTTGGTTATGTTAAGAAATTAAGGAAAAAACACTTTTAAATCTTCTAAAGTAGCTCATCAACATGGATTAATAACTGCAGCGAAGGGCAATTACATTTTTTCTTTAGTTATGTTAAGAAACTAAGTAATAACACCCAACATTGCTTTGAACTTATTCAAAATGGCACACCTAGTCAGACCTAAAACACATTGCCAATATACTAGCAAACAAATTCAGTGGTAATTTTACCCAGAGACTTCTTTCCGCAGTGTACATATCTACATCCATTGACTGATGCCAAGGGGGACAGCCAGGTAAGTGAAAATGGTAGTCATGATAGTGATGGCCACCTACACACCTCTTCCCTACGGCTGGCACATGCACCTCAGAAGCAGTACACCTTAGTGATGCAATCTGTGTTGGTGAAGTCTCTGTAACTTGGGAAGGGCTAGCATTAATTGGAAGTCCACTGCTAAACACAAGGGATGCCAGAGGTTCATCTTGTTCCCCCACTTTCTCAATGGTGAGAGATTTGTGTGGTCTCCAGTGTTAGCATTGTTGACAGTGACAGTTTGTTAATGGGTTGTGCATGTGAGCATGGTGCCACAATCATGGGCTAAATGTGACCCACTGACATCTGGCATGTTTTGACCTGTTGTGCTGGACCCTCTGCCAGTGGTACCTGTGAATGCATTCAGATAACATGCCTGTGGCAATACAGGATTATAGGTGTCATTTTCAGCACCATGTTACACAATCTGCTCCATGTTAATTAGGTGCGTAGCCTATGGGCACAGGCATTCCTTCAGTGAAGTACCTCGCGCTTAGTCGTGCACAGCTTTGGGCATTCCGGCAGTGATTGGCTGGTGAAATGGGCGGGATACTTAGGAAGACTGCATATTAATATGGATACACGCCTCCGCCGGGATATAGGCGTGATTGGGGCGGGGTTTGCTACTGCGCATCCTACAAGGTATTTATTTTTATTTTACATTTGTTTACCGGGAAAGTCCGACTGGACACAGGTTCATTTTCAGTGGAGGCCCGGGGAGAAAAGCTCCAGATTACAACACATTACATGAGAGTAAAAAGAAGTAGAACATACATACATATGGCGTATATACACATCAGGACAACATGCTGGTGATTAACAAACATACATATAGCATATATACGCACAACAGGACATCATGCTAGTGATTAACATTTCTTACAGTACACAATCAGAGGTACTTTTTTTTCGGTACTTTTCCGTTATCGGGGCAACAGATGTAATGATCGGCTGGGATGTTACCACGCTGTCGCATCTGAAATTATTTAGAAAATATTTAGAAGATGCATTTTGATGCAACTTTTTCTTCACTTTTTTACTGAATTTAGGGTTACCACCTGTCCCATTTTGCGAAGGACAGTCCCTCTTTGGGCAGTTGTGTCCTGACAAAAAATAGTAAAAACGGCAAATGTCCTGAGATTTTAGGACAAAAATATTTCCTATATTTTATGTAATAGTTGCATAAAACAGTTATTCTGTATCTAAAATACCTAAATGTTATAAGAAACAGAATAAGCAACTAAAATGCTACAAGAATAAGCTTTTATTTACGCAAGAAATTTAAGTTGTAACTTTTGTACTGACCGTGGGTATGTGTCGGCCTGTGAAATCTGATGTTTGTACCAAAAATGTCCCACTTTGGCCATTTGAAAAGGTGGCAACCCTAACTGAATTAAATATTTGAAAAGTGTCCCTAATGGCATTGGTCTCTCACTGTTTTGACTTTGTCTCTGCTTGTGGATAAGAAGTTTATTGCTTCATAGAACTGCTCACCAAACATGTATAGAATGACAGTAAAATACTGCTTTCATGTAATGATGGACAAAGATGGTCCAAGTGCAGCAGCTTCAGGACAATGGCAATACAAGGAGGGTGGCAGGCAGGTTACATACTGAGTCCTGCACAGTGCAGGGGAGCTGCTTTGTTGGTGTGACAATGAAGAGCAGTGGGGGGATTTCACCTGACAAGGCACACACTGCACTGTGAATCCATGATGAACGCATTTCTCTCATGAATGAATCTGCTCACCTTTGCATCACAACACTTGAGTAGTTTGTACACGTTGACTGACTGCAGAAGCTGCAGTGTGTGTGATGCTGTTTTAAAATATGTGTGTGTTAAGTTGGACTTGGCGCAGTTTGGATGCCACTCTACAGCTGTTCCCTTTGTCTCGCTAACTGCTGCTGCCTCGTTGTCTGCTCCTTTACTTTAAACGGTGATGCATGCACAGTTTTCATGAATGCTTTTGGTGACGCCCGTTTCAACTGTCAATCAGTGAGACCATCGCGACCTCTGCATAGATTGAACTATGACACACACTATTTCGACTTTAAATGAATTTTAATGTTAATTTAATGTTTCTGTAAAAGATACGATAAATATTTATTTAGCTTTTTTATCACATTATCTCGTCCAAAAAAAACGAGAATCTAAAAAATAATTAGCAATTTACACTGTTTCAATATAACCCACACTACATCAAAATATTAAGATATACCTGCTGAAGCATTTAAATATATATTTGTGTTTAATTTTATTAAGGCGATAAGGTATGCGACGTTGCATTGTTTTATTCATGAAACTAAAGTAAAGCAAAAACATACCCCGACTTCCTCATTTTGTTATCCTTGATACGAAGTGAGGAAAAAAATAACGGTAATACTAGAAGATGTAGCCCATAGCATTGTGGGTATGCTAATCAGTAATGGCTCTGCGTTCCGTTTCCGTTTTGCACTTAACCCCTCCCATCCCTGGTTATAACAGCAGTTATTTTTATTGATTTGTTAAATAAATAAACGGCTTATCATTCAGACTCGGATACCTAGACTTTAAAAAGTAACCTTTACTGCAATTTATTAATTAACCTTGGAATCGCTGGGGGTTGAAGGATGTATGATAGTTTCTGCTCATACAATTTTCCAGTTTAATCATCCAACCATAAAAGTATTTCACTGTTGCATTTTATCAAAATGGCTTGACCATTTTATCAAAATTGCTTGACCATAAGGGGAAAATTAATACACAAATACACAGCACTCTTCTTTTCCCCCTTATAAATGCAGTATACTTTATATTTATAATTAATAATGGACAACGTGTCCATTGTCCTTCTATATTGCACAGCTTATATACACAGGGATTGTGTCTACATCTAGGGATGTCATTGTCCCCATTTGCTCAGCCCTCTTTAGGCCAATCATAGAATATAATCCCCCCTTTGTCATGCATCTGTCCAGACACAAATAAAGTACAGTTGTGTAAACTCTTACCGTAACAGCAGATGTCATTGCCTTCACTGCTGCAGCATTCATTACACATGGGATCCCCGACTGTGAAGCTCACCAACTGGCCAGTCTACCATTGTTTTAAGGTACGCTGAATATCACCTACACCCTCCTTGTGTAAGGTAAGGCATAAAGCTGATGCTCAGGTGTTCCATCCTCAGAAATAATTGCAACAGTAGGAACATCAGTCCAAAGAAAAGCAAGGAGAACCTGCACATTCAGGAAGGAAAAAAGACCAGGGAATGGAGTGAATACTGCAGCAGTGAGGGCAAGGACATCTACTGTTATGTTAAGATTTTTACACAACTGTACTATGTCCTTACATTTATCACTGCAGTTGTTGTTGTTTATCTTTTGGCTTTTCCCGGTTAGGGGTCGCCACAGCAGAACTCCGGTCCGCTAATGATTGGCAGTTGATTTGTATGGTGTTGAGTTGCCAGCCTGACACCCAACCTTCAACGAAGGCACGCCCATTCAAAGCATGTCTTTCAAACGCGGGGAGGACATGCAGATTCCAACCGAAGCATCAAACGGCAGAACCTCTTGCTGTGAGGCAACAACGCTACTGCTGCACCACCGCGGAAGTCAGTATTCATTACAAATGGGTGAGTCCAAAAGCTCAGGACGGACCTCCGGAGGAGGAAGCAGCAGTACATCCTTCTAAGAACAAATGACATAGTATTGTCTGACTTTGGACGATACTGCCTATATCTAAGGTCCTTTGGAAATGTCTGATCATGTTATTTTGCTTAATTGATTAATTGTTTTAATGAACTAATTATTTATTTTAATTTTGGCGCCTTTTTACTACCCTTTACTATATAAACTGAAGTTTTAAATGTCAATGTATTGTCTGATGAAGCGTAGTAGTTGCTACGCGAAAGCGCTCACATCCAATAAATGTTCTCTTTTTTGCTGAATTTATCTTGGTCTACGGTCAAGTTTATACTGAAAAATTTATGTTAATTTATTCGATTTTGTTTTGATGACATTGGACTGTTTGCTGAATACTCCAGCTGCCTCTAATTGTTTCGTGGTAAGAGAGCCTGGTTCTTATTGCTTTGCGCTCCTTCTAAGAAGCCTTAAAGAATGGCAGCAGCAAAACCAGCTCTAGCTCTGGAGATACCATGCAACTGGTAATGTTTGGTAAAGGTACGCACCGAAGTAAGGTAGCAGGGCAGCAGCAACACCAGCTCTGGAGATACCATCCAACTGGTAATGTTTGGTAAAGTGCGCACAGTAAGGTAGCAGGGCAGCAGCAACACCAGCTCTGGAGATACCATCCAACTGGTAATGTTTGGTAAAGGTACGCACAGAAGTAAGGTAGCAGGGCAGCAGCAACACCAGCTCTAGCCCTGGAGATACCATCCAACTGGTAATGTTTGGTAAAGGTACGCACCGAAGTAAGGTAGCAGGGCAGCAGCAACACCAGCTCTGGAGATACCATCCAACTGGTAATGTTTGGTAAAGGTACGCACAGAAGTAAGGTAGCAGGGCAGCAGCAACACCAGCTCTAGCCCTGGAGATACCATCCAACTGGTAATGTTTGGTAAAGGTACGCACCGAAGTAAGGTAGCAGGGCAGCAGCAACACCAGCTCTGGAGATACCATGCAACTGGTAATGTTTGGTAAAGGTACGCACCGAAGTAAGGTAGCAGGGCAGCAGCAACACCAGCTCTGGAGATACCATCCAACTGGTAATGTTTGGTAAAGGTACGCACCGAAGTAAGGTAGCAGGGCAGCAGCAACACCAGCTCTGGAGATACCATCGAACTGGTAATGTTTGGTAAAGGTACACACCGAAGTAAGGTAGCAGGGCAGCAGCAACACCAGCTCTGGAGATACCATCCAACTGGGAATGTTTGGTAAAGGTATGCACAGAAGTAAGGTAGCAGGGCAGCAGCAACACCAGCTCTGGAGATACCATCCAACTGGTAATGTTTGGTAAAGGTACGCACCGAAGTAAGGTAGCAGGGCAGCAGCAACACCAGCTCTGGAGATACCATCCAACTGGGAATGTTTGGTAAAGGTACGCACCGAAGTAAGGTAGCAGGGCAGCAGCAACACCAGCTCTGGAGATACCATGCAACTGGGAATGTTTGGTAAAGGTACGCACAGAAGTAAGGTAGCAGGGCAGCAGCAACACCAGCTCTGGAGATACCATCCAACTGGTAATGTTTGGTAAAGGTACGCACAGAAGTAAGGTAGCAGGGCAGCAGCAACACCAGCTCTGGAGATACCATGCAACTGGTAATGTTTGGTAAACATATGCACAGAAGTAAGGTAGCAGGGCAGCAGCAACACCAGCTCTGGAGATACCATCCAACTGGTAATGTTTGGTAAAGGTATGCACAGAAGTAAGGTAGTAGGGCAGCAGCAACACCAGCTCTGGAGATACCATCCAACTGGTAATGTTTGGTAAAGGTACGCTTTGCAAGGTAGCAGGGCAGAAGCAACACCAGCTCTGGAGATACCATCCAACTGGGAATGTTTGGTAAAGGTACGCACCGAAGTAAGGTAGCAGGGCAGCAGCAACACCAGCTCTGGAGATACCATCCAACTGGGAATGTTTGGTAAAGGTACGCACCGAAGTAAGGTAGCAGGGCAGCAGCAACACCAGCTCTGGAGATACCATGTAACTGGTAATGTTTGGTAAAGGTACACACAGAAGTAAGGTAGCAGGGCAGCAGCAACACCAGCCCTGGAGATACCATGCAACTGGTAATGTTTGGTAAAGGTACGCACAGAAGTAAGGTAGCAGGGCAGCAGCAACACCAGCTCTGGAGATACCATCCAACTGGTAATGTTTGGTAAAGGTACGCACTGAAGTAAGGTAGCAGGGCAGCAGCAACACCAGCTCTGGAGATACCATCCAACTGGTAATGTTTGGTAAAGGTACGCACAGAAGTAAGGTAGCAGGGCAGCAGCAACACCAGCTCTGGAGATACCATGCAACTGGTAATGTTTGGTAAAGGTACGCACAGAAGTAAGGTAGCAGGGCAGCAGCAACACCAGCTCTGGAGATACCATCCAACTGGTAATGTTTGGTAAAGGTACGCACAGAAGTAAGGTAGCAGGGCAGCAGCAAAACCAGCTCTGGAGATACCATCCAACTGGTAATGTTTGGTAAAGGTACGCACAGAAGTAAGGTAGCAGGGCAGCAGCAACACCAGCTCTGGAGATACCATCCAACTGGGAATGTTTGGTAAAGGTATGCACAGAAGTAAGGTAGCAGGGCAGCAGCAACACCAGCTCTGGAGATACCATCCAACTGGGAATGTTTGGTAAAGGTATGCGACAGTAAGGTAGCAGGGCAGCAGCAACACCAGCTCTGGAGATACCATCCAACTGGTAATGTTTGGTAAAGGTATGCACAGAAGTAAGGTAGCAGGGCAGCAGCAACACCAGCCCTGGAGATACCATGCAACTGGTAATGTTTGGTAAAGGTACGCACCGAAGTAAGGTAGCAGGGCAGCAGCAACACCAGCTCTGGAGATACCATCCAACTGGTAATGTTTGGTAAAGGTACGCACAGAAGTAAGGTAGCAGGGCAGCAGCAACACCAGCTCTGGAGATACCATGCAACTGGTAATGTTTGGTAAAGGTACACACAGAAGTAAGGTAGCAGGGCAGCAGCAACACCAGCCCTGGAGATACCATGCAACTGGTAATGTTTGGTAAAGGTACGCACAGAAGTAAGGTAGCAGGGCAGCAGCAACACCAGCTCTGGAGATACCATCCAACTGGTAATGTTTGGTAAAGGTACGCACTGAAGTAAGGTAGCAGGGCAGCAGCAACACCAGCTCTGGAGATACCATCCAACTGGTAATGTTTGGTAAAGGTACGCACAGAAGTAAGGTAGCAGGGCAGCAGCAACACCAGCTCTGGAGATACCATGCAACTGGTAATGTTTGGTAAAGGTGCACAGAAGTAAGGTAGCAGGGCAGCAGCAACACCAGCTCTGGAGATACCATCCAACTGGTAATGTTTGGTAAAGGTATGCACAGAAGTAAGGTAGCAGGGCAGCAGCAACACCAGCTCTGGAGATACCATCCAACTGGTAATGTTTGGTAAAGGTACGCACTGAAGTAAGGTAGCAGGGCAGCAGCAACACCAGCTCTGGAGATACCATCCAACTGGTAATGTTTGGTAAAGGTACGCAGAAGTAAGGTAGCAGGGCAGCAGCAAAACCAGCTCTGGAGATACCATCCAACTGTAATGTTTGGTAAAGGTACGCACAGAAGTAAGGTAGCAGGGCAGCAGCAATACCAGCTCTGGAGATACCATCCAACTGGTAATGTTTGGTAAAGGTACGCACAGAAGTAAGGTAGCAGGGCAGCAGCAACACCAGCTCTGGAGATACCATCCAACTGGTAATGTTTGGTAAAGGTACGCACAGAAGTAAGGTAGCAGGGCAGCAGCAACACCAGCTCTGGAGATACCATGCAACTGGTAATGTTTGGTAAAGGTACGCACAGAAGTAAGGTAGCAGGGCAGCAGCAACACCAGCTCTGGAGATACCATCCAACTGGTAATGTTTGGTAAAGGTACGCACAGAAGTAAGGTAGCAGGGCAGCAGCAACACCAGCTCTGGAGATACCATCCAACTGGTAATGTTTGGTAAAGGTACGCACAGAAGTAAGGTAGCAGGGCAGCAGCAACACCAGCCCTGGAGATACCATGCAACTGGTAATGTTTGGTAAACATATGCACAGAAGTCCGGGTAGGAGTTTACGAACAGAATTAGCATCTAACCCTTTGAAAAAAGCACCAGAAGAAGCCACAGCTCTAGTCAAATGAGCCTTTAAAGAAGAAGAAAGGCTCTCACCATGAAAAGTGTAATAAAAGGAAATAGCCTTTGAAATCCAAGTGGAAATAGTTGGCTTGGAAACAGCCAAACCAAAAGACCGAGGATGAAAAGAAACAAATAACTGGTCAGATTTTCTGATAGTTTTAGTTTTATCTATAGTCGGCTTTAGGCACCAGCAAATGCTGCAGTTGCTGAGAGCCCCCTGTTCCCTGGGGGACCCCAACCACAGCAAGTTATCTTATCCTGATATTTTGTAACATGTCTGTCAAAACAGCAAAAGCTAATACAGTATTCTTATATACTTAATAAACCACATGTATAATAACTCTTTTCTCCTGCTCTGCCATCTTTGATGTTCATCGTGTTTCACTGTTGCAGTCCTTACAAAATGGGTAGTAGTCTGCCAGAATACCAAAGTCCTTGGTATATGACATCGGCTGCCTTCAGATTAGGCCTGACGTTAGGACGTCAGGTACAAAAGAAGGCAGCCGATGCCATTTCCTCAGTCTTTCTTGCCACGGAGTTAAAGAAAAAGCTTTTTGCACAAGTGCTGGTCGGCCGAGTACCTTCTTTTTGTATTCTGACTGCTTAGTTGAAGACATCCTCAGATAAGTACCCCATTGGGGACCTTCTTTTCTTGGTTTAATGAATGTCAGAGAAAGTTAATAACTGTCTTGCCTGTGGAAAACAGATTCTGAACCATGATTTTCACTCCTATTGTATTACTTGTTTGGGCCTTGAGCACAACGTCCCTAATTGTGTTCTCTGTGCTCCTTTCAACCCACGTACCATACACAGTAGAGCTAGGATCTTGTTTAAGCATTTTGAAATTTGGCTTAGTTTGTTGGTATAGTGTCTTCTGGTCTCCCAACTTCAGATGTTCCAAAGAAGCACAAGGTAAGGACCGCAACAGGTTTAGGGTCAAATTAGCCGACGGCATACCTAAGTTGGTCGTCGACCCAAACGGTATTCCGTGAGGTGCTTTCTTTGCCCCTGCAGTCCACGGATTTTCAGCAGCAGGTGTCTGCGGAGACCTTTTCTGAGTTCTCCATACCACAAGCTTCCATTTCATCTTCTGACCTTCAGCCAGTCGCCGCCTCTGATGGATCCGGAGCCGCTAAGCAGGCGCCGGCTTCTGAGGCCTCTTTTCTCTGCCCAGAAACCAGATCCAGACCTACAACCTTAATTCAAACTTCTGCAGTGGCTAGGCCTCCCGAGTCCCTCTGGATTTCTAGCAGGCCTTCCAGCCAAAAATCTACTCCTAAGCAGGCGCCGGCCTTCACTCAAATGCCTCAGGCTCGGATGGTTAAAATGGCTAGTGATCTCTTGACCCATATCAAAGGCTCTCAGTCTCCTCCTTCTAAAAGGATTAGGGAATTGTCCCCAGAAATTTTCTCTGTCTCAGATTCTGAGGTTTCCAGCAACTCTGCTGATGAAGAGGGAAACTCTCCACTTTTTTCTGGTTTTGAGGATTCTGATGCAGAAGACTCCATCCCTTCTGCATCCCCTCCAGAAGATTTTTCTTTTGGAGATACTCTGAATACTCTTAGGGAGCATTTCAAATGGGAAAGTCAGGACTACACTCAGTCTAAGAAACAGATTAGGGAATTCTTGGATTTGCCACAGCATAAGCCTTCGGCTATCCCTCCAATTTTGGAAGTTGTTGATGATGTTTTCATGGAGAATTCTTTGACTCCTAATTCTGTTCCTCCTGCTCCCAGAAAGCCTGACAGGTATTATAGAGTTCCTGATTCTCATCAGTTGCTTTTCAAGAATCCTGCTGCTAATCCAGAGATTATTTCTCAGGGCCCTAAAGGTGTTAAAGCTACGATTGCTAAAAATTCAGTTCCTTCTGACAGGTAATCTAGGGCCTTGGAAAGGTGGGGTAAAAAGCTCTATACCTCTTCCACCCTTGCTATTAGGTCTGTTAATTGTCTTTTTCATATGCTTAAGTATCAGCAGCATACTTTGGAGGCTATTAAGGCTAAAATTGCTGGTGTTCACTCCCTGATGGAGAGTAAGGACATGCAAGATTTATTGAATTCTGTCTCTCTTGTCACTAAACATTCTTTACATTGTGGTTTTGACACTTTGAAGGCTTCTTGCAGGGCAGCAGCCACTGGTTCTGTCATTAGAAGACATGCTTGGCTCAGGGAACAGCTCCTTTCTGAACCTGTCAAATCTAAATTACTGGATGTGCCTTTGCACAAGGACAATCTTTTTGGTAGCAGAGCAGAACGGGTGTTGAAAAAGTTGGAGGATAAGGCCAAATCTATGCAAACTGTTAAGGACTTTCTGCAAGTTCAACCTCCTCGTTTTAGTAGACATTACCCTTCTATGAAATGGACTTTTCCTGACCCTAGTAAGAAGAGTCATGCTATGTCTAGGGGTTACAGGTCTTCTAGGGGACAGACTTCCACCCCTCAAAAGGCTAATTACTGGCAGGCTTCCTCTTCAAAATTGGGGAGTTCTAAGCAAACTTCCCAAAGCAAGCATTCCCAATGACTCTGACCTTCCCCTGCCTGCATCTGTGGGCCCAGGGTTTCCTTTGGGGGGAAGGTTAGCCATTTTTTCAGATGTCTGGCCCACCATCACAGATGACAAATGGGTGCTCAAGATAGTATCCCAAGGCTACAAGTTCTCCTTTCACACCTTCCCTGCTCACCAAGGGTACCCAGATATCCCCCCAAATCAAAGGGCAGAAGAAGAAAAACAAATTTCTTCTTTGCTTAACCTGGGAGCAATACAGCCAGTTCCTGCACCGCAGATAGGCCATGGTTTCTATTCAGGACTTTTCCTGGTTCTCAAAAATGGGGGTACTTGACACTCTATTCTGTATTTGTCCATTCTCAACACTTTTCTGGTGATTCTCAAGTTCAAAATGCTCACTCTTCGGCAGTTGCTGCCAATGCTGGCCAAGGATTCCTGGCTGGTGACTTTGGATCTCAAAGAAGCGTATCTCCATATCCCAATAAGGGAAAGCTGCAGGCAGTTCCTTCGCTTCAGGGTGAGGAACAGGGACTTCCAATTCTCTGCACTGCCCTTTGGCTTATCTACTGATCCCAGAGTTTTTACAAAATGCCTAGCTCCAGTCATTGCTTTTTGCAGACAAAGAAACATTCAGATTTACCCTTACTTGGACAATTGTCTTATTCAGGCAAACTCTCCAGAGCATCGTCTGAAGGATTTGGACTTTGAATCTTCTCACCTTTTTGGGCTGCACCGTCAGTGAAAAGAAGTCAGAATTGGTACCCACAAGGGAGATTGTATTCTTGGGAGCAAGCCTGATCACAGATGGGCTGCACCATCAGTGAAAAGAAGTCAAAATTGGTACCCACGAGGGGGATTGTATTCCTGGGAGCAAGCCTGATCACAGCTGGGCTGCATCATCAGTGAAAAGAAGTCAAAATTGGTACCCACGAGGGGGATTGTATTCTTGGGAGCAAGCCTGATCACAGCTGCCCAGATGGTATTCCTCCCTCAAGAGAAACAAATGGATCTTTCGAATTACTTCAAGAATTTGGCAAGCATGACCCAGCTCTCTGCAAGGCAATTCCTGCAAGCCCTGGGATTCATGGCTTCATGTATTCTGATGATTCCATATGCCAGACTGCATATGAGGAAAATACAATCGTACCTCAAAAACCTTTGGTGTCAACACACTCAGGATTTAGACTTGATATTTCCTCTGATTCCCTGCCTGCAGACGGAGTTCCTTTGGTGGGTGACAGCCTGTACACAGAACAAAGGCATGCCTTTCTGTCTACCTCCTGCCAGCCAGACTCTCACCACAGATGCCTTGGGCTACACTTGGGGAGCACATCTAGAGGGCAGATGCATTCAGGGGACTTTAAGTTAATTTGCATATAAATCTGAAGAAATTGATGGCAGTCCAGCAAACATTAATGGCTTTCAAGCATCTTCTAGCTCCTGGTACTCTTCTGGTCAGGACAGACAACACCACAGTCATGTGGTACATCAACAAGCAGGGAGGGACTCACTCTTACCCCCTGTGCAGACAAAGCATGATACTATGGTCCATAGCAGCTTCCATGGGCATTCATCTGATAGCTCAGTTTCTTCCAGGAAGGCTCAACACCTTGGCAGACTTGTTAAGCAGGCAAGTCCTGGATCCTCACGAGTGGCAACTAAACAAGACCATCATCTATTGCATCATTCAGTGTTAGGGCATTCCCCAGGTGGATCTCTTCTCATCTCCAACCAACCACCTTCTTCCAATCTTTTGCACCAGGGATCATCACAACAAAGCTTGGAAGGTGGATGCTCTGTCCTTCCCTTGGACACAGTTCTTGATTTATGTATTCCCTCTTCTGCCTCTTCTTCCCAGGGTGTTGTTAAAGATAAGGGATGAAAAACCAAGGGCCATCGTCATAGCTCCAGGCTGGCCCAGACAGCATTGGTATCCACTATTTCTCAATCTCTCCCATTTTCAGCCTTGGCATCTTCCCTTGATACCCGATCTCTTGGTTCATGAAGGAGGAAAAATTCTGCATCCTCATCTTCAGACTCTGCATTTGGCAGCCTGACGTATAATTTGAACCTTTCCCAACAGGTGGTTGAGGTCCTTCGTGAGGCCAGGAGGCCTAGCACTAGGAAATCTTATGCAGATAAGTGGAAAAGATTCTCCATCTGGATGCAGACTAGATGGGAAGCCCCTTCTCAACCTTCTCTTCCTCTTATTCTTGACTCTCTGGCAGGCTTGCTTAATGGTGGACTTTCCTTTTCTTCTATCAAAATCCATGCTTCAGCTATTTCTGGTCATTGTTCTTTTGAGCTGCCCATTTTCCCTCATCCCTTGATGAAACAGTTCCTCAGGGGAGCTAGCAATTTAAAGCCTCCCAGAAGGGCTCCTACTCCTGCTTGGGATCTTAATTTTGTACTTGAGAAACTTACTCTGCCTCCTTTTGAACCAGCTGCCTCAGCAGATTTGAAGTTTCTCTCTTGGAAAACTGCCTTTCTCTTGGCTATTACTTCAGCTAGAAGGGTTTCTGAGCTGCAGGCCTTAATGGTAGTAGAGCCTTTTATCATCTTCCATGTGGATCGGGTTTCTCTTTGAACTAATCCCTCCTTTATGAGGAAGGTGGTTTCTAGTCTGACTCTTAACCAGTATATCCACCTGCCTACCTTTTCCCTAATCCTCTGAATAAAGGGGAAAGGTTACTGCACTTCCTGGGTGTGCATAGACAGCTTAGATTTTACCTGGACAGGACTAAGCCTTTTCAAAAGTCAGATCAGTTGTTTGTCTGTTTTGCTCCTGGAGCTCAGGGAAAGCTATTTCTAAACAGACCATTTCTAAGTGGATTGCTCATTGTATTCACTTTTGTTACTTACAGCATGGCAAGGTTCCTCCTCAGGGTATTAGGACCCATTCTACTAGGGCAGCCTCTACCTCAGCAGCTTTTTTAAGAGGCGTACCTACTAAGGACATCCTGGAAGCAGCTACATGGTCTTCTGTCCACACTTTCACTAAATATTACAATTTACCCTTGTTTTCTAGGTACAGGGCTGGTTTTGCCACTGCAGTGTTGCAGGGCATCCTCACCAACCCTTAACCAGTGGGTGTTCCTCCTCCTCCCTTTTATTTTTTCCTGGGCTTTGGGAATCAACCCATTTTGTAAGGACTGCAGCAGTGAAACGCGATGAACATAGTACAGTTGTGTAGACTTACCATAAATGCAGATGTTCGAATGTATTCACTGTTGCAGTCCTGGTTTACCCACCTTCCAACCCCCTTTTTTTCTAGTGCACAGACTGGATTTTTCTTTTCCTGGTCTAACCCTTTTTGGAGGCTCCTGACTGTTAAGGCAAGAAAAACTGAGGAAATGGCATCGGCTGCCTTCTTTTTTACCTGACGTCCTGACGTCAGGCCTAATCCGAAGGCAGCCAACATCATATACCAAGGACTTTGGTGTTCTGCAGGCTACTGGAGACCGGATAACCCATTTTGTAAGGACTGCAACAGTGAATACACCCAAACATCTACATTTGTGGTAAGTGTACACAACTGTACTTTTCTAATAGACAGAGGCAGCATGTAAAAGCTTGACCACCAATGCCGAAGTATAAATATATATAACATAAAACAACCCTAGAGTATCAACCTGCCAGATACATTTGGGAAGCAACGCTAGGCTTAAATAGGTCCCACAGGGGTCATTAGCATAGTAATCACCTCTGAACCTATGATACAAACTACATTCATCAAAATACCTTTCATGGTTCATTGTCTTCAGATATTATTTGTATGACTAGATGAACTGTTAGGGAAAGTTTTTTTTGTAATGTAATATGTTTTGGGGTGAGGTTCAGCAGCAAGGTTAAGGTTGTCAACCATGTGTAAAGATTGCTTTGCCCCCCCACCACCTTACTCTTGTGTGCTGTCTCAGTCCCACAACATGCCACTGCCTCTAACCCCAACCCTACACTTTACCTTATGAAAAATTGTTTCTCTAACAGCACTACTACACACACACACACATATGTACGTATACACACACAAACACACATGCATGTATGTACTCACACACACACACACACATGTATGTACACACACACACACACACTTAACTGAGGGTTGTGGTTAGTGGTCACTGTTGTTATGGCTATTATGAAAGATTCTGATTAGAGTGTCATCGTCGCTGTTTCCAGACTAAGGACAAACTTAAATTTGGCACCTGTCAGGGCAGTATTACAGGAAGACCTGCACATATCACTGAAAACAAGTCTCTGTGCTTTTTACGCCAATCTTACATTTCCATATTAAACTGCTTTTCTAAATCTGATATTTGAAAAAAGTGGTACATTATATTCAAGTAAATGATCACCAGGACCTGACTGTCTTTCCAAAAGAAGGTATTTAAGTACCCTTATCAGCCTGCTCAACAACTCACAGTTTTCCTTTTTTTCATCCACATTTATGTTGTCCCTAGTGTCACTATTTGTAATATTTTATTTTTCCTTCTTCGTTTTTTCATAATTTGTTGACTGGATAGGTGATGGAGTCTAAAGACCCTTCTGAGCCATGATCCTAAACAACTAGCAAAGAAGATATGAAACACAGGAAGGTTTATGTGAAAACATACAATTAATACATATACAAACCCTGTAAATACTTATTCAGCAATGAACATTAAAGTCAATTTTTTAATAAGTAGTGAGGTTCATAGATTAGTATTAAGTGAACTGCCCTTGCAAGCCTAGCCAATTATTCATTGCGAGACTCAAACCCTGTACCTTGGGTTTATACGACAAACACTTTAGCCATTAGGCCACCCTTCCAACCTTAAATAAGTAAGAATAAAGAGATGTTAGTCTGTTAAAGGGGGCAATTAATACATATGCAACCACTCAAACACTTATGTAACATATCAATGACACTTACAGAACAATGAGTGAGAAAACAGACAATTTACAGGGGGTGGAACAGATATTACAGGAGCCACTTCTGACAACATGATGGGACAAAAGTGACAGTTTAAGGAATATTTATAAAAACTAAAATGTTGCATAACAATCTTAGTACAACATATGTCAGTTGACAACAAACATGAAATACTGGTACTCTTTCATTTATTGAAAATATAAACTTTGCATAGCAGAAAGTCATACTGCAACAACTTTTAGTTTATATAACAAAGAATAAGTATTAGTGCAGCTTTTGTCATGGTTCTGTAAATAACCTGTTGTATTAAACCAAAATGTGTCTATTTAGATGACTGTGGAAAATGTAATTTAGCATACAAACAATTAATTTTTACTGTTACAAACAGGGTATTATGTTAATTACCAACACACTGCAAATGTTGCGGCTCTTTCCTTGGTTTTGGAATTGCATGTTTGCAGCAATCGCAAAAAAAAAGCAAGATTGGATGAACAGCACTTCATCAATATCTTCATAAGTAAAAAAATATGGATCGTAATGAAATTACACAGCCAAACTGAAGTTTAGCAAGCTCTGAAGTTACCAAAGTGGGTATCTGGCCGCAGCACAGACTTTGCAGGATGCACAGTCATTCATAACTAAAATTATAACAATTGCATCTGGAAAGCATAAAAGTACATGTTAGGTTTACACTCAGAGTTCCAATAAGCATGGCTATAAATGCAAAGCTCAAGCACACTGAAGATGTTATTGCCTTTTTCTATTTCCACCTACTTAACCCATATAGCCTGCAGTCTGCATCAGTATCTGCAGCGTGCCCATGTCCTCGCTCAGACAAAACGATGTTTAAACTAGTGCAAGGAAATCACAAGCAGGAAAAGCTTCACTTATTTTGTTTTAACTTTTACTGCCAAAGCTGCAAACAGATACCTGTAGAGCATGTCATTACATACCAACTTCAAAACCTGCAGAAGGGAACCACAATGAACAATCTTTCTTAAAACCAAAATGTTAAAGTAACATCAGTTGTTAGGCACTTAATTAGCCTAGTACACACATATGAACCTATAAATATTTAACTTTCTGCTTCTTTTTAACAGGAACATCCATAGAAGCAGACCAACCTCAACATCACCCCAGGGAGCAGAGATGCATGCCTTGCCCCTTCCTCAGTGTCCAACAAGAGTGACTCTTCTATGCCGGCCAAGGGCTGTTAATAGCCACAGAGAATGTGGTGGGAGGTTGGCATAATGGTTAAGGTGCTTGCCTTGCAAGGTCCAGGGTTTGATTTTTCCACTGGATAATTGGTTAGGCTTAAAAATGTCCTACAAGGGCAGTTAGCCTGGTACTAATCTATGAACCTATGTCTAACCTCTGGTCCATGGTGGCTGAAGGGACTATACAAGAGCAATCCAGGGAATAGAATTGTAAGTGGTCTGAGGAGCCAGAAACGGCCACAGAAGGGTCATCCATCTATGGCTGAAAGAAAGTACAGAAAATGGTGTGAGAGTGGCAACCAATACAAATAAAACAAAAAAAAAAAAAAAAACACTCTGAAGCCAATATCCTATGACCTCTGTAGAATTTACCAAGTTTATTAAAAGTCACAGAATCACAAACCACACAGCCACAAAGTACTCCAAAAGGTCAAGCGCTTTTGTCATAAGACTTCATCAGAGCAATGAAAGCTTGTACAATTATCCCTTTTATACTAACAAGCTTCTTTAATTAGATAAACAGCTCTTAAAGTTGAAGTAACAAAATATTTTCATTCCAGCAGAAAAAACAGTTGTCCTATGTTTGAACATATTAAATTACATTAAAAACTACATAAAAAAATCATAAAAGATGTGTTATATGTCCTGAATAAAACTTTGAACAAGACGTGGAAAAAACATATATATTTATATCTAAAAAAAAATATATATATATATATATATATATACATGTCTATGTTAAAAAATGAATGTGTGTAGGGACAAACAGTAAGGGTTTAAAATTTTGATGCCCGATACCTTAATTCAGGCTTAATACTGATGTAATCATTAATTCCTGGGGCAACAGTGGCATTTAACCTAAATTGCCATCTTGCTTCAGCTCTAAGCAGTTGGTTAGCCTAATCACCTCCCCTTATATCCTTACCAACAACCTCCAAAATACCAAACAGAAAGGAGTGATCCGGGTTCGTGGATACATGTTTAAAAAGGACATTATTTTTGTCTTTTCGTGAAATACTGTGCAGATGTTCATAAATTCTCCTATTCAGTTTTCCCTACGTAAAAATACCTACATTCTTGGCAAACAGCAAGATACACTAAACCCTTTGTGGTGCAAGAACCTGCCCCAAAGTTTACAACTATTGTGTAGGGTCCCAATTCAACAGATGGGGTACCTATTATAAATGTACAGTATTCACAGGCCCCACACTTAATAGTCCCTTTTATATTACCTTTTTTTAACTGGGACTTGATTTTCCAAAAGGCTTTTTAAGTTTCTATTGACCCTATAGGTGAAAAAGGGTTCATCCCCTATTACATTCAATAATTCCGGGTTCCCTTTAAACATGGTCCAGTTGTTTTTTAATAATACTTTTAACCCCAGATGAGGTTTCCCCATATGTTAACACCATCGTGTGTGTGTAATCTCTACCTTGACAGTAGGCTTGATCAAAAGAAACCTCAGTAGCACCAAGTAATGGCTGAAAGAGAGTATCATTCTGCTGAAGAGGCAGAGTTGCTCTATGATAAAGTTAAGAAGGAATCCTGAAACCCAGGAGCTTGGAGCAGCCTATCTATCCCTGGAGGAGTGTTCCCAGCACAAGAATCTGGTAGTTCCTGTGTTGCCCATTTCCTTTCTTGGATAAAGGGAGGCTTCTTTGTTCACCAGTGGCAGTGGGGAGCTTGGAGCAGCCTAACTATCCCTGGAGGAGTGTTCTCAGCACAAGAATCTGGTAGTCTATTGGCCGTTTTGGGCCAATTGTTAGCTCTTTCAAGTCCCCCTGTATAAAACCCGCTTTAGCGCGGCTTTCACGATTTTGCGCATAGCGCAGCATCGGGCAGTGCCGCTTAATTGGGTTTAAACCATTCTGGGCTCCACAAAGTCTGCTCTTCACTTTTTCCCTTAGAACTGATCTAGTTCTCATAATAAACACCCTATTCCCACTCTAAAGCCTGGCACTTGCTCACTAAAGCAATTATATAAGTCAGCACTAAAAATTAAAAGCACTACACCCTCACAAACTCCACTAGATACTTTGTTCCCCATTGGCCCTTTTTTTCAATTATAAAGGAATTCCCAATACTATTCTAGCATGTCCAAAGGTCAATTGTCAATCTCCTCTCCGGTCCAGCTGGTGAATCTGGGAATCTTGAGGCAATGTTACAACTGCCTCATGTACACAGACAACCCTCTCCTCCTCCCAATAAATTCCAATACATGTCAGAGATGCAACCATGAACCTATGAACCTATATAGCCAAACTGGAGGCTAAGCTCTCTCAGCTTAGTACTGGCGTAACCAGTCAGGAGGAGAAGGAAACCACACTCACTACAATTCCAGTCTCACATAGACCTACCACGACAGCAAACCAAACACATAAACACACAAAAGCATACTCGGAGGCTCTAAATAAAAATCTGTCTAAGCAGCAGAGACCTCCAAAGCAGACACCCAAGCAACCGCTACCCCAAAACAAAACACGTGCAACACATAGCTCACAAAGCCAGTGTGCCAAACAGTCACAGCCCTTAAGGCTAAACAACACACCTGATACACTTGTAATAGGTGACTCTATCGTCAGGCACACTGACGTCCCGCTCACCAGGCTGACCAAGGAGAAGGTCATGGTGAGCTGCCTGTCGGGCGCTAGGATCCGCCACATAACACAAGCACTCAGGTCACTCCAAGGCAAGTACAAATATGACTCAGTCATTGTCCATGCTGGTGTGAATGACCTGAGACGTACCTCCCTGGACTACATGAAAAGAGACATAGAAAAGCTCTCTGAGCATGTAGCCCAGGCCGGTATGACCCTGACCTTGAGTAGCATCTTACCCTCACCAAGAATGATGCCACAATATGAAGATATGAAGACATGATGATCAATTTCAACAATTGGCTTAAGTATTGGTGTCATTCAAAGGGGATCCAATGCCTGTTTGCCTGGGATGACATGCTCGACAAGCCACGATGCTTCGCTAGGGACGGCTTGCACCTGTCACCCCTGGGCTTTCGGATATTGGCAAAGGCTCTTGCCACCCCCATAGTGCCTTTTTTAGGCAAGGCTCAAAAGACAAACCCACCTCCATAGGTATCACAAGGGATAAGAAACTAAGAGTAATGCTACTCAATGCCAGAAGTCTAAACCTCAAGATGCATGCACTCCAAACTCTCCTTAGCATGGAGAACATCAATATCTATGCAGTAACAGAAACCTGGTTCAAGGCTTCCGAGAGCACCCCAGCACTATCAGGTTATACCTCATACCATGTTTTTTGGCTCCAAAACCTGGACCGAACCACAAAAGGAGGGGGAGTATCAATATTCGTCAAAAATACCCACACCTCCAGGTTGGTGGCACAGCACGAAGCATCAGAGACTATCCATGTGCAACTAACAGTGGGTAAAACTGCTTTCCAGTTTATAGCCTGCTACAGACCACCCTCCCAAACCCAGGAACCCCACTCGGCCTTCCTGAGAACACTGGAAAATATGAAGGTCTCTCCAAACACCATTATATTGGGTGACTTTAACTACCCTAACATAGACTGGGAGCATTACTCTAGCTCCAACACCCTAGCCCAAAGGTTCCTAGAATTTATAAACTCAAATGCTATGGAACAACTTGTTGCCACTCCCACAAGAGGGGAAAACATACTGGACCTGATCCTCACCAACATGGGGACTCTATGCTCCAGACCAGAAGTGTATCTCACACTGGTAAGATCAGACCATAAACTAATCTCACTAGATATTCACATCCCGACCCCACCTCCTGCCCAGAAAACCACAGTGAAAAACTTCTCTAAAGCAAATTTCACACTCCTCAAAACCAAGGTGGAATCCTTCAAAGCCCCCGGGCCTGTGAAAAATATGGCCCAGACCACAGAATCCTTTATAAACACATTTTATGAACACCTTCGGGAATGCATGGATCTTGCAATCCCAAATAAAGCCAAGACCCAATCCTCCAAAGTTAGGCATCCTGTCTGGTGGACCCCAGCCATAAACAAACTATACAATAGAAGGAGGAAGCTACTACATGATAGAGCAAAATCCCAAAAAGGGAAGGCATCTCTGATCAGTATTAGCAAAAAACTATGGGCACTCATAAAGTCGTCTAAGGCCAGCTTCGAGAGAAAAATTGCGCAGGACACTAAGGATAATCACAAGGCTTTCTTTAGTTATGTTAGGAACCTGGGTGGGAATTCCCAGATATGCTCAGAATTAGTCCAAAATGACAAAGAAATACACCGAACCCACAGACATTGCCAACATCCTAGCTGACAGGTTCAGCGCAAACTTCTCCCTCCCTTCCCCACCAAAAGGGCAAATATCTATCCCAACAGAGTGCTGCCCCCCTGACATCTCAGATGCTCAGGTAAGAGCCGCCCTCTCCAAAGCAAAAAACACAGCATCAATGGGACCAGACGGTGTCCCGGGTTACGTCCTACATGAACACCAAGAAGAACTAAACCCAAACATAAAACTACTGTTCAGTCTCAGCCTTACTACAGGATATGTACCCAAAGAGTGGCGTACAACAACAGTGGTCCCTCTCCACAAAAGTGGTGCCTCAACGGATCCTGGAAACTATCGCCCCATAAGCTTGTCTAGCTTGGACTGCAAAGCTATGGAAAGGATCATCATGGACCTCATAAATAAAGATATTGGGGACCTACAGACACTGGATCCTACCCAGTTCAGCTTTGTTAAGGGCAGATCCTGCCTCTTAAATCTGGTCGATTTCTTTGAAACAGTCACCAAGGCCATTGACGAGGGGAAGGTGGTCCACACAGCCTACCTGGACCTTGCAAAAGCCTTCGATACAATACCCCACTCGGGCATTATAGATAAGCTCACCAGCTTAAATATAAACCCCTATGTCACTAGATGGGTTATACGAAAATCACAAAAAACTAAGAAATTCCAAATGAGTACACCGGGTGATAAGACAGTAGAAACCACCAAATCCACAAATAAGTCCAATCCAGTAAAATGACACGAACACTTTATTCCAGTTAAAGCGCTTTTCATCTACCAGCATCAGTAGACTTCCTCAGAACTACACAAATAGCCTTAAACTGCCATTTTTAAATACTGTTAAAAACATCAGCTGACATCAAGGAAAAGTAATTACTGGCCAACTTTTCTTAAATGCATACTTTAAAAATGAATTCAAAGCCAACATTAAAACCAATAATAAACAAAATAATCAACTTCACGAACCCTTTATCATATAAATAATGTTTACCTAACATATTAATCACATTCATTAAGCATAATATTTCAACGTAAACATAAGGTCATAGAAACCCTTTAAAGTTACATTGAAATTAAAAGGCTAATGTCTTAAACTTTTCAATTTCAGTAAACAAGCAATTGAACACAGGTCATTAAGACCTGGAACCGCATAGGAGTTCAATTTTATCTGCCACATCAATTCTTTTTCTTCTAGCAATAAATGAAGGGGGGCACCCTGGTCACTATTCAAGATTTGGTCAATTATTATAAACTTAAAGGAATGGTCTTTGTATAATGAAATATGTTTGGCTAGTGCATTCTCTAACTTGCCCTTTTTTATAGCATATAGATGTTCATATATTCTATCCTGCAATCTACGTTCGGTCTTCCCTACATAGAATCCTGGGCATTGTTGGCACATAGCCAAATAAACCACCACACGGGAATTACAGTTGGTTCTATGTTTCAATTTATAAGTTCTACCTGAAATAGTAAACTTATTTGACTCACAAATGGTACTACATCTATTACAATTTTGACATTTAAAGGTTCCTGGGGTTTTAACAGAGGCAGCACCAGCTACAACAAGTAATGGTTTGGGACATGATACTCTTTTTGACTCGTTTTTGCGCATGGATTCTCTGTGCGCAAGACTTGATAGAATTGATTCACAGCAACAGGAAATGAAGAACCTGTTTGCTGTGATACACGAACCTTTGGTAACGCCACGAGGGGTAAAGCCGGTTACTATTCCCGAAGCAACACCGGGTGACATGGTTCGTACTAACGTAGTAGTTGCACCGCTTGAGCTTAGCATTGATTCTAACCATGTGACAATATCCGATAATAGAGTTAATACAGGAGAGAGGATTAACTCTGATGTAGGAAACGTTATTGCTGGTATTTCTTCTCGTGCTAATGATATTTCCATGCCACTATTACTCGATAGACCAAATGAAGGGTTAGCCCGAGAGCAAACCAATGTGACGACGAATTCGAATGTGAATGGGTTTCCTGGGATTAACCGTTGGCTGGCAGAAAGCTTTTCTCTTTCACGGCATGTTAACAATATGAACAGTGAGGACATTAACAGTTTGGGCAGCAACTTTGAGGTAAATGCACAACCTGAAATTGTTTTGAAGCTTCAAAAGTTTGATAAATTATTGGTAAAAATGAAGAAATTACAGTTGGAAATTAATTACTTTAATGAATGTTTGGCTTGTAAAGTGATACCGAAGGGGCTGAGACACTACCAATTCCCCACTGGTTTGGTGAATAACTCTGAGTTTCATAAAGAATTACTTCAGTTATTCGAGCGAAATGGAGCCGATTTGTTAAGACTTATGGTAAAACATTATACTATCTGGTTGAATGATTTGAGCAATGAGATCATTTTGCTCGATTCATCTATTAAAATTAACACTGAATTTGAAAGGTACAAATATGATTATGAACGAAGTTTTAACAGTGTTAACCAGTATTTGGGGAAACTAAGGGTGAACAAAATCAAAAAACTTGAAAGGGATTGTACTGCCTATGAAAATGGGACTGCTTATCCACAGCCACCCATTTCACAAGTTTGGCAACATCCCTTAACAAACAGTGTTGAGCAAACAAGGGAAGTTCAAAGAGACAACATCCCAGTCAATAATTTTAGACCTAATGTAAGGTTTCAAAATTCCACTGGGTTATCTAACCCTGACCTCACTAATGACAGTGGGCCTGCTGTGAGAAGAAGTGAACGTTTTCAGAACCGGAACAACAACAATAAAATTAATACGTCTAGTGGTCAGCATGCACAACCTTACCATTACAACCAGGTTTTTCACGAGGGACTCCAGCAGGGGGCCATACCCAAACAAATGAACAAAGTTTATTACAACAAAATGAGGGGCCCAAAAACAAGGTGAACTGTGAAGTTGTACCCACTGATTTTGATCTTTTGCCTTGTATGTCTAATGTCCCTGATGTATTGACTGATACCGTATTGACTTTGAAAAGACAGCAACCCATAGTATTGGGGGTAGAACATCATGACAATGCTGAATTTGTTGAATCTGAGGAATGTGTGGTGACTGAAGGTTTAGACCAAGATGTGAGTGGTCAGGGTTTAGTTGTGGCTAATGCTGATGAGTTGCTAACGCCTGATAACCTTACAACCTTGCTTGTTGATCTTAGTATGATGGATGAAAACAACGTAGGGACTTTGAAACCTGATATTAAATTGAATAGCACTGGTGATTTTAAAATCTATAACTTTTCGTCAGTGACTCTTCCTGATGAACTGGTTGAATTACTGGCTAAAGGATACACATACGTTCCTAAAAACAACATGGATTTAGTTAATACAACTTTAGATATTAAACTTTTTACCAGAAAATTGAATTTTAATTTGATGATGGGAGGTTATGAAGGGAGTAACATCAAACCCAACCCCTTCTGGGTACCTAGCACATTTAATCCCCCACTCCATCCACTTATTCAATTATTTGAGACAATGTGCGAATTAGATCTGAGACACAAGGTGAAACATCTCTCTAACTTTGAAGTTAAGAATAAGGAATGTGATTTGATAGATTTTGTTCGCACACATAATTTACATGTGTGTAAACCGGATAAAGGAGGAGGGGCTGTAATATTTGACCAGGAGGACTATTTTAGTAGGATGACTGATTTGGTTAACAACGCAGCATACCAACTTAGTTCTAGATCTGAGACAAACAGGGCGTACTCCAGTATTAAGAGTAGTATTGAGGATATGTTTATTGAAGGTAGATTACATGAGGAACACTATCAATATATGTTAATTTTTACATCCAAGATTCCCAAAATTATTTGGTATACCCAAAATCCACAAGGACATTACTCATCCACCCATGCGTCCTTTAGTGGATAGCCGAGGATCACCCACTTACACCTGTGCTAAGGTAGTAGATTCTATTCTTAAAAAATATCTGGTGGATGAGGTGCATATTTGCAAAGATTCTTGGTCTTTTTTGGATAAAATTAACACTTTAGACTTTGATCCCAACTGTAACTTTTTAACAGTTGACGTCAAAGACTTGTATACCTGTATTCCTCATACTATAGCCACTGAATGGGTAGCGGCTATGCTTAAAATGAAAAATGCCCCTCCGATGGAAATTTCTTTAGTCATTGAACTTCTTGAAATAATTTTATATAACAACTACTTTACTTTAGGGGACAACTTTTACCTGCAGAAAGTAGGAGTAGCTATGGGCTCCCCTTGTGGAGCCAGCATAGCTAACATAGTGATGGCATTTTGGGAAAGGGAACATGTCTTTAACAACCATGTGTTGATGGAGAGAATCCGATTTTATACTAGATACCTGGATGATATTTTTATAATATTTGAAGAGGACGAAATAATTGGTCAGAACATCGTTGAAAGGTTTAACTCCTCAACTACGTTTTTAGAATTTACATCTTCTTTTAGTACCAGCGCAATTGCGTACTTGGATATATGGTTAAAGAAGAAAATTTAATTGAATGCATTTGTTTCCACTATCCATAGGAAAATTACTTATTCTAATTCCCTTTTACACTTCACAAGTTGTCACCCAAACTTTCAAAAGAAATCAGTGGTTAAAGGGCAGCTTGTGAGAGCAGCCCGAATAGTGAGTCTTGACGTAGATTTTAAAAGCGAATGTGAACATTTGAAATCTATGTTCACATTGAGGGGCTATCCATCTTCACTTGTGGATTCATTAATAGGAGAAGTAACCCTTAAAAGAAACACAGGAGTATTTAAACCTATACTCTGTAAAACTCATGCAACACCTCTAATGGGAGAACAACTAAATGTGAGTGCCTCACTAAATACATCTAATGTATCTACTAATGTATTACCTGATAACTTATTGGTTTCCAAAGAGAACTATCCTAGACGTATTTTAACGTTCAACGTTGATAGTCATGTGATAATCGACCTTATTAGAAAGAACTGGGACATTTTTAAAACTAATTTTTTGTTATATAATAAACTGGGATCAAGGCCTGAAATTACATTTAGGAGAGGTAGAAATTTGAAAAACCTATTAGAAAAACCAACACCTAGGTTTGTTAAAACCCCAGGAACCTTTAAATGTCAAAATTGTAATAGATGTAGTACCATTTGTGAGTCAAATAAGTTTACTATTTCAGGTAGAACTTATAAATTGAAACATAGAACCAACTGTAATTCCCGTATGGTGGTTTATTTGGCTATGTGCCAACAATGCCCAGGATTCTACGTAGGGAAGACCGAACGTAGATTGCAGGATAGAATATATGAACATCTATATGCTATAAAGAAGGGCAAGTTAGAGAATGCACTAGCCAAACATATTTCATTATACAAAGACCATTCCTTTAAGTTTATAATAATTGACCAAATCTTGAATAGTGACCAGGGTGCCCCCCTTCATTTATTGCTAGAAGAAAAAGAATTGATGTGGCAGATAAAATTGAACTCCTATGCGGTTCCAGGTCTTAATGACCTGTGTTCAATTGCTTGTTTACTGAAATTGAAAAGTTTAAGACGTTAGCCTTTTAATTTCAATGTAACTTTAAAGGGTTTCTATGACCTTATGTTTACGTTGAAATATTATGCTTAATGAATGTGATTAATATGTTAGGTAAACATTATTTATATGATAAAGGGTTCGTGAAGTTGATTATTTTGTTTATTATTGGTTTTAATGTTGGCTTTGAATTCATTTTTAAAGTATGCATTTAAGAAAAGTTGGCCAGTAATTACTTTTCCTTGATGTCAGCTGATGTTTTTAACAGTATTTAAAAATGGCAGTTTAAGGCTATTTGTGTATTTCTGAGGAAGTCTACTGATGCTGGTAGACGAAAAGCGCTTTAACTGGAATAAAGTGTTCGTGTCATTTTACTGGATTGTACTTATTTGTGGATTTGGTGGTTTCTACTGTCTTATCACCCGGTGTGCTCATTTGGAATTTCACTAGATGGGTTGCAAACTGGATCAAGGACAGAACCCACATGGTTAGAATTGCTGGAGCCATGTCAGACTCCAAACCAGTTACAAGTGGCATCCCACAAGGCTCAGTCCTGGGGCCTCTCTTGTTCGGTATATATTTCTCGGAGGTACAGGCTAACACGGTAGGACTGTGGCTGACCAAGTTCGCAGATGACTGCAAACTGGGCACCATAATAGACTCTCCAGCCGACACAAGCATCCTACAAAAGGGCCTCATAGAAACAGACAACTGGTGCCAGAACCATGGCCTCAAGCTAAATGCCAAAAAGTGTATAGTCATCCCCTTTGGCAAAAACAAAGTGCCCACAAATTACCACATAGGTGGTAATCCATTAAGTACGGAAGAAGTTATTAGGGACCTGGGGACCCAAGTTGATAGCAATCTCTCATTTGACAACCACGTGGCCAAAGTGGTTAGAAAAACATTTTATATAGCCCACCTAATCATGAAGGGATTCACATCTAGATCAGGGAGGTCGTGCCTCTTTACTCATCCCTCATCAGGCCCATAATTGAGTACAATGCCCCTTTTGGGATGTACCTTACCAGACACCTGCAGCAACTGGAAAGACCCCAAAAGTACCTCACCAAGAGGATCAAAGGGCTCAAACAGATGCTATATGCTGCCCGGTTAAAGAAACTCCAGCTCTACTCAGTGGCATACCGCCTGCTCAGAGGCGATCTGTGCCTGACGTATAAAGCCATGTCCAACCCGAATTAATGGACATGCTGCACCTCAGAAAATTCAAATCCCATCGAGCCACGCTCGAGACTTGAACCTCAGCACTGAAATAAATAGGACATGCTGGAGGGACAGATTCATAACCCAGAGGCTCCCTTCACTCTGGCATAAAATCCCAGTCCAGGTTAGGCAGAGTCCCTCATTGACTCTCTTCAAGAGGAATCTTGATGAGTGGATGGGGGATTGTAGGTTTACCCCGGGTATCACTTCTGTGTCACTGTTAGACAGAGGCACAGTATACTAACCTCGAAAAAGGGCATAACAAAATTCATTTAAAATGGGTGGCGAAAGCCAAACACACTCTGACTTGGCTTATAAATGCCCTAAGGCAGATAGCCTAGTATGAACCTATGACAACAACAGCAGCAGTCGGTGAATGTTAAGGATCTCTATTTTCCTCATAAAAACACTGTAACAAGACACACTTACTGATTCCCTAAAAAATAATTTATACAACTGAAAAAATAATGTAAAATTAATGAAAACAAAACCTTACACCCAAACAGACAACCCTCTCCTCCTCCCACAAAACACAAATACATGCGAGAGATGCAACTATACGGCCAAACTGGAGGCTGAGCTCTCTCAACATAGGACTGGCAAGACCAGTCAGGAGGAGAAGGTTACCACACACACTATAGACCCAGTCTCACATAGTACCATTACAACCTCAAATCATACACATAAACACACAAAGACATACTCGGAGGCTCTGATCAAAAATCTACCAAAACAGCAGAGGCCACCAAAGCAGACACCCAAACAACCACCACCTCAGAACACAACACCTGCAACACATAGACCTCACAGTCAGAGTGTCAAACAGTCACAGCCCTTAAGGCCAAACACAATGCCAGACACACTAGTCATTGGTGACTCCATAGTCAGACACACTGACGTCCCGCTCACCAGACTGAGTAAGGAGAAGGTCACAGTAAGCTGCCTGTCGGACGCTAGAATCCGCCACATAACGCAAGCACTCAGGTCTCTCAACAGCAGGTACAAATATGACTCAGTCATTGTCCACGCTGGTGTAAACGACCTGAGACGTACCTCCTTGGACTACATGAAAAGAGACATTGAGAAGCTCTATGATTATGTAGCCCAGGCAGGTATGACCCTGACCTTGAGCAGTATCCTACCTTCACCAAGAATGATGCCACAATACAGAGATAAGATGATCAGCTTTAACAATTGGCTTAAACACTGGTGTCATTCAAAGGGGATCCAGTGTCTGTCTGCCTGGGATGACATGCTGGACAAGCCACGCTGCTTCGCAAGGGACGGCTTGCACCTGTCACCCTGGGATTCGGATATTGGCAAAGGCTCTTGCCACCCCATAGTGCCTTTTTAGGCAAGGCTCAAATTCTAAACCTACCACCCTAGAACACAAAAAGGAAAAACTAAGGGTAATGCTGCTCAATGCCAGAAGTCTAAATCTCAAAATGCACTCACTCGAGGCCCTTCTCAGTATGGAGAACATCGATGTCTGTGCTGTGACAGAAACCTGGTTCAAGGCTCCTGAGAGCACCCCAGCTATCAGGTTTTACCTCATATCATGCGTTCCGCCCCAAAATCCAGACAATACCAAGAAAGGAGGGGGGGTATCCATATTCATCAAGGACACCCACACCTCAAGACTGGTGGCAACGCACGATGCATCGGAGACCATCCAGGTGCAATTAACCATAGGCAAGACTGCTCTGCAAATTGTAGCATGTTACAGGCCACCCTCACAAACTCAGGAACCTCACATGGCCTTCCTGAAAACACTAGAGGGGTAAATGTATCACCAAACACCATCATACTAGGTGACTTCAATTACCCTAATATAGACTGGGAACACTACTCAAGCCCAAACACCCTAGCCCAAAAGTTCCTGGAATTCATAACCTCAAATGCCATGGAACAACTAGTCACCATCCCCACAAGAGGAGATAACATACTTGATCTCATCATCACGAACATGGGAGCACAATGTTCAACACCGGAGGTGTACCCCTCACTGGTGAGATCAGACCACAAACTAATCTCGCTGGAGGTCCTCATCCCACCCCCACCTTAAATAAAAAAGACCACAGTAAAGAACTTCTCAAAAGCCGACTTCACACTTCTAAAGACTAGTGTGGTCTCCTTTAAGGCCCCCGAGCCGGCGGAAAACAGTACTCAAGCCGGTGAATCACTTACAAATGCCTTCTACCAGCACCTGCAGGACTGCATGGATAAGGCAATCCCAAGCAAAACAAAGACTCTTTGTACCAAAGGCAAGCGTCCAGTCTGGTGGACCCCAGCCATAAACAAACTCTACAACAAAAGGAGGAAGCTACTACAAGATAGAGCAAAATCCTTAAAAGGTAAGACACCCTTGATCACTATAAGTAAAAAACTAAGAGCTCTCATAAAATCATCCAAAGCAAATTTCGAGAGAAAAATAGCTAAAGACTCAAAAGACAATCATAAGGCCTTCTTTAGCTATGTTAGAAACCTGGGAGGAAACTCCCAGATATGCTCAGAGCTAGTTCAAAATGATGTGAAGATTACTGATCCTACAGACATTGCCAACATACTGGCTGACAGGTTCAGTGCAAACTTCTCCCAGTCAAAAGGAGAGATATCTATACCAAACGATTGCAGGCCCCCAAACATCTCCAGTGCCCAAGTGAGAACTGCTCTCTCCAAAGCAAAAAACACAGCATCCATGGGACCTGATGGTGTCCCCGGCTGTGTGCTCCATGAACTCAATGAGGAATTAAACCCACAGCTAGGACAGCTGTTTAATCAAAGTCTTACCTCTGGATACGCACCCAGGAGTGGCGCACTGCAACTGTGGTACCACTTCACAAAGGCGGTGCCTCCACCGACCCTGGAAATTACCGGCCCATTAGCTTGACAAGCCTTATCTGCAAAGTCATGGAGAGGATCATAATGGACCTCATAAATAAAGACATAGGGAATTTGCAGACTTTGGATCCAACCCAGTTTGGCTTTGTCAAAGGCAGATCATGCCTTTTAAACTTGGTTGACTTTTTGAAACAGTCACCAAAGCCATTGATGAGGGAAAGGCAGTCCATACAGCCTACCTCGATCTGGCTAAGGCCTTGATACAATACCCCACTCGGGTATCATTGAAAAACTCATCAGCTTAAATGTCAACCCATACATCGCAAGATGGGTTGCAAACTGGCTGAGTGACAGAACCCACAGGGTCAGAGTTGCTGGCGCCATGTCAGACTCAAAGCCTGTCACAAGTGGTGTCCCACAGGGCTCAGTCCTGGGCCCACTCTTGTTTGGCATCTACTTTTCCAGTACAAGCAAACACAGGAGGGTTATGGCTGACAAAGTTTGCAGATGACTGCAAACTGGGCCATAGTAGAAAACACATCTGACACAGATATCCTTCAGAAGGGTCTCACAGAAACGGATAACTGGTGCCAGAGCCACGGCCTAAAGTTAAATGCCAAAAATGCATAGTCATACCCTTTGGGAAAAACAAGGTTACCCCTAGCTACCAAATAGGTGGCAATCCACTGAGCACAGAAGAAGTTATCAGGGACCTGGGGACCCAGGTTGATAGTAGTCTGTCATTCGACACCCATGTAGCTAAAGTAGTTAGGAAGACCTTCTACATTGCCCACCTTATCATGAAGGATTCTCATCTAGATCAAGGGAGGTCATAGTCTCCTTTACTCATCACTCATCAGACCAATGATTGAGTACAATGCCCCATTCGAATGTATCTGACCCGACACTTGCAGCAGCTGGAGAGGCCACAAAAGTTCCTCACCAAAAGGATAAAGGGTCTCAAAATCTGTCCTATGCTGCCCGACTGAAAGAACTCCAGCTCTATTCAGTCGCACCGCTTGCTCAGAGGTGACCTTTGCCTAACATACAAGGCCATGTCAAACCCAGATTTGATGAATATGCTTCACCTCAAAAATCTAGATCCATCAGAGCCACAAGGGCGGGAGACTTGAACCTTGACACGGCTATTAATAGGATGTGCTGGAGGGATAGATTCATCACCCAAAGACTCCCTATGCTGTGGAACAAAATCCCGGTACATGTGAGGCAGAGCACCTCGCTGGCCTTGTTCAAGAGAAATCTTGACCAATGGATGGGAGATCGCAGATATACCCCAGGGATTACCTCAGTGTCACTGTTCGACAGAGGCACAGCAAAATAATGGGTATAGTTCCCCATACTAAAGGGGTGGTGTAAGCCACAAAACGATGGGCTAGGCTTGTAAATGCCCTCGGGCAGATAGCCTAGTATGAACCTATGAACCTATAAACTTATAAAAGAAGCACTTTTTTTTAACTGGCAAAAATGTCAAGTGACACGCCAGAAAAATAAATTACCAGGGTAAAAAACAGTTTTGTCAGAAAAGTACTGTTTTTGTCAAAAAATTAATAGTGGAAGTTCCAAATGGAAAACGCTAGCCAACCATCGATTCTCAAACACCAGTAAGAGGAGTGTTCTTTAGTAGCAGGAAAACTCAGAAGGGCTTGGCAACCAGACAGTGATTTTTTTTTCAGCCCTGCTTAAGCTGAGGCAGTCAGACATGTGGAGGGTCTTAAGCTTTGGAAACTAGTTAGCTATTGTATCTAAGGCTACTACAACAGTGATCTAACTAACTGCATCATATTTTATACGTCATGCACCAGTGTGCGTGCACACTATTTGTATGGTGGGGTTATACAGCATCCACAGATATAAACAAACACACACAGATGTGCCCTCCAGTTACAGTCAATTTACACAGACCATTCTGGTCTGATTTCAACCCTAATATCGGATAATACTATTTCTTTCTACCTTCTGCTGTGGTGCAGTGGTAGCATTGTTGCCTCACAGCAAGAGGTTCTGTTGTTCCATTCTCAGCTGGAGTGTGGGGAGTGTCTTCTGTGTGGAGTCTGCATGCCTCCCCGTGGTTGGGTGGGTGTTTGCAAGACATGTGTAAATGGGTGTGCCTTCATTGAAGGTTGAACGTCGAGCTGGTACCTTGGTGTTTGTGAAAATCTACTGCCAATCATTAGTGGACTGGAGTTCTGCTGTGGCGACCCCTAACCGGGAAACGCTGAAAGAAAACTATAACTATTTCTTTCTACCAAATCAAGATATTGTACTTTTTTTTCTCTCTGACCACATTTATAGCAGTCTGTGTCTCAGTGTCTAACATCCACTGCTGCTCATGGATCTTAAGGGCATCCTCAGGGCTTGGCTGTCTGTGCTTCTGTCCAATCTTTTTTTTTTTTTTTATACATACCTTACGTACTCTCATTTTATACATACCTTACATCCTCTTTTTTTTATACATACCTTACGTCCTTTTTTTTTTTTTTTATACATACCGTATGTCTTCTTTTTTTTTTTTATACATACCTTACGTCCGCTTTTTTTACACATATCTTACGTCCTCTTTTTTTATACACACCTTACGTCCTCTTTTTTTTTTTTATACATACCTTACATCCTCTTTTTTCATACATACCTTATGTCATCTTTTTTTATACATACCTTACGTCCTCTTCCTTTTTTCCACTCACTGGTTGTGTATGAGGACAAATCCCATTTTTAAACTATGCCTTAGGCAGCATCACAAACAAGTCCTCCCCAGGATGGGCACACTCATCCCTCACTGACACTCCATTAGACTGTCAAGACAATAATCAAATCCTGATCATCTGAGCTGCAGTTTGCATTTTATCCCTTTATGCCACTGAAGCAGCTTTATTTAACGTATTCTTGAGACATTTTCATTAAAGGATCCCCCCATTAATGCCTCTCTCATTTTGTTCTGTAAGGCCTAATGTCCTTTAAGTGAAAGTAGACAACAGACTCAGAACCATGAGTATGTGTATCAGAACATGCTAAAGTATATATTTTGATTTAGCATATAAAACTACAGACAATGTTACTTTTTGTAGCAAATCAAATTCTAAAATGAGGTTTTGAAATTCAGTCATGGCAACATTGGCTCTCATGATGACATAGCAGGTAACTTCATGAGGGAGTGCTATGCCCATTTAGATAAATGATTACAGCTGGTAGTCCTTACAAGAACAAAAAAAAAGGGAAATTCAAAATAAAGGTCTCTGCTGTTCCTCCTACATAACTATACTTTGCAATTAAAGAAAAAAATATCCCTCAACTATGCGTCAGATCCAGAAATGTAATATCAAGGACAGGATTGTAAACATTATTAAAACCAGAGACCAGCACTGTGACATAGAGGGGTAAAGCCATATTTACAACCCAGGTGACTTGGGTCCATTATCAGCTTGGGTGTTTGAAACACTGGCAGGGGGAGATAGATGTGCCCATCCAAAGGGGGAGTTATTCATGTACAAATTCCTTATGGGGAGGTGTGATCCATAAAAGAAAGTAGCCACTGGATGTGATAGAGGAATCCAGAGTAGGGGTGGGATATCAGGGACTGGCTCATAAATTAAACAAAAATATTCTGGAGGACATAGTCAAAGCACAACCTCCCACCTCCAGATCCCCATATATCCTTTTGGCTCTGTGGCAGCCCCAGCTTAGAATGGATCCATTTTTTTTTTTTTTTTTGGGGGGGGGGGGGGGCAGTAAAAGAGGCTGATAGAGCCAGTGATGGACAGGAGCACTGGGGTAGCTGGAAAGAATGATGCAGAAGGGGGAGAAGAAATATTACTAAACACTTGAATAACACTTTGCAGCCAATGAGCACAAGTTAGCAAATTAAGCTAATGTGTCTTTGGTTATGTTAAGAAATTAAGGAAAAAACACTTTTAAATCTACTAAAGTAGCTCACGAACATGGATTAATAACTGCAGCGAAGGGCAATTAATTTTTTTCTTCAGTTATCTTAAGAAACTAAGTAATAACACCCAGCATTGCTTTGAACTTATTCAAAATGGCACACCTATTCAGACCTAAAACACATTGCCAATATACTAGCGAACAAATTCAGTGCTAATTTTACCCAGAGACTTCTTTCCACAGTATACATATCTACATCCATTGACTGATGCCAAGGGGGACAGCCAGGTAAGGGAAAGTGTAGTCATGATAGTGATGGCCACCTACACACCTCTTCCCTATGGCTGGCACATTCACCTCAGAGGCAGTACATCTTAGTGATGCAATCTGTGCAGGAGCAGCCTTAGATCAACTGGTGCCCTAGGCGAAAGGGCTCCATGGTGCCCCGCACTGCACCACCTGGTGCCCCCATCCTTGTCTACCTACAGCAAATAAAAACTGGAAAAGCGCCCCTGCTAGAGAGGTGCCCTAGGCGGCTGCCTAGTTGGCCTATGCCTAAGGCCGACTATGAATCTGTGTTGGTGAAGTCTCTGTAACTTGGGAAGGGCTAGCATTTATTGGAAGTCCACTGCTAAACACAAGGGATGCCAGAGGTTCATCTTGTTCCCCCACTTTCTCAATGGTGAGAGATTTGTGTGGTCTCCTGTGTTAGCATTGTTGACAATGACACTTTGATAATGGGTTGTGCATGTGAGCATGGTGCCACAATCATGGGCTAAATGTGACCCACTGACATCTGGCATGTTTTGACCTGTTGTGCTGGACCCTCTGCCAGTGGTACCTGTGAATGCATTCAGATAACATGCCTGTGGCAATACAGGATTATAGGTGTTATTTTCAGCACCATGTTACACAATCTGCTCCATGTTAATTAGGTGTGTAGCCTATGGGCACAGGCATTCATTCAGTGAAGTACTTTTCCGTTATCGGGGCAACAGATGTAATGATCGTTTGGGATGTTACCACGCTGTCGCATCTGAAATTATTTAGAAGATGCATTTTGATGCAACTTTTTCTTCACTTTTTTACTGAATTAAATATTTGAAAAGTGTCCCTAATGGGGCGCATTGGTCTCTCACTGTTTTGACTTTGTCTCTGCTTGTGGATAAGAAGTTTATTGCTTCATAGAACTGCTCACCAAACATGTATAGAATGACAGTAAAATACTGCTTTCATGTAATGATGGACAAAGATGGTCCAAGTGCAGCAGCTTCAGGACAATGGCAATACAAGGAGGGTGGCAGGCAGGTTACATACTGAGTCCTGCACAGTGCAGGGGAGCTGCTTTGTTGGTGTGACAATGAAGAGCAGTGGGGGGATTTCACCTGACAAGGCACACACTGCACTGTGAATCCATGATGAACGGCATTTCTCTCATGAATGAATCTGCTCACCTTTGCATCACAACACTTGAGTAGTTTGTACACGTTGACTGACTGCAGAAGCTGCAGTGTGTGTGATGCTGTTTTAAAATATGTGTGTGTTAAGTTGGACTTCGCGCAGTTTGGATGCCACTCTACAGCTGTTCCCTTTGTCTCGCTAACTGCTGCTGCCTCGTTGTCTGCTCCTTTACTTTAAACGGTGATGCATGCACATTTTTCATGAATGCTTTTGGTGACACTCTAAAAGGAAAGTATAGCTTTCAGTATTTACATCCGCAGCAGCAGGGTCATCATTGCCACTGCGGGCTAGCATTCCACCTGCTGCCCCATAACCGAAAAGGACCTGTTTTCTTTTGCACTTGTAAGTTTTGTAAGGTAAATGTATAGGGGCCTGGAAGTTTTCAGAAACTGTTTATACACAGCTGTACCCTGACAAATCCTCTTGGAATGGATTAGCCTGGTGAATGGCACTTCACTGAACTAATGGCAACGAAGGTATTGTGTGTACATCCGGGAATGTCATTGGGGAGTCTTACTATAACATGATACGTCCTTTACAACTTCATCACTGAAAGCACAACGACTTCTGCATAGATTGGACTGCTAGAGTCACACACTACAAAGACCTGTATTATATTAAAATATTAATTCAATATTTCTGTAACAACAGCGATAAAACCGTGTTTAGCTTTCTTATAACTGAATTATCATCTCGTCCAAAAAGAACGAGACTCCAAAAAAAATAAGCAATTTACATTGTTTCAGTATAAACCACACTATATCAAAACATTACTGTTTGTTCGCTGCTGAATCATTTAAATCATATTTTGTGTTTAATTTTATTAAGGCGATAAAGGATGCGACGTTGCATTGTTTTAATTATGAAACTAAACAAAAGGAAAAACATAGCTCCACTTCCTCATTTTGTTATCTTTGATACGAAGTGAGAAAGAAATAACGGTAATACTAGAAGATGTAGCCCATAGCATTGTGGGTATGCTAATCAGTAATGGCTCTGCGTTCCGTTTCCGTTTTGCAATTAACCCCTCCCATCCCTGGTTATAACAGCAGTTATTTTTATTGATTTGTTAAATAAATAAACGGCTTATCATTCAGACTCGGATACCTAGACCTTAAAAAGTAACCTTTACTGCATTTTATTAATTAACCTTGGAATCGCTGGGGGTTGAAGGATGAATGATGGTTTCTGCTCATACAATTTTCCAGTTTAGTCATCAACCATAAAAGTATTTCACTGTTGCATTTTATCAAAATTGCTTGACCATAAGGGGAAAATTAATACACAAATACACAGCACTCTTCTTTTCCCCCTTATAAATGCAGTATACTTTATATTTATAATTAATAATGGACAACGTGTCCATTGTTCTTCTATATTGCACAGCTTATATACACAGGGAATGTGTCTACATCTAGGGATGTCATTGTCCCCATTTGCTCAGCCCTCTTTAGGCCAGTCATAGAATATAATCCCCCCTTTGTCATGCATCTGTCCAGACACAAATAAAGTACAGTTGTGTAAACTCTTACCGTAACAGCAGATGTCCTTGCCTTCACTGCTGCAGTATTCATTACACATGGGATCCCCGACTGTGAAGCTCACCAACTGGCCAGTCTACCATTGTTTTAAGGTACGCTGAATATCACCTACACCCTCCTTGTGTAAGGCAGGGCATAAAGCTGACGCTCAGGCATTCCATCCTCAGAACTGACTGTGCCAGTAGGAAAGTACAGTTTTGTACCTACCATAAATGTAGATGTTTGAGTGCTAATACAGCTGCAGTCATAACAGATGGGTTCTCCTGCCGTCAGGCGGGTCCTCGGTCGGCCAAATTCCAAAGTCTAGGTCCAGCGTCGGTTGTCGTCACTTCTTCCCTGACGTCAGTGCGACAGGTGTATAAAAGAACCAGCCGACGCCATTTTCTTCAGTTTTTCTTGCCCCAGATGTCAGGTGCTCCCAGAAGGAAGGCAGTACATAAACTTGTGTAATAAAGCAATGCCATATAATCAAAATATAGTAGTGCAAGCAAATACATCATGAATGAGTACCTCAATCTGGTTGCATGAGGATATGTTAGCCAATAGGCCTGTCCCAAGAGGGGAAGGAGGGAGGGAAACCTGGACTGCAGCTGTATTAGCACTCGAACATCTACATTTATGGTAGGTACAAAACTGTACTATGTTCATCGTGCATACAGCTGCAGTCATAACAGATGGGTAGAATCCCAAAGCTAAGAAAGGGGTGGTAGGCACTAGGTGGAACTAGGAGGAGCCAGAATGCCCTGCAAGACTGCAGTGGCAAAGCCCGCTCTAGATTTGGAGTATAGTGGAAGGTGGTAGTGCTTGGAGAAGGTATGCGCAGAACTCCAAGTGGCTGCTTCTAAAATATCTTTGGTAGGAACTCCTCTAAGAAAGGCTGCAGAAGTAGCCATGGCCCTTGTGGAGTGATATCTGATGCCTGTAGGTACAGTTTTGCCATGAAAAGAATAGCAAAAGCGTATGCAATGGGCTATCCATTTTGAGATTGTCTGTTTGGAAATTGGCTTTCCTTGAGCTCCTATAGCATAGGACACAATGAGCTGATCTGATTTTCTGAAAGGCTTTGTTCTGTCCAAATAATAACACAGTTGTCTGTGGATGTGCAAGGAATGTATTAATCTCTCCCCTTTGTTTTGAGGATTAGGATAAAAGGTAGGTAAATGTATGGCCTGATTCAAAGCTACCCTGGATACCACTTTTGGCATAAAGGACGGATTGGTTCGTAAGGAAACTCTGTCCTGATGGAAGATGATAAAAGGCTGCACAGCCATGAGAGCTTGTAGTTCTGAAACTGTAAGAGCTGAGGTAATAGCCAGAAGGAAAGCTGTTTTCCAGGACAAATATTGCAAATCTGATGAGGCAGCTGGCTCAAATGGAGGCAAGGTCAGTTTCTCCAGAATGAAATTGAGATCCCAAGCAGGTATTGGTTGTTTCCTTGGGGGTCTTAGATTCTTAGCCCCTCTGAGGAACTGTCTTAAGAGAGGGTGAGAGAATAAGGGTGGATCAGTGTTGTATTCTGCAGAAATGGCTGAGGCATGGATTTTGATGGAGGAGAATGAAAGTCCACTGCTTAGCAGCTCAGCTAGATACTGTAGTATTTGAGGTAAATTCAGTTTTCCAGGATCCTGGCCCTTTTTCTCATTCCAGACACAAAACCGTTTCCATTTTGCAGAGTAAGCTTTTCTAGTAGACGGCCTTCTGGCCTCCAAAATGACATCCTGCACCTCCTTGGAGAGTAGGGTCTGTTGTGATGCTAAGGAATCTTCCATGCGGCTAGATTGAGTGTTTTTAGCTGACTGTGAAGAGTTTTGAAGCTGTGCTGAGTCAGGAGAAGAGGCATCAGAGGCAGGGTCCATGGTGGGGAATGCGTCAGGCTCCTCAGGAGTGGGTACCAGTGTTGTCTTGGCCAGTCTGGAGCAATGAGAATCATCTTCGGTCTGTCTGCTCTGGTTTTCAATAGAACTTTGGGCAGCAGAGGAAGAGGTGGGAAGGCATAAACTGTCATTGATGTCCAACTGAAAGAGAGAGTGCCCACTCTCCAGGCCTTTGGATGAAAAATCCTTGAGCAGAATTTTGTCAATTGGTGATTTTTGTGGGAGGCAAAGAGATCTATGTCTGGCCTTCCCCATGCTTGGATTATCTCTGTAAAAACTTGAGGATGCAACTTCCATTTGTGTGGATCTGTCATATTTCTGCTTAGGTTGTCTGCCAGCGTGTTTTCCTTGCCTGGCAAGTACTGTGCTTGTAGTTCGATTTGTAAGTCCATGGCCATGTTCCAAAGTGACATGGCCAGTCTGCATAGGGGGTATGAATGTGTTCCTCCCTGTTTGTTTATGTACCACATAACTGTGGTGTTGCCCATTCTTATCAACAGTTGACCTGGTTGCAGAAGGTCCTTGAAAGCTATAATAGCATTTATTACTGCTAGCATTTCTTTTTGATTGATGTGAAGGTGCTTTTCTTTTTGGGACCACTTGCCCTGAATGCACCGATCTGTCATGTGCGTCCCCCAGGCGTAGTCTGAGGCGTCTGTTGTGATGACTTGATTTGCTTGAGGCTTGCTGAATGGGAGACCTGTGTTTGTTTGGCATGCTTGAGCCCACCACAGAAATTCCTTTTGAAGACATGGAATTAGTGGTATTATTGTTTCCAAACTGTGGCTGTGTTGAGACCATAGGTTTTTCAGGTACCATTGAAGTATCCTCATATGCAGCTTTGCACATGGGATTAGTAAGATGCAAGATGCCATGAATCCCAGAGCCTGCAGGATTTTCCTTGCAGTCAGCCTGGTGCAATTTGCTAGTGCTCTGAAGTATTGAGTTAGTTGCCCCTGCTTCTCTGGCGTGAGGTAGGCCATCTGGGTGTTTGTGTCCAAGTTGGCACCCAGGAAAATTATTTTCCGAGAGGGTATTAGCCTTGATTTCTTTTTGTTGACTGTGTATCCCAGAGAATTCAACAACATTATTACATAAGCCAGATGTTTCAGAAGAATGTGCTTGCTGTCTGCTTGGATCAGGCAGTCATCCAAATAGGGGTATATTTGTATCCCTTGAAGTCTGCAGTAGGCAATTACTGATGCCAGGCATTTTGTGAATACTCTGGGTGCAGTAGACAAGCCAAAGGGCAATGCAGAGAATTGATAATGGGTTGAACCTGCAAGAAATCTGAGGTAGCTTCTGCTATTTTGTCTGATTGGGACATGCAGGTATGCCTCCTTGAGGTCCAATGTTACCAGCCAAGACTCCTTGCCCAGCATGGGAAGAAGCTGCTGTAGAGTGAGCATCTTGAATTTTGGTATGAGTAGAAATGTGTTTAGAATGGATAGGTCCAAAATAGGTCTCCAATCTTTTCCCTTCCTTGGTACCAGGAATAGTCTGGAATAAAAACCTTGACCTTGTTCGTGCGTAGGTACCTCTTGAATAGCTTTCATGTCTATGAGATCTGTAATTTGTCTTTGTGCCTCTGCCCTTTGATTGTGTGGCAGGTTTGGCATGCCTCTCATTTTTGGAAGGGTGTGAAAATGGAATCTGTAGCCTCTGTTTATAATGTCCAGGATCCATTTGTCTTTTGTGACAATATGCCAATTTTTTGAAAATAATGCCAGCTTTCCTCCTAAGGGGGCTGCCATTTGAGTCTTGCTTGGCATGCAAAGGGGAAAGTCATTGGGCTTGCTTTCTGAATGGTTGCGAGTTGTCCTCACCACCTCTTTGTGTAGGAGCTTGCCATTGTCTGCCTCTAAACGATCCTTGGTGTTGCCCTCTGCCTCTTGGGGGCCTGTATCTACCTCTTTGGGGTCTGTCTGTGGCTGGAAAGGACCAATTTTTGGAAGGCCAATTTCTACTGAAACGTTGGGGTTGTACCTGTAGAAAATCTTTCACAGTTTGCATTGATTTAGCCTTTTCCTCCATTTTTCTTAATACCTCCTCAGCATCAGCACCAAATAATACATCCTTTTGTAGAGGGGCATCTAGTAATTTAGCTTTTACATGATCTGGCAAGGTTTGTTCCTTGAGCCAGGCATGTCTACGTATGACTGTTCCTG
>NC_056729.1:1822088917-1822103917 GCF_019279795.1 Protopterus annectens | reverse complement strand
AAATATAAATTTTGCATAGCAGAATGTGATACTGCAACAAGTTTTAGTTTATATAACAAAGAATAAGTATTAGTGCAGCTTTTGTCATGGTTCTGCAAATAACCTTTTGTATTAAACCAAAATGTGTCTATTTAGATGACAGTGGGAAATGTAATTTAGCATACAAACAATTAATTTTTACTGTTACAAACAGGGTATTATGTTAATTACCGACACACTGCAAATGCTGCGGCTCTTTCCTTGGTTTTGGAATTGCATGTTTGCCACAATCGCAAAACAAAAAGCAAGACTGGACAAACAGCACTTCATCAGTATCTTCATAAGTAAAAAAAATATGGATCGTAATGAAATTACACAGCCAAACTGAAGTTTAGCAAGCTCTGAAGTTACCAAAGTGGGTATTTGGCCACAGCACAGACTTTGCAGGATGCACAGTCATTCATAACTAAAATTATAACAATTGCATCTGGAAAGCATAAAAGTACCTGTTAGGTTTACACTCAAAGTTCCAATAAGCATGGCTATAAATGCAAAGCTCAAGCACACTGAAGATGTTATTGCCTTTTTCTATTTCCACCTACTTAACCCATATAGCCTGCAGTCTGCATCAGTATCCGCAGCGTGCCCATGTCCTCGCTCAGACAAAACGATGTTTAAACTAGTGCAAGGAAATCACAAGCAGGAAAAGCTTCACTTATTTTGTTTTAACTTTTACTGCCAAAACCGGAAACAGATACCTGTAGAGCATGTCATTACATACCAACTTCAAAACCTGCAGAAGGGAACCACAATGAACAATCTTTCTTAAAACCAAAATGTTAAAGTAACATCAGTTGTTAGGCACTTAGCTAGCCTAGTACACACATATGAACCTATGAACCTATAAATATTTAACTTTCTGCTTCTTTTTAACAGGAACATCCACAGAAGCAGACCAACCTCAACATCACCCCAGGGAGCAGAGATGCATGCCTTGCCCCTTCCTCAGTGTCCAACAAGAGTGACTCTTCTATGCCGGCCAAGGGCTCTTAATAGCCACAGAGAATGTGGTGGGAGGTTGGCATAATGGTTAATGTAATTGCCTTACAAGGTCCAGGGTTTGGTTCTCACATTGGGTAATTGGCTAGGCTTAAACATGTTCTACAAGGGCAGTTAGCCTGGTACTAATCTACGAACCCATGTCTAACCTCTGGTCCATAGTGGCTAAAGGGATTATACCAGAGCAATCCAGGGAATATAATTATAAGTGGTCTGAGGAACCAGAAACAGCCAGAGAAGGGCCATCCATCTATGGCTGAAAGAAAGTATCATTCTGCTGAAGAGACAGAGTTACTCTATGATAAAGTTAAGAAGGAATCCTGAAACCCAAGAAATTATGACAACAACAGCAGCAGTCGGCGAATGTTAAGGATCTCTGTTTTCCTCATAAAAACACTGTAACAAGGCACACTTACTGATTCCCTAAAAAATAATTTATAAAACTGAAAAAAATAATCTAAAACTAATGAAAACAAAACCTTACACTCAAACTTATAAAAGAAGCACTTTTTTTTTAGCTGGCAAAAATGTAAAGTGACAGGCCAGAAAAATAAATTACCAGGGTAAAAAACAGTTTTGTCAGAAAAGTACTGCTTTTGTCAAAAAATTAATAGTGGAAGTTTCAAATGGAAAACACTAGCCAACCATCGATTCTCAAACACCAGTAAGAGGAGTGTTCTTTAGTGGCAGGAAAACTCAGAAGGGCTTGGCAACCAGGCAGTGATTTTTTTTCAGCCCTGCTTAAGCTGAGGCAGTCAGACATGTGGAGGGTCTTAAGCTTTGGAAACCAGCTAGCTATTGTATATAAGGCTACTACAACAGTGATCTAACTAACTGCATCATATTTTAAGTCATGCACCAGTGTGCGTGCACACTATTTGTATGGTGGGGTTATACAGCATCCACAGATATAAACACACACACACAGATGTGCCATCCAGTTACAGTCAATTTACACAGACCATTCTGGTCTGATTTCAACCCTAATATCGGATAATACTATTTCTTTCTACCTTCCGCTGTGGTGCAGTGGTAGCATTGTTGCCTCACAGCAAGAGGTTCTGTTGTTCCATTCTCAGCTGGAGTGTGGGGAGTGTCTTCTGTGTGGAGTCTGCATGCCTCCCCGTGGTTGGGTGGGTGTTTGCAAGACATGTGTAAATGGGTGTGCCTTCATTGAAGGTTGAACGTCGAGCTGGTACCTTGGTGTTTGTGAAAATCTACTGCCAATCATTAGTGGACTGGAGTTCTGCTGTGGCGACCCCTAACTGGGAAACGCTGAAAGACAACTATAACTATTTCTTTCTACCAAATCAAGATATTGTACTTTTTTTTCCCCTTTGACCACATTTATACCAGTCTAAGTCTCAGTGTCTCCCATCCATGTGAGGTCTACCAGCAGTCTCCAACCCCCCCCAGCCTTTCTCCAGTGGTGCTGCGGCTGCTCATGGATCTTAAGAGCATCCTCAGGGCTTGGCTGTCTGTGCTTCTGTCCAATCTTTTTTTTTTTTATACATACCTTATGTACTCTTACTTTTTTCCACACTCACTGCTTGTGTATGAGGACAAATCCCATTTTTCAACTATGCCTTAGGCAGCATCACAAACAAGTCCTCCCTAGGATGGGCACACCCATCCCTCGCTGACAATCCATTAGACTGTCAAGACAATAATCAAATCCTGATCATCTGAGCTGCAGTTTGCATTTTATCCCTTTATGCCACTGAAGCAGCTTTATTTAACATATTCTTGAGACATTTTCATTAAAGGATCCCCCCATTAATGCCTCTCTCATTTTGTTCTGTAAGGCCTAATATCCTTTAAGTGAAAGTAGACAACAGACTCAGAACCATGAGTATGTGTATCAGAACATGCTAAAGTATATATTTTGATATAGCATATAAAACTACAGACAATGTTATTTTTTGTAGCAAATCAAATTCTAAAATGAGGTTTTGAAATTCAGTCATGGCAACACTGGCTCCCATGATGACACAGCAGTAACTTCATGAGGGAGCGCTATGCCCATTTAGATAAATGATTACAGCTGGTAGTCCTTACAAGAACAAAAAAAAAGGGAATTCAAAATAAAGGTCTCTGCTGTTCCTCCTACATAACTAAACTTTGCAATTAAAGAAAAAATATCCCTCAACTATGCGTCAGATCCAGAAATGTAATATCAAGGACAGGATTGTAAACATTACTAAAACCAGAGACCAGCACTGTGACATAGAGGGGTAAAGCCATATTTACAACCCAGGTGACTTGGGTCCATTATCAGCTTGGGTGTTTGAAACACTGGCAGGGAGAGATAGGTGTGCCCATCCAAGGGGGAGTTATTCATGTAAAAATTCCTTATGGGGAGGTGTGATCCATAAAAGAAAGTAGCCACTGGATGTGATAGAAGAATCCAGAGTAGGGGGTGGGATATCAGGGACTGGCTCATTAATTAAAAAATATTCTGGAGGACATAGTCAAGGTACAACCCCCACCCTCAGATCCCCATATATCCTTTTGGCTCTGTGGCAGCCCCAACTTAGACTGGAGCTAGTTTGGGGGAGGGGGGCAATAAACGAGGCTGATAGAGCCAGTGATGATCAGGAGAACTGGGGTAGCCAGAAAGAATGATGCAGAAGGGGGAGAAGTAATATTACTAAAAACTTGAATAACACTTTGCAGTCAATGAACACAAGTTAGCAAATTAAGCTAATCTATCTTTGGTTATGTTAAGAAATTAAGGAAAAAACACTTTTAAATCTACTAAAGTAGTTCATGGCCATGGATTAATAACTGCAACGAAGGGCAATTAAATTTTTTCTTTAGTTATGTTAAGAAACTAAGTAATAACACCCAGCATTGCTTTGAACTTATTCAAAATGGTACACCTATTCAGACCTAAAACACATTGCCAATATACTAGCAAACAAATTCAGTAGTAATTTTACCCAGACCCCCGGATTCATGAAGCTCGGTGCAAGGCCGGTGTAAGGCTTGCACCGGCAGTGCAGTGTATAACCGGCGTAGCAGCGCCACATGCATAGTAATGAGTGTGCGCCGCAACCACAACCACGTGCAGAGGGCACGTGCGCGAGCCCAAGTAGGATGCGCCCGTAGGCGTGGCCAAGCCGGCAGGCGAGGAGCAACCTAAAGTGCTGACTGTCACAGGCCGCCTGCAATAGTAACCGCACCAACCAGTGTCCGTGGATAATGAAACGTACGCAGAGTATGCAACATAGTACCCGTCCACACAAAATGGAGAACCAAACATTAATCCACGAAGTCCAAATTGTACCCGTCCAAGGAACAAAGGATACGCGTAATACCGTGTCCGTCACGCAATGCACTGTCAGCAGGCATACCCAGTGAAGGTGTACTGCATCATGTCAGCGCGCCGCACCTACACACGAGTAGCCCCATGGGCATGGTCACCAGCAGTCCCACAGTGGTAGTGAGAGTACACATCTGGGCAGTCGTGTCTATATAACAACCAGAAAGAAACCAGATACCCTAAACACAGACAAACATGTGCATAGCAACATGTGCTAGACCCAGCAACGTACCCATCGCATACATATAGGATGGCGTATGCCGAAGCGGAATATCCAGAAGCAGAACCCATGCATGCAAATGTAATGCACAACAGCCCCGTCATAGCACGTAACCCGCACCCATGTACGACCGTCCACCCAATCCAGCTAGCAGCCTTGCGCAGCTGCACACCTACACACAGTGGGTATACCCCAAATGTAGTAGGAAGTATTGTCTTAGGCAGTGACACGCGTGCAAATATGTACCCCACATGTCAACATCCCACCCCAGGTACTGATATCCAAATGGCTGCATGTGAATGTGTCGGCAGAATGCTTACATCCCGCATGTGGTACGGACCTGTCGAAACCCCATAGGTGTTCACACGCCACGGTGTCCATAACTGTACACATCTGGACAAAGCAGTATGTGCAGCCACTGTACCAATGATTAGCTATGCAGACATGTCAAACACAAGACATAGGGTGGAACAGCCGCCCACCAAGCAGGTCACCCAAGCAGGGTGCCACATGCACAGAAGGTGAAGGTGGGACATCACACGTAGATATTTGTGGTGCCGTATGGCCAAACACCCACGGCCAATGCAAAGGATTGAATAACACGTATATGCCCGGATGAATGGGTATGTCATAGCATGGGAATAGCCTAAGCTATCCAACATAATAGCCATGCATACCAGATACAAAATGCCAGTAACACGCAGTAGTAATGCAGGAAGGCATACACGACTGTGGCAATATCACAGGACATATGGCATCTGTCAAGTGTCGATGCAGGACACAAATGTCCAGGATGGGGCCCCCTGCAAAGAGGAACACGTGCCAACCCCACCCCCCACTGACGTATCGGCAGTAGAAACACAACCCAAACACACACCAACACCACCGTCCAACCCACGATAGCAACGGAGGCCGGACAAAGACCACCATGATGCGTGCACAAACAGGGACACAGGTAACCGTTGCTCCGACAACCCCCCACAGGCCACCGAATAATAGTATGGACATACGCATGTAATGCTGCGAAGGATGTGTGGTAGTCCTCAGTATCACAGAAGTAGGTACACAGATACACTGTAACCAACCGTGACATATGTGCACTGTACACAGCATACCTGCAGGTAATACATAGTTCAATCATGTGCCACATAAATATCCATGTATGAATGAGGACAGGGGATAGACAAGTGTGAATGGGACAAACGCAGAACATGGCATATGTATGATAACCGGCACCACCCACAGCATTGTATGCCAATAGCAGAAGCTATTGTTGGTTGTCCAAACACACGTGTCTGTACACACGGAATACCATAGCAATAACCCACGCCCGGATGTGGGTAATGCTGGATATACCCACGGTAGACGTGGTGCGGTCCCGAGGCCGATGCCCGAGGGACCACACAAAGGCAACCGTGGGTAAATACAGCAGTACCCACACCCAGACGTGGGTCATTGCTAGTATGCCATATCATCTAGGGAAAGAAACTATAAATTCCCAGACATAATGGCACAGCATAATGCCTGTCCGCCGCCCATCCGCAGATATACGGCACCCGCGGCGGTGCGGACGTACTGCGCGAGATGTCCGTTGCCAATGTAAACACTGTCTCGCTATGTGAAACAAAGTCAATATAGCAATTCAATACAAAACAGCGATGGAGAGCCCGATGTCCCCGTTGCTGTGCTGTACAACCTGTTCTGCCATGTTAAATGTGTGTAGCAGAGCGGGACTGCCCCAAATTAAGCAACGGACATGTCCGTGGCTCAGTTAAAGCTGTCACGCAATGTTAAACCCATGTAACATAGCGAGACAGGTTATAAATACCGAGGTATACTAATGGAAATAGGTCCGGTCGACCAGACCATGTGCCATTACTATAACACGATCTACAACGGGCACGCCGGCCAATCAGCGTGCACGGTTAGGAATAATGGGGGGGGTTATGGTATCATAGACACGGACAAACCATGCCCATGTGACTCGTCTGACATTCGTACACGGTCAGGGCAGTTCCGTACACTAGGCGGACAAGACCAAACCCAAAGCACCACAGGAACACCCTGACAATCGAAGGCCTGTATGCATTGGGGCTATAAGCCCCCGTGATCCGAATATCCCTGCGGTCACGACATATGCATCCTGGGCCATGAGCAGTAGGGAATAGGGAATGTGTAACATGTAGTACCGCACTTTTCCCAGCAGGAGAATGGATGCCTGTGACGTACGTGAGTGCGGGGTGGGGTGGGGGGGATATGTTAATGTAGCTATGTACCATAGGTATGCATATAAATGAGACAGAACAGCAAACGTGTAGTGGTCACAGCAACCGGCAAACATGAATGCAGTCCCGTTTGAATTACGACTATAGAACATATAAATGTGAACGTGTACATAATGCGTCTGTGCCGCAAAGACAGTTACATGTGTAAAGGTGAAAGTGTGTTCCGCACATGTCCGTCAACCGGATCAGAGATATGTTATCAGAACAGTCACAACTAATACAGACCACATAACCACACAGACCCAGTAAACATATGTAACCAGAATACGGATATGCATGTGCGCCTGCGCGTAACCCACAATTAGGAAATGCAAGTGCGCCTGTGCGTGTGTGATCCGCTCACAGCAGGGAAAGTTAATGCTGTGTCCTCCACGTTAGTTATACATGTCTCAAAACTGTCAGCCTCTGAAAGTATGGAACCGGACAATGCCATGCAAAGTACCGGTACAAATAGTGAGAAACACATGTTATGTGATAAGACAAACATAGAATGTGGATAGAATAACGTGTGTGTTAGTAGCAGGGATTGACGACAGTTATGCATCTGTAACCCGACCCACTTGTCAGAAGGTGCCACCGTACGAATTGTGTTTTGTTGGTTCACACTTGTTGACCAGGCTAGGCTAGCTGGATATATGTCCAGTGTCAGCAGAGGCCCGTGGAGAAATGCTCCACACACAATAATAGCACAACATACCAAAGTACTCATATATGTAAACAAAAAAGAACAACAATAGAAAGTGTCCTGAAAGGACTGGTTACATACAGATTCCAGATGACAGAGAAATATATGGCCAGTGGAAGCACGTCATAATTACGGAATCAGGTCTCTATAGAATCAAGTAAGTCTCATATGACATGCCAGCGAATTGCCAGATAGACACAGGTCAATGTAACACACAGCAAGATAAAGGGCCAACCAGCCGTACACCCTGCCAGAACCTGTACAGTGGAAAGGTATGGTATGGTACTAGATGTGTGTACACAGGTAATCCACAGACAGTAACAAAGCAAGGTATGAAACAAGGGGTTCACATGTATATATCTACACACAACAGTCCGACAGCCCGTATATATGACACATGGATATAGATATGTCACGTAATACATAATAAGGGTAGTCAAACAGACATCCGCGAACGGGGAACATACAGCAGCAGTCAAAACCACTGGCCAGATGGAGACAGTCCAGCAAGTTCTACACTTTACAGATGCACACTGGTGTCCATTGTAGGACTCCAAAAATTGCTCCATTCGCAACCCCTGCTGCGATCGACGCAAAAAAAGTGACAGCCGTGACTACGGAACAGCTAGACATATGCGCCAAAAGCGTGTTTAAGGTTGATGACACGTGTCCAGGAAATGCAGGACATATGAACAGAAATCCCCAGATTGGCGAGTCCATAGAAGTGCGTCCACATCCCAGTACCGCACACATTAAGCATGTGTAATGTGTACCATCGAGGGTTGCAGCCATGGGAACCTGGGTATGCAGAAATGGGCCTCGGTGTTGTTTGGCAGAGAATCCGTTGGCCCGCCCCGTGGGAGGGATGTGGGTATAGCACATGCCTTAATCCCCACTAATGGTGCAAAGCATCCACCGGATAATGCGGAAAGCAGGTGTGAAATGTGTACAGCCCTATATCAGTGTCCAGTAGGCGATTCCCATGGATGGACACGCGTATGACCAAGATGGCACCCATAGCTGGAAATCTGGCGGAATTACACAGCTGCTGTAAGGCATAGCACAGGAAATACAGATAGGGACTACATTAGAAATTCCCCATACAAAGTCAGACCGTCGTGCGAATACCGGCGTACATAGCTCTCAATCTGCCATCACCAAAATGGGGATCACTCGCCTCCATAATGCGGAACAAATGGGCGACCTGTGGAACACATACTAATGGCTCACTAACAACTTCAACTAGGAAGGTCATAGGATGGTTAAACTATGCCGTTCCCACTTATAAAGAAGATCCTTTAATGAATTAATATGATTAATGTCAATTGACCATGGATTTCACCTAAACCATTCCTAACACTGAATGTGTAACAGACCCTTTCAATGTGGAACTTTGAGGGATTCCGAGGAGCATGACCCATTGAAGACCCCAAATGAGGTACGTCCCTCATAACCAGGTACACTGGAGAGGTATGCTGGCGTAGCCATGAATACGGATGTTATGAGTGTCACTACTCATGCAATGGAAATAGCGCTCCCTATCACCCACCGCACAGTCTGGAATGCCTATCCAGCAATCAGCTAGGAAGGCACAGCACTATGCGAAACGTAACAAGGGCAATGGCCGAACGTCAGGGTGTTTACACATAATGACAACAGGTCAGGGTATGCAGGAGCTACCTGTCCAGAATACATGTACTGAACCGGTGATCCTAGGCAGACAGGTGGGAAGAAAGACAGCAGGACAAATGTGCAAACATGCATATGTCCTACCCCGGTAACTGTGAATGACAATGTATGCCCCGCGAAGGTCAATGTGGAAGGTAAGCAGACACAAAGGTCACGTGTCCCCCAGGGTGCCATGAAGTGTCAACATAACAAATGTCAGGCCCCCATAGCCGTACGTGAGCCCCGCCACCGACGGGAAGCGCAAATACGATGCACACATATGGTACAGGAAAGAACAAGTAGTGTGGATAAGCAGATGTAGACCTGTGTGAGGAACACAACTGTCTGCGTGGGTGTGCCGTGCAAATACAAAGTAATGCCATGTGGTCTGTCATGCCGCCACACACTGTGTGTGTATTGTAGGCAGACAGTAGGCATGTTGTAGTAGTCACATACCCTGCAACTGCACAGATGTACGCAGACTGAGTAGAAGTCTGCCTCATATGTTCGCTGTGTTCCACGTAACAGTAGCAGTCCGGCGCCCACATGATAACTGACGACAGGACACAACGACAAACATGCGAGGAAGACACCACATCAGACGGAAATGCCATACGCATGCATAACATATCACTGTGCCCACTATCAATGTTTCTAAGAGAAACATGACATGACTGGCCCCGAGTGTCCCACTATCTCCTAAGGCCGTGTCCAGATATACGTCCCCTGAGGTGGAGTGTTATGAACAGACACAGATACATGTGTGTGGAAACACTATGATCCACTTCAAAATGATGGGATGTGCTCATAGCCGGCCTTAGGCATAGGCCAACCCAGCGGCTGCCTAGGGCACTGCTCTAGCAGGGCCACCTTTCCAGTATTTATGTCATGTAGGTACAACAGGACGGGGGCACCATGTGTTGTGGTGGGGGGCGCCATGGAGCCCTATCGCCTAGGGCAGCGGTTGAGCTAAGGCCGCTCCCGTGCTGCCGTAGGAGGGGTAGTACGGTCCGCAGGTATGTGCTGAAGTGCACATGAAACAGCGGTCTACAAGGATTACCCATAGTGGCGACACCTGCACAGACGGTTATAGCGGGACATACACACGACCATGCACACAGCTCAGATAGACATACACACACCATAAACAGGCAATGATACACAAGGTCTATGGCGTGTACGAGTACAGTGACAGTACAGCAAGGATAGCTGTCTACCAAGATATACAGCAGATGTCTCTAGGGCGTGCCGGAATACGGACGTTGCATGGAGAATGAGTGGATATGCATCGTACCACAGTTCTATGTGTCAGCCGTGCAAATATGCGATACATGGGACAGACAGCTGTCCATGCAAGAGCAGCACTATGGGCATAACATATGTATGTATATATACATCAAGAGAGATACAGACGGACACATGTGGCAAGGCTGGGAGTGGAACGTACACAGCACTACCCCATCACACCACAGCAGGGCGCACGTGGAGAACATGCTACAGAGGTCGCCAACCACAGCAGGCACACAGGCAGTCCACTAGCCACGTCTCAACATCCACAAACACAGAGATGTTGGCAGGATATAAGTGTTCTGCGGAACGTCTAAAACCATAACCTATGAACCCATGCGGCTGGGAGCATAGACACACACACACAGCTGGCAGGCATGGGGATTGACCTTAACCCCACCTACCCAACCGCACGACAGTATGACACAGGTATGGAACGTACTACGTGGACCACTGAACACAGCAACGTCAGAGGCATACGTCTAGGTGGGTGACATCATCCGTAAAGGAATAGACGCTGATAGCCAAGGTATGTGTTGCGAAGTGTCTAAAAGCATTACTATCTCCAGAGGCAGCTGGAAACACACATACACACACACCACAAACACACACGGGGAAGGGCCGGGAGTTGAACCTACGCCTACCCACATGAACACACTACAGCATGATGCATTTACAGAACGCGCTACCGAGATTACTGAGCACAGCGCTGTCAGAGGCATACTTCTAGGTGGGTGACATCATCCGTAAAGGAATAGATGCCAATAGCCAAGGTATGTGTTGCGAAGCGTCTAAAAGCATTACTATCTCCAGAGGCAGCTGGAAACACACATACACACACACCACAAACACACACGGGGAAGGGCCGGGAGTTGAACCTACGCCTACCTACATGAACACACTACAGCATGATGCATTTACAGAACGTGCTACCGAGATTACTGAGCACAGCGCTGTCAGAGGCATACTTCTAGGTGGGTGACATCATCCGTAAAGGAATAGATGCCAATAGCCAAGGTATGTGTTGCGAAGCATCTAAAAGCATTACTATCTCCAGAGGCAGCTGGAAACACACACACACACACGGGGAAGGGACGGGAGTTAAACCTATGCCTACCTACATGAACACACTACGGCATGATGCATTTACAGAACGCGCTACCGAGATTACTGAGCACAGCGCTGTCAGAGGCATACTTCTAGGTGGGTGACATCATCCGTAAAGGAATAGACGCCAATAGCCAAGGTATGTGTTGCGAAGCATCTAAAAGCATTACTATCTCCAGGGGCAGCTGGAAACACACACACACACACACCACAAACACACACGGGGAAGGGCCGGGAGTTGAACTTACGCCTACCTACATGAACACACTACAGCATGATGCATTTACAGAAAGCGCTACCGAGATTACTGAGCACAGCGCTGTCAGAGGCATACTTCTAGGTGGGTGACATCATCCGTAAAGGAATAGATGCCAACAGCCAAGGTATGTGTTGCGAAGCATCTAAAAGCATTACTATCTCCAGAGGCAGCTGGAAACACACACACACACACACACCACAAACACACACGGGGAAGGGCCGGGAGTTGAACCTACGCCTACCTACATGAACACACTACAGCATGATGCATTTACAGAATGTGCTGCCGAGATTACTGAGCACAGCGCTGTCAGAGGCATACTTCTAGGCGGGTGACATCATCCGTAAAGGAATAGACGCTGATAACCAAGGTATGTGTTGCGAAGCGTCTAAAAGCATTACTATCTCCAGGGGCAGCTGGAAACACACACACACACACACACACACACACACCTGGGGAAGGGCCGGGAGTTGAACCTACGCCTACCTGCATGAACACACTACAGCATGATGCATTTACAGAACGTGCTACCAAGATTACTGAGCACAGCGCTGTCAGAGGCATACTTCTAGGTGGGTGACATCATCCGTAAAGGAATAGACGCCAATAGCCAAGGTATGTGTTGCGAAGCGTCTAAAAGCATTACTATCTCCAGAGGCAGCTGGAAAAACACACACACACACACACCACAAATACACACGGGGAAGGGCCAGGAGTTGAACCTACACCTACCTACATGAACACACTACAGCATGATGCATTTACAGAACGCGCTACCAAGATTACTGAGCACAGTGCTGTCAGAGGCATACTTCTAGGTGGGTGACATCATCCGTAAAGGAATAGACGCCGATAGCCAAGGTATGTGTTGCGAAGTGTCTAAAAGCATTACTATCTCCATGGGCAGCTGGAAACACACACACACACACACACACACACACACACACGGGGAAGGGCCGGGAGTTGAACCTACCTACATGAACACACTACAGCATGGTGCATTTACAGAACGTGCTACCAAGATTACTGAGCACAGCACTGTCAAGAGGCATACTCCTAGGTGGGTGATATCATCTGCAGAGGCAAGGCAGCCGATAGGGAATGAAGACAGAGTGCGCAGTCACACAGCATGTTACTATCCCAAGGTGGGCGTACAGTAACACGGTAGTGCTGCACTCGGGAATACCAACTAACTACGGAGCACAACATCACAACATGGATACGGGATGCACCACAGACAGTATACCCTATGAGAGAGCAACCGGCGTGCATGATGTAGGCAGCCATTGTGGCATATCAACCACATATGACTCACCTGGACGGCCACCATGGCTATGCAGGATGTCATTGGCCATGGCTACATGCCTAGTAGCAGACGTCGGTGCCGACTGTACTGTGTTCCCACGAATGGCGTACTGGGCATGCCCTCACACCTAGCGGTCGCGAAGGGGAAACATACATGCACACGGGGTATAACCACAGACGGGCGCGGTGTGCACTGTACTGTGTGTCCATCTACACAGCTGCTTACTGGGCATGCTCACACACTTAGCATTTGCAGAGTGCAGACATGCATACACATGGGGTGGAATCATGGAAGGGCAGAGTGTGGACCGTCGTGTGTGTCCACCTACACAACAGCAACCCGGGCATGCTCACACACTTAGCGGTTGCAAAGGGGGAACATACATGCACACGGGGTATCTTCACAGATGGGCGTGGTGTGCACTGTACTGTGTGTCCATCTACACAGCTGCTTACTGGGCATGCTCACACACTTAGCATTTGCAGAGTGCAGACATGCATACACATGGGGTGGAATCATGGAAGGGCAAAGTGTGGAACGTCGTGTGTGTCCACCTACACAACAGCAACCCGGGCATGCTCACACACTTAGTATGTGCTACGCGCCGTCCGGCATGCAGACGGAGTGTACACACCGCAAGTCACGGCCAGGTAAACCCGTCCACATGCACAGGGTGGACACACATGCAGTTACACGTACACACACAGATGACATCACAGGCATCACGGGTGCAGGCCGAACATGTACACACTGCAGTGAACACTGTGGCTGCCATGCCAGCACCATGTCATCGGTGCAGCAGTATGCCTCACGGTCCAGCAACAGCATGTGACATATGTCCACAGGTCTGTATAGTGGTGTACACCAGTCATGCAGAGTACACATGTACTATCAATGATCCCACATGTGTGATGTAGTCCGCACATATCAGTATACATAGACAGGCGTGCTCCACACATACCACGGCCCTGACACAGATATGACACATGACTGCTGCTGTACCACAGTGAACCAACGTCCGGATATGTCATATAAGTGATTGTCTGGATGTGTGCATGGACTGCACACAGGACACATACAAAGCCTGTGATGTACCACATGCATAACACTGGCGTACGCGGTAATACACACACGAATGGAAGGTGGACACATGTCTGTGTTATGTTCCCACTACAGGGTGTAGCGGTGTTGACTGGGACACATACCCTTGTGCAGTTCGCCTGTGACAGCTGTGATACCATACCACAGTCCATGTTCTATGTATGTCGACACATATGTCACAATGTAGCAATGCATACACACATGGCAACAGGGGATACATGTGACACATGTACCGTGCATGGTGCAGCCATGCATGTGCGGTGGCCGATGTCCATAACATAGTTGCAACTCCCTACCACATGCATACCCATCATGGGGGACGTTATATGGTGGCATAGTAACAGCACGCATGGCGGTATGTGTGTACATCATGTGTTTAAACACCTGTCCACATGCATGTGTGTAGGTGGTGGTCACAGGTGTGTCACACACCATCCTACCCTGCCATGTGCATACAGTATGCTATGTCGCCGTTACATGACAGTGCTGCCATAATGCATACCCATCGGTCAGGTGTCATCGACCGTATGTCACATGGCTACTGTAACACTGACCACCTCCCAAGTGCATATATCGGCACATCTGCCGGATACAGTGTTGGTACGCATAATGCACTACATACCGCTGCACGCCTGCACATGTCTCATATGGTGGGTGTGGCATTCCCAGCACCGACATGTGTGCAGGAATGTGAGCCCATGTATGCAACATATCGGGGA
>NC_056729.1:1822058341-1822088417 GCF_019279795.1 Protopterus annectens | reverse complement strand
GAGATGTTGCGGATGTGTGAACAGCTGTGCAACTCAACATATGCACACATGACACATCACCTGGTACAATATATCTCTCATGTGTGTTATTGTGACCGCCCTGTGATGGCATTACACAGGCTACGTGTACTGGGACATGTGATGGCTCACCGGTGTCATTCACCCTCTGGGTGTGTGTCTAGCCAAGTGTACAGTAGGCAGTGGTCTGAACACAGGGACACTGTACATTGACCTACTGTGTCACTGCAACTGTTGCCTATGCTCATACTGTTACAGGCATGTGGTATCTGACCGCTATGACAGTCCTGGTCGACCACACTGCTGTGGCAACATGACCTGCAGCCATCTGCCTGGGGTGAGCACACATGTACATCTTCACATGCTATACTGCCTCTGTGGTGGTGTCACATAACTGTCTCAGGGCTGTAACAGGCAGGCACGGCATGGGGTCATGTGGGACAATGCTTGCACCTTCCACTGTGCTGCACACAAGCAACACACGCTATTGCACCACTCACATTTCTCTGCAGTGACTGGGACCTGCCTCCATGCTCTGCGCACACGCCTGCAGTATGGATTGTACACGGATCATACCTCCCAGGCACATACCTGGACTGCAACACCCGCAGGTGAGGGATCCCACATCACACAGTGTTTTGCACACATCCTGGATAGTTGCCTAACACAATGCATCATAGGTGCTCAATGTTGCAGATACCCATGTTTGTGACCGCTTATACACATTGTAACATGCACAGAGTGACATTGTACTACAGGTTACATGCTGTCTGTGTTGTTATACTGTACATTGGGCCTCAGACAGCTAATACTGCCATGTGCTGACAGCAACCCACACTTCCTAGAATGGACACCCATGTACCCACACATGCTTGAGGCATGCACTCCTCAGCTGGCTGACACATTACACAACACATACCATACCTACACTACCCTCAGCATGCACAATACCTCCATGTGTGTGTGTGCACCTGGGGTTATCCCCTTTGGTGGATAAACACATATGCTTCACGGCCCTGCTAGCCACACCCTGGAAACACACCCATCAGCATACATGGAACATGTGTACTACAGCCAGTACTACTGGCGTCTGCTGACAGCAGTTGTTAATGGCATGACACCCGGCAGATGGACAGTGTACATACATATGCTGACACATACCACAGTGCACTTCCATAGCATGTACACAAGGTAGGGACCATGCTATTCCACACAGAGACATGGCGGTACTGGCCTTTCACAGACGCCACTGTGGTGGTCATGTTCCATGCACATATGATGTACAACCACATGTGCAGGCTGTTGCACAGTGGTGTATATTCACATGTGTGGGTGCATCACTTGTCAGCCATGGTGGGTCCTCGAGGTCCATCACATGCTCCAAGGCTAGCTACCTAAACATGACTGCCGCACATTGCGGTGTGGCCTCAGGCAGTGTGGTGGTATGTCTGTATTGTTTGGCTACATCCACATTCATGTCACATACAATAGTCACCCAGGCATTGCAGACCGAGATAATGTTGGCAACATGCCAGGCGATGGCGTACCACCAACAATACACACTCACTCACTACAGGGTTCCAATCCATACATGGACATCATAGTGTCCCTGTGGACACATACATGGTACTGCCATGCACGTTATGTCCTGGGACACTGTCCCAATGTCACCTTCTGATGTCCCTGGCTGTTATGTCCCACCAACCTGTTTGGTATATGTCTCCGCACCAGCCCACTATATTCACTGCTAGCCTGTTGTCGGACATTGTGTATTGACCTGACCACAGCGGCATCTCACACTACACATGGGTGGCACTGCATTGCACGTGTGGGACTGCATCATACACCCATGACTGGACCATTCTGAATGGCACATGGGCATCATTCACGCACATATTGATGGCCTCCATGCCTTTCCTGGCACCCTTGTTGGGCTTTGTGTGCCACAGCACGCCACATACACATGCTGGCCACCTGTCATACCATTGCATGGGTGGTTGGTGGTACAGAGGGCCAACACATCAGACATGTCCTCACATTGCCCTTCAGCACCATTCCACATTCTGGTATTGGCATACACATCCACCTGCACATCATACCCTGTGTCTCAGGATGTTATATATACTCGTGGACAGGACACACAGTGGTGCAGCATATCATAGTACCTACTACATGTCAGGTACATATGGCATTACACAGTCCTCAGTCATGGGGCCCCTCATGTTCACTATTTGCTTACATACACAACAAGCTGGCACAGAGTACTGTCCATGCCTAGATCCCCTACATACCTGGTGCCATTATTGCTCCACCAGCTCATACCGATACCGACCATACGGGTGTCAGTGTGGCAGATACATCATATGGTATCATGGCATCAGGATGCATGACACATGGTGCATGCACATCACCTTTGCATAACAACATTCACCCACTGACTATCACATGGATACTGCCCCGTACATATATATCACATTGTACATGGTTGCTGTACACACATATGCCCCACATGGTCCTGTGGTTACCGTATTCCACTGTGGCATGGATACACATCTGCAGGGCCACACCTATCTGTACTGTGTGTGTGATGCTGGTACATAGGTAGCCATTGTACCTGTGAGATACATCTACACACAGTCAAGGGTACAATACCACATTTATGGTGTACCTTCCACAGCTACAACTTTACATGGCACAGCATTGTCATGCCACGATGTGTACCAGGCTCAGATTACATATGCGGCTGACATGGAACATCTGCATACCACATACACAGGGTGTCTTCTGCTCTGACACCCATGTCCTCTGCATTACTGATGCATATACTCCTACATGACATTTGCAGTGGGCAGTGTGAACGGACCACTCATGGATATGTGCACACATGCCACACTGCATGGGCTGGGCTTCTGTGTTACTTCCGTGACACAACACACACCATGCTGTGGAACATAGGTCCTGTGCACATCCCACAGGGAGAGACAGTGGCACTGTTCATGTGATAGCTCCCTTGCTGTTTGGGTGACACACGTGGTCATGGTACCACCACAGCAGCGGTACTGGGTAGACATGCAGTTGACACCGCCTCTGCTGTTCACAGGACACTACCATGGGAGGTGACACTACTGTGTACACTGCACATGTGTTTACACATGGACCTGCCAGACTTCATTGTTGACCACGGTGCACCTGCTACAGATCCTTTGGGCATGGTTACTTGGTGTCCTTCCATTTCAGCTAGCTATCTACTACTCTGTCCCATACCTACAGGCCATATGTATCCTGTTATTGTACATACCAATAGGCGATACCTCCTGTTATGCATGATATGCCTGTGATACTGTGTATAATGTCTGTCATATCCACCCTGACAGCTTTACATTACACATAGTTGACATAGTATCCCCTACTGCAGGGCATACTTGCACGCGTCGCGCATTACGTATGACATCGACGGTATATGCCCATACACATCTTTGCTGTGGCAGTATACATACATGTCCTATCCCCTGCTATGGCACGTCCTCCTTGGACATCCACTGCCAGCATGCGCGTGTGGTCTGGCATTGTTCTCTCTAATGCCCCTGTGGCAGCCCTTGTGGTGTCTCCTCTGTGTACATGATTTGCCACTGCTCTGCACACAGTGGCCACAGTCTTTGGTATCCTCAGCAGGATAGCCCTCCATAATGACCTTTCACCACTTTCTGCATTATGGACAAGTGTCATTACAACCACCAATCCCATACAGTACAGCTTTGTCATACACATCATCGTTACACACATACATATCATGTGTTCTACATACCTTGTGTGTTTCATTCCGTTTTGTCCATATCGGTTTTCCTTTTTCTTTCCTTTCAGTTGTACACTGCTGGTTCGGTATGAGCATACGGTTTGAATATCCTGAGTCATCCTTATATCCGTCGATACCTGCAACATGTGGGTTCATCCCACCAATTGCTGTTCCTCAGTGAGTAATTATGCATATCACCTGTGCATCTACTCCATTCGAATTACGCCGATACTGGGGTATAATTGGATTCCTCACCTGGGCATGGCTATTTGCCCTACCTTCGTGGAGATGGTCTGTATTGTGTTATGTTATGTGTAACTGCAACGCTATGTGTGGCGACAGGTATATTTGAGTGGTGTTAGCCGTGGATTGTGTGTGTAGGGTATGGTATTTGGTTCGACATGTGGGTGTCCCTGTCCTGACGCATGCCTGTTGATGGCGTATTGCATTCAAATGTGTAACATGGCTGTTGTATTCCTTTAAACAACGCATGCAAGTATGCATCCGCTTTTGATTGTGTTTCCCACGCGAGATGTTGCGGTTATGCAGATGTCATTGACTGCCTGCATGTTTGTGCTGCTATTACGGTTTGTATCCCTTTAATATCTACGGTGGGGATATCGGTGGTTATGTACGGATACGGGTTGTGGGCCTTGCACTACATACACAGTATAGTTGTCTGTGTGCTCCATCCCTACCTGGAGAGTTGACAGTTAATAGTCTGTTGTTATGGGAGTGTAACTTGCTGTTGTTGATTGGTGTTCCAATATCGCCTGCAGGTGGCCTTCTGCATGTATACCTCCGTACATCTGTGGTATATCAGCGGTTGTGTACATGAGTGATTACTGCATATCACCTGTGCATCTCCCATTCGGATATTTACAGTCATATAATTGGATTCTCTCTTGATATTGCCTATCGTGGGATGGTCTGTATTGTCTTATGTTATGTGACTGCATCTGCTATTCGTGGGGACAAGTATGGTCTGTTCATGTCACCCATGTAGACAGGTGTAGTATTTGTTTCAACAAGTGGGTGTACCTGTCCTTCCGGCGTGATGGCGTATTGCATTCAAAACTGTAACATGGCTATTGTTTGCATGTCTACCGCATGCAATTATGCCGCAATTTGTACCCGCGATATGTTGTAGTTATGCAGATGTCATTGACCGACTGTATGTTTGTGCTGCACGGTTTGTATTCCTTTATTATGTACAGTGGGGATGTCGGTGGTTATGCGTACGGATCTTTGGGCCTTGCATCTCTACATAGTATAGTTGTCTGTGCTCAGTCCCTACTTGGAGAGTTGACAGTTAATTGTCTGTTGGTATGGGATTGTAGGTTGTGTTGTTGTCATGTGGTGGGTATGCCTGGTGTGCTTGATGCATGCATTCCTCCATCACATCTGTGGTATATCAGCGGTTGTGTTATGCGTGACAACTATCCCTTGTCATTCTGTCCCAGATATTTACAGTCATTGTGGTCCTGTTGTTGGGATGGCCTGTTTGCCAGTGGTTGGCACCTATTCAGATGGGGATTGATTGTTTGACACTTGTAGAACACACAGCGGTGTTTACGGGCCGACACGTGGCCCAGTCAGTACTGGGTAGCACATACGTAATTCTCGGTACATACCTATTGCTGTGTGACTTTGCCCGTATCTTTTGCAATTAACATATCGGTGTCATACATACGGGCATGAGTATTACATACGTCCTTTCCATTTCCTATGGGGTATATTCCTGTGCTACCATCTGGGACATTGTCACTTTGTATATCCTGTACGCCTAGGGTGGGGCTCTCACTACATACTGGTGTACATATGCCTGTGGCTGGTGGTATGCCTACACATGTTTCACTCTGCCTCTTGTGGCACCAACATACACATGTTACAGAGACACATTACACTCACACAGCCGCGTGGCACCCTCACACACATACATACTGTCACGGGGCGGTTGCAGTACCTGCATGGGCGCGACACGGCGGCAGTGTCTACCTCTCCCTTCATATCATGTACTTACCCCGCATGTATTGTTACAGTACTGTGGTCTGGCGATCTTTCGCCTCGCTATGCATTTCTATGTTGCCCGTTCCATGGTTGGTATCCTCTTATGTTGAACCTCCCGGATGCTCAGGTTTCACTATGTATACTATGTACAGATATCGCATGTTACATCTCAGTCACCTTACATCCCTCTGATTCCCTGTCTTAACTGTAGTACTTATATGTATATGTGTACATATATTTCTATGTAATTATATCTATCTACATATATGTATATACACATATATATATGTTTATATGTATGCTTGCGGCGGGCGTGGCATACAACATGTGCTGTAGGACCCAGCGTACTGCCGGGTGTTGGCGTTACGCTCCGCTGGCTGTTGGGTGTACAGTGTTTGGGGGCTGCCTATGTTGGAGTCACATGAGGCCACCCATATGGTACACTTACAGGTGGTCATGTTTGTGTGCCGTCCATTTCACTGTGTGTGCAGGTAGGAGGTGTCAGTCCATGGGGCCTCGCTGTCAGAGTATGTGCTATATGTTCCCTCTTTGCCAGGGCATAGGCATATGGTACGCCTCCGTCTGCCGACTGGGGCTGGCACAGTGTGGTCCTGGTCCAGAACCCTCTGTGCCTGGACTGGCCTTGGCAGTTGTGGTGGGCTTTGTGGCCCTTCACCGTTATGTCTCTGCAGCAGCTGCTTCCAGGATCATATTATGTAGCATGGCACATATGAATATGTGGGCACATGTGCCTGGAGAGTACTGCAGGGCTCCACCAGATGTATCCAAGCACGGAACCGTGATTTCAGCATCCCAACACACTCTATGATTATTCTGGTTTGTCGTGTGCCTCATTATGGCGTTTTGCATGTGTGTGTGTGCATTTCTGATGGGAGTCATCATCCACGGCTCCAGTGCATAGCCAGCATCCCCCAGGTGGCCTTGTGGGATGCCCCTGGCAAATACCTGGTACAGCCGTGAGGCATGCCAGATATGGGAGTTGTGGCTTCTGGGGCTGCCAGCACACATCCATGATAATGCCCTAGCATTGCACATGACCTGGCAATTGATGGAGGGAATCCCTTGCGGTTTATGTAGCGTCTACCCTGCTCCCAGGTGGTGACTTGATTTGTATGTGCGTACAGTCTCGCACCCAGTACCTCCGGTATTGTGCCACCGCGGTGGAAGTGGCGCATATTGCTAGCCAAAATCCTCCTGAGATCTGGGGAAGTATATATGCTCATTGGCATGGTAACATGGCATCCAAACTGGTGTAGTACCCTGGATGCTGATGCCTGTGAGATGCCCATTATATCCCCAGTTGGCCTTTGAAAGGTACCTGTGGCCAGTATTCGCAAGCTTACACATACCTTTGTGTCCACTGGGATGGGTTCCCCACTGTTGTTTCTTGTTCTCAGGCGGCCAGCACAGCTCCACTATTTGCTGTAAGCGTGTCCCTATCCACCCTGTAACGCTCTACTATCTCCAGGTCTTGTAGCCCTGGTAGGTTACCCTTGGTCTGAACACTCTCCTTCTCCTCCGAGGCCTCACGGTGGTTGTCGGCACCCTCCTCCACAACACGTCTGTCTCTAACACATGCTGATGGATCAAAATTTTTGGGGATTTTGTGAACCTGTGAAACCAACAAGGGCACAAATGGTCCCCTGGGGGCCCCCTGTGATGGCTCACCGGTGTCATTACCCTCTGGGTGTGTGTCTAGCCAAGTGTACAGTAGGCAGTGGTCTGAACACAGGGACACTGTACATTGACCTACTGTGTCACTGCAACTGTTGCCTATGCTCCTACTGTTATTGTACAGGCATGTGGTATCTGACCGCTATGACAGTCCTGGTCGACCACACTGCTGTGGCAATCATGACCTGCAGCCATCGGCCTGGGGTGTGGAGCACACATGTACATCTTCACATGCTATACTGCCTCTGTGGTGGTGTCACATAACTGTCTCTGGCAGGGCTGTAACAGGCAGGCACGGCATGGGGTCATGTGGGACAATGCTTGCATCTTCCACTGTGCTGCACACAAGCAAGGCACACACGCTATTGCACCACTCACATTTCTCTGCGGTGACTGGGACCTGCCTCCATGCTCTGCGCAGCACGCCTGCGAGTATGGATTGTACACGGATCGTACCTCCCAGGCACATACCTGGACTGGAACACCCGCAGGTGAGGGGATCACACATCACACAGTGTTTTGCACACATCCTGGATAGTTGCCTAACACAATGCATCATAGGTGCTCAATGTGCGGATACCCGTGTTTGTGACCGCTATACACATTGTAACATGCGACAGAGTCGACATTGTACACCACAGGTTACATGCCGTCTGTGTTGTTATACTGTACATTGGGCCTCAGACAGCTAATACTGCCATGTGCTGACAGCAACCCACACTTCCCTGGAATAGACACCCATGTACCTACACATGCTTGAGGCATGCACTCCGCTCAGCTGGCTGACACATTACACAACACATACCATACCTACACTACCCTTAGCATGCACAATACCTCCATGTGACTGGTGTGTCACACCTGGGGTTATCCCCCCTTTGGTGGATAAACACATATGCTTCACGGCCCTGCTAGCCACACCCTGGAAACACACCCATCGCAGCATACACGGAACATGTGTACTACAACCAGTAGTACTGACGTCTGCTGACAGCAGTTGTTAACGGCATGACACCCCAGCAGATGGACAGTGTACATACATATGCTGACACATACCACAGTGCGCTTCCGTAGCATGTACACAATTGTAGAGACCATGCTATTCCACACAGAGACATGGCGGTACTGACCTGTTCACAGACGCCACTGTGGTGGTCATGTTCCATGCACATATGATGTACAACCACATGTGCAGGCTGTTGTACAGTGGTGTATATTCACATGTGTGGGGTGCATCACTTGTCAGCCATGGTGGGTCCTCGAGGTCCATCACATACTCCAAGGCTAGCTACCTAAACATGACTGCCGCACATTGCGGTGTGTGGCCTCAGGCATTGTGGTGGTATGTCTGTATTGTTTGGCTACATCCACATTCGATGTCACATACAATAGTCACCCAGGCATTGCAGACCGAGCTAATGTTGGCAACGTGCCAGGCGATGGCGTACTTACCAACAATACACACTCTCACTCACTACAGGGTCACAATCCATACATGGACATCATAGTGTCCCTGTGGACACATACATGGTACTGACATGCACACGTTATGTCATGGGACGCTGGCCCGATGTCACCTTCTGATGTCCCTGGCTGTTATGTCCCACCAACCTGTTTGGTATATGTCTCCGCACCAGCCCGCTATATTCACTGCTAGCCTGTTGTCGGACATTGTGTACCCTGACCGCCGCACAGCGGCATCTCTCACACTACCCATGGGTGGCACTGCGTTGCACGTGTGGGACTGCAATCATACACCCATGACTGGACCATTCTGAATGGCAATGGGGCACATCCTCATGAACGTGATTCCCGCACATATTGATGGCCTCCAGGCCTTTCCTAGCACCCATGTTGGACTTGTGTATGCCACAGCACGCCACATACACATGCTGGCTACCTGTCATACCATTGCATGGGTGGTTGGGGTGGTACAGAGGCCAACACATCAGACGTTGTCCTCACATTGCCCTTCAGCACCATTCCACGTTCTGGTATTGGCAACGTACACATCCACCTGCACATCATACCCTGTGTCTCAGGATGTTATGCTATATGGCTCGTGGACAGGACACACAGTGGTGCGAGCATATCATAGTACCTACTACATGTCAGGTACATATGGCATTACACAGTCCTCAGTCATGGGGCCCCTCATGTTCACTATTTGCTTACATACACAACATGCTGTCACAGAATACTGTCCATGCCTAGATATCCCACGCCTACATACCTGGTGCCATTATTGCTCCACCAGCTCATACCGATACCGACCATACGGGTGTCAGTGTGGCAGATACATCATATGAGTATCATGGCATCAGGATGCATGACACATGGTGCATGCACATCACCTTTGCATAACAACATTCACCCACTGACTATCACATGGATACTGGCCCCATACATACATATCACATTGTACATGGTTGCTGTACACACATATGCCCCACACAGTCCTGTGGTTACCGTATTCCACTGTGGCATGGATACCCTTCTGCAGGGCCACACCTATCTGTACTGTGTGTGTGATGCTGGTACATAGGTAGCCATTGTACCTGTGAGATACACACATCTACACACAGTCAAGGGTACAATACCACATTTATGGTGTACCTTCCACAACAGCTACAACTTTACATGGCACAGCATTGTCATGCCACGATGTGTACCAGGCTCGGATGGTTTACATATGCGGCTGACATACGGACAACACATCTGTACACATCTACATACCACATACGCAGGGGTGTCTTCTGCTCTGACACGGCCCATGTCCTCTGCATTACTGATGCATATACTCCTCATACATGACATTTGCGGTGGGCAGTGTGAACGGACCACTCATGGATATGTGCACACACGCCACACTGCATGGGCTGGGCTTCTGTGTTACTTCCGTAGACACAACACACACCATGCTGTGGAACATAGGTCCTGTGCACATCCCACAGGGACACACAGTAGCACTGTTCATGTGATACCTCCCTTGCTGTTTGGGTGACACGTAGTCCTGGTACCACCACAGCAGCGGTACTGGGTAGACGTGCAGTTGACACCTGCCTCTGCTGTTCACAGGACACTACCATGGGGAGGTGACACTACTGTGTACACTGCACATGTGTTTACACATGGACCCGCCAGACTGCATTGTTGACCACGGTGCACCTGCTACAGATCCTTTGGGCATGGTTACTTGGTGTCCCTTCCATTTCAGCTAGCTATCATGCTACTACTCTGTCCCATACCTACAGGCCATATGTATCCTGTTATTGTACATACCAATAGGCGATACCTCTGTTATGCATGATATGCCTGTGATACTGTGTATAATATCTGTCATATCTACCCTGACAGCTTTACATTACACATAGTTGACATAGTATCCCCTAATGCAGGGCATACTTGCACGTCGGCCGCACCTTACGTATGACATCAACGGTATATGCCCATACACATGTGTGCTGTGACAGTATACATACATGTCCTATCCCCTGCTATGGCACTTCCTTGTTGGACATCCACTGCCAGCAACGGCGTGTGGTCTGGCATTGTTCTCTCTAATGCCCCCCTGTGGCAGCCCTTGTGGTGTCTCGGCTGTGTACATGATGTCCCACTGCTGTGCACACGGTGTCCACAGGCGTTGGTATGCTCAGCAGGATAGCACTACATAACCACCTTTCACCACTTTCTGCATTACGGACAAGTGTCATTACTTACAACCACCAATCCCATACAGTACAGCTTTGTCATACACATCATGCGTTACACAACCGTACATATCATGTGTTCTACATACCTTGTCGGTGTTTCATTCCGTGTTTCGTCCCATGTATCGGTTTTCCTTTTTCTTTCGCTTTCAGTTGTACACTGCTGGTTCGGTATGAGCATACGGTTTGAATATCCTGAGAGTCATCCTTATATCCGTCGATACCTGCAACATGTGAGTTCATCCCACCAATTGCTGTTCCTCAGTGAGTAATTATGTGCATATCACCTGTGCATCTACTCCATTCGGAAATTACGCATCGATACTGGGGTATAATTGGATTCCTCACCTGGGCATTGGCTATTTGCCCTACCTTCGTGGAGATGGTCTGTATTGTGTTATGTTATGTGTAACTGCAACCGCTATGTGTGGCGACAGGTATATTTCGAAGTGATGTTACCCGTGGATTGTGTGTGTAGGGTATAGTATTTGGTTCGACATGTGGGTGTCCCTGTCCTGACGATGCCTGTTAATGGAGTATTGCATTCAAATGTGTAACATGGCTGTTGTATTCCTTTAAACAACGCATGCAAGTATGCATCCGCCTTTGATTGTGTTTCCCACGCGAGATGTTGCGGTTATGCAGATGTCATTGACTGCCTGTATGTTTGTGCTGCTATTACGGTTTGTATTCCTTTAATATCTACGGTGGGGGATATCGGTGGTTGTACGTGACGGATACGGGTTGTGGGCCTTGCATCACTACATACACAGTATAGTTGTCTGTGTGCTCCATCCCTACCTGGAGAGTTGACAGTTAATAGTATTTTGTTATGGGAGTTTAACTTGGGCTGTTGTTGATTGGTTCCAATATCGTCTGCAGGTGGCCTTGCTGCATGTATACCCCCGTACCCTCTGTGGTATATCATCGGCTATGTGTACATGAGTGATTACGTGCATATCACCTGTGCATCTCCCCATTCGGTAATTACGTGTCGATACTGGGTTATAATTGGATTCTCCGCCTGGGCGTTAGATATTCGCCCTATCTTCGTGGGGATGGTCTGTATTGTCTTATGTTATGTGTGACTGCATCTGCTATTCGTGGGGACAAGTATGGTCTGCATTCATGTCACCCATGGATTGTGTGTGACAGGTGTAGTATTTGTTTCAACAAGTGGGTGTACCTGTCCTTCTGACGTATGATGACGGAGTATTGCATTCAAAACTGTAACATGGCTATTGTTTGCATGTCTACAATGCATGCAATTATGCGGCCGCCTTTAATTGTGTACCCCACGCGATATGTTGTAGTTATGCAGATGTCATTGACCGACTGTATGTTTGTGCTGCTGTTACGGTTTGTATTCCTTTATTATGTACAGTGGGGGATGTCGGTGGTTGTACGTCACGGATACGGTTTGTGGGCATTGCATCTCTACATAACCAGTATAGTTGTCTGTGTGCTCAGTCCCTACTTGGAGAGTTGACAGTTAATTGTCTGTTGGTATGGGATTGTAGGTTGTGTTGTTGTCATGTGGTGTTGGTATCGCCTACGGGTGTGCTTGATGCATGCATTCCTCCATCACATCTGTGGTATATCAGCGGTTGTGTGTACGTAACAACTATCCCTTGTCATTCTGTCCCAGATATTTACAGTCATTGTGGTCCTGTTGTTGGGATGGCCTGTTTGCCAGTGGTTGGCACCTATTCAGATGGGGATTGATTGTTTGACACTTGTAGAACACACAGCGGTGTTTACGGGCCGACACGTGGCCACGGTCAGTACTGGGGTAGCACATACGTAATTCTGCGGTACATACCTATTGCTGTGTGACTTTGCCGACGTATCTTTTTGCAATTAACATATCGGTGTCATACATACGGGCATGAGTATTACATACGTCCTTTCCATTTCCTATGGGGTATATTCCTGTGCTACCATCTGGGACATTGTCACTTTGTATCGTTCTACGTCGCAACACGCCTAGCCAGGGTGGGGCTCTCACTACTACTTTGGGACTACTGGTGTACATATGCCTGTGGCTAGTGTACCGTATGCCTACACATATTATTCCACTCTGCCTCTTACGTGGCACCAACATACACATGTTACAGAGACACACACATTACACTCACACAGCAACGTACACGGCACCCTCACCGCACACGTACACATACTACGGCACTCACGGGGACGGTTGCACACAGTACCTGCATGGGCCGCGACACCGGCGGCAGTGTCTACCTCTCCCTTCATATCATCATACTATTACCCATGCATGTATTGTTACAGTACTGTGGTCTGGCGATCTTTCCGCCTCGCGGCTATGCATTTCGGTATGTTGCCCGTTCCATGGTTGGCGGTATCCTCTTATGTTGAACCTCCCGGATGCTCAGGTTGTCGTTTCACTATGTATACTATGTACAGATATCGCATGTTACATCTCAGTCACCTTACATCCCTCTGATTCCCTGTCTTAACTGTAGTACTTATATGTATATGTGTACATATATTTCTATATATGTAATTATATCTATCTACATATATGTATATACACATATATATATGTTTATATGTATACACGTTGCGGCGAACGTGGCAGCATACAGCAACGCCGTATGCTGTAGGACCCGCGTACTGTTCGGGTGTTGGCGTTACATGCTCCGCTGGCTGTTGGGTGTACAGTGTTTGGGGGCTGCCTATGTTGGAGTCACACATGAGGCCACCCATATGGTACACTTTACAGGTGGTCATGTTTGTGTGCCGTCCATTTCACTGTGTGTGCAGGTAGGGAGGTGTCAGTCCATGGGGCCTACGCTGTCAGAGTATGTGCTATATGTTCCCTCTTTGCCAGGGCATAGGCATATTGGGTACGCCTCCGTCTGCCGACTGGGGCTGGCACAGTGTGGTCCTGGTCCAGAACCCTCTGTGCCTGGACTGGCCTTGGCAGTTGTGGTGGGCTTTGTGGCCCTTCACCGTTATGTCTCTGCGGCAGCTGCTTCCACAGGATCATATTATGTAGCATGGCACATACTATGAATATGTGGGCACATGTGCCTGGAGAGTACTGCAGGGCTCCACCAGATGTATCCAAGCACCGGAACCGTGATTTCAGCATCCCGAACACACACTCTATGATTATTCTGGTTTGTGCGTGTGCCTCATTATGGCGTTTTTGCATGTGTGTGTGTGTGCATTTCTGATGGGAGTCATCATCCACGGCTCCAGTGCATAGCCAGCATCCCCCACGAGGTGGCCTTGTGGGATGCCCCCCCTGGCAAATACCTGGTACAGCCGTGAGGCATGCCAGATATGGGAGTTGTGGTAGCTTCTGGGGCTGCCAGCACACACATCCATGATAATGCCCTGAGCATTGCACATGACCTGGCAATTGATGGAGGGGAATCCCTTGCGGTTTATGTAGCGTCTACCCTGCTTCCCAGGTGGTGACTTGATTTGTATGTGCGTACAGTCTATCGCACCCAGTACCTCCGGGTATTGTGCCACACGGTGGAAGTGGCGCATATTGCTAGCCAAATCCTCCTGAGATCTGGGGAAGTATATATGCTCATTGGCATGTGGTAACATGGCATCCAGAAACTGGTGTAGTACCCTGGATGCCGATGCCTGTGAGATGCCCATTATATCCCCAGTTGGCCTTTGAAAGGTACCTGTGGCCAGTATTCGCAAGCTTACACATACCTTTGTGTCCACTGGGATGGGTTCCCCTCTGTTGTTTCTTGTTCTCAGGCGTGGCCAGCACAGCTCCACTATTTGCTGTAACGTGTCCCTATCCACCCTGTAACGCTCTACTATCTCCAGGTCTTGTAGCCCCTGGTAGGTTACCCTTGGTCTGAACACTCTCCTTCTCCTCCGAGGCCTACGGTGGTTGTCGGCACCCTCCTCCACAACACCGTCTGTCTCTAACACATGCTGATGGATCACAGCTACGGCAGCACCCAACATGTACATTTTAAAAGTTCCCCGTGTGTTTACACCTATGGTGTGGCGTTTGGGAATACACAGCTGTGTGTTGTGTGCATTCACACTTTATACTATTGTGCTGTGCACCCGGTGATGTCATAGGGTGTGTCTGTACGGCCGTATCTGGGGGTTATCTTCCGTGTTTTACCGTTGGCACTACAACGCTGTTGCCTTTGGTGTTGCATTACTCTTGCCTGCCATGGATTACCTTTCGACCTTCCCTTACTATTTCTGCACGTTGCACCTACTATTTCCTGGCATGCATCCTGCAGAGCACTGTCATGTGTAGTTTCTGGGACATGGCATATCGTGCGTTTTGTGTGCCGCCGTTGTGCTGCCTGTCTGCTTTGCTCTGCTGTGTCAGGTCTTCAATCTTTGCAATCTGCTACCTCCCCTACTTTCTTTGCATTCATATGCCTCCCCTATCCCGTTTTGCAGGTTTCTGCATGCAGAGTTGTCAGCTGCCGCCGATTGGCCTTCGTGGGTTGATTAGTGTTGATTGCTCATTATTACTCCAATTACACTTCTTCCGCATTTCCTCATATTCTTAACATCACCTTCCTGTTTCCGATGTTGTTTGCGGGGCGAGCGTCACATGACTGGGTTAAGGGAACGTAGTCATCCTCGTGCACATGCACCTCTGCGCGCATTCTGTGCTCTCAGCTCAACTACTGCCCCACACCCCAGTCCTGCAGCTGTGATGTGCGATGTACAGCCCAGGTTTGCTGAGCTCCAATGTGCTTCCTCCTACGGTGGCACACCCCTCTGCAGATGACATGTATTCCCTCTGAGCCACTCCTCGGTGTATTACCGCTGCGCCATTTGGTACAGCCTTACGCCAGCGGGGGTTTTGCGATTCAGTATTATCTGCCTCATTTGCATGGCATTGACTACTAATTCATAGTTACCATGCGGAACACTGCCGCGAGTCCTTGGCAACCCTTGCACCGTGGTTGTGGCTTTCCATCCATACCATGGTGTATTATGGCTGTGAAGCTGCTGTGTATTACGCTGCTGTTTTATAACATTGTCATATTATTTCATTGTTTTGCACCTTCCGCAAAGATGTCCTGGGGTTCTGCTGTGAGTTGCTGTGGGCATACCATTTATGTTATTTTTTACATGTTGTGCATGTTTTCTTTTGATATTCTCTGTGTATTTCGCCATTGGCATATGGTAACAGTGTGATACCTGAGGCTGACACTCTTCCGTAACTCCTATGTTATGTTTTGGAAAATGTAAACCGTTTTTTTTTTTTTTGGTTTACATTGCCGTGGCCTTATGCTACGCCTGCGCCACTTCGTGGATCACTATATGCCTTCATTTGCATGGTGCAACATCGCACATGGGGTGTTTAGCATACCTACGCCGGGGGCGGTGCAGATCCGGCGCACGCCGGTAGTGCACGTGGAATTGGATCGTACCTGAATCGCTCGGCGGCCATATTTGGCGTTGTGACGCCTACGCTATGTGTGCGCCTGGCGCAAGGTTCATGAATCCCGGGGAGAGACTTCTTTCCACAATATACATATCTACATCCATTGACTGATGCCAAGGGGGACAGTCAGGTAAGGGAAAGTGGTAGTCATGATAGTGATGGCCACCTACACACCTCTTCCCTACGGCTGGCACATGCACCTCAGAAGCAGTACACCTTAGTGATGCAATCTGTGTTGGTGAAGTCTCTGTAACTTGGGAGGGGCTAGCATTAATTGGAAGTCCACTGCTAAACACAAGGGATGCCAGAGGTTCATCTTGTTCCCCCACTTTCTCAATGGTGAGAGATTTGTGTGGTCTCCAGTGTTAGCATTGTTGACAATGACACTTTGATAATGGGTTGTGCATGTGAGTATGGTGCCACAATCATGGGCTAAATGTGACCCACTGACATCTGGCATGTTTTGACCTGTTGTGCTGGACCCTCTGCCAGTGGTACCTGTGAATGCATTCAGATAACATGCCTGTGGCAATACAGGATTATAGGTGTCATTTTCAGCACCATGTTACACAATCTGCTCCATGTTAATTAGGTGCGTAGCCTATGGGCACAGGCATTCATTCAGTGAAGTACTTTTCCGTTATCGGGGCAACAGATGTAATGATCGTTTGGGATGTTACCATGCTGTCGTATCTGAAATTATTTAGAAGATGCATTTTGATGCAACTTTTTCTTCACTTTTTTACTGAATTAAATATTTGAAAAGTGTCCCTAATGGGGCGCATTGGTCTCTCACTGTTTTGACTTTGTCTCTGCTTGTGGATAAGAAGTTTATTGCTTCATAGAACTGCTCACCAAACATGTATAGAATGACAGTAAAATACTGCTTTCATGTAATGATGGACAAAGATGGTCCAAGTGCAGCAGCTTCAGGACAATGGCAATACAAGGAGGGTGGCAGGCAGGTTACATACTGAGTCCTGCACAGTGCAGGGGAGCTGCTTTGTTGGTGTGACAATGAAGAGCAGTGGGGGGATTTCACCTGACAAGGCACACACTGCACTGTGAATCCATGATGAACGCATTTCTCTCATGAATGAATCTGCTCACCTTTGCATCACAACACTTGAGTAGTTTGTACACGTTGACTGACTGCAGAAGCTGCAGTGTGTGTGATGCTGTTTTAAAATATGTGTGTGTTAAGTTGGACTTCGCGCAGTTTGGATGCCACTCTACAGCTGTTCCCTTTGTCTCGCTAACTGCTGCTGCCTCGTTGTCTGCTCCTTTACTTTAAACGGTGATGCATGCACATTTTTAATGAATGCTTTTGGTGACGCCCGTTTCAACTGTCAATCAGTGAGACCATCGCGACCTCTGCATAGATTGAACTATGACACACACTATTTCGACTTTAAATGAATTTTAATGTTTCTGTGAAAGATACAACAAATATTTATTCAGCTTTTTTATCACAATATTATCTCGTCCAAAAAGAACGAGAATCTAAAAAATAATTAGCAATTTACACTGTTTCAATATAACCCACACTACATCAAAATATCTGTTAGACTATACCTGCTGAAGCATTTAAATATATATTTTTGTTTAATTTTATTAAGGCGATAAGGTATGCGACGTTGCATTGTTTTATTCATGAAACTAAAGTAAAGCAAAAACATACCCCGACTTCCTCATTTTGTTATCTTTGATACGAAGTGAGGAAAAAAATAACGGTAATACTAGAAGATGTAGCCCGTAGCATTGTGGGTATGCTAATCAGTAATGGCTCTGCGTTCCGTTTCCGTTTTGCAATTAACCCCTCCCATCCCTGGTTATAACAGCAGTTATTTTTATTGATTTGTTAAATAAATAAACGGCTTATCATTCAGACTCGGATACCTAGACCTTAAAAAGTAACCTTTACTGCATTTTATTAATTAACCTTGGAATCGCTGGGGGTTGAAGGATGTATGATAGTTTCTGCTCATACAATTTTCCAGTTTAATCATCCAACCATAAAAGTATTTCACTGTTGCATTTTATCAAAATTGCTTGACCATAAGGGGAAAATTAATACACAAATACACAGCACTCTTCTTTTCCCCCTTATAAATGCAGTATACTTTATATTTATAATTAATAATGGACAACGTGTCCATTGTCCTTCTATATTGCACAGCTTATATACACAGGGATTGTGTCTACATCTAGGGATGTCATTGTCCCCATTTGCTCAGCCCTCTTTAGGCCAATCATAGAATATAATCCCCCTTTGTCATGCATCTGTCCAGACCAAATAAAGTACAGTTGTGTAAACTCTTACCGTAACAGCAGATGTCATTGCCTTCACTGCTGCAGTATTCATTACACATGGGATCCCCGACTGTGAAGCCCACCAACTGGCCAGTCTACCATTGTTTTAAGGTACACTGAATATCACCTACACCCTCCTTGTGTAAGGTAAGGCATAAAGCTGATGCTCAGGTGTTCCATCCTCAGAACTAATTGCACCAGTAGGAACATCAGTCCAAGGAATGAAAGGAGAACCTGCACATCCAGGAAGGAAAAAAGACCGGGGGATGGAGGGAGGGAGTGAATACTGCAGCAGTGAAGGCAAGGACATCTACAGTTATATAAAGATTTTTACACAACTGTACTATGTCCTTACATTTACCGCTGCAGTATTCATTACAAATGGAGAGTCCAAAAGCTCAGGAAGAACCTCCGGAGGATGAAGCGGCAGTACATCCTTCTAAGAAGCCATGAAGTATGGCAGCAGCAAAACCAGTTCTAGCCCTGGAGATACCATGCAACTGGTAATGTTTGGTAAACATATGCACAGAAGTCCAGGTAGCAGTTTACGAATAGAATTAGCATCTAACCCTTTGAAAAAAAGCACCAGAAGAAGCCACAGTTCTAGTCGAGTGAGCCTTTAAAGAAAAAGAAAGGCTCTCACCATGGAAAGTGTTATTGTTGGTCTTTCGGCTTTTCTCGGTTAGGGGTTGCCACAGAGGAACTCCGGTCTGCTAATGATTGGCAGTAGATTTTCATGAATGCCAAGGTGCCAGCTCGATGTTCAACCTTCAACGAAGGCATGCCCATTTACGCTTGTCTTTCAAACACCCATCCAACCGCAGGGAGGACATGCAGACTCCACACAGAAGGCACTCCCCGTACTCCAGCGGAGAATCGAACGGGAGAACCTCTTCCTGTGAGGCAACAATGCTACCACTGCACCATTGCAGATGATCTCACCATGAAAAGTGTAACAAAAGGAAATAGCTTTACAAATCCAAGTGGAAATAGTTGTCTTGGAAACAGCCAAACCAAGATAGTTAGGATGAAAAGAAACAAATACCTGGTCAGATTTTCTGATAGCTTTAGTTTTATCCATAGCCGGCTTTAGGCACCAGAGAATGCTGCAGTCACTGGAATCCCCCTGTTCCATGGGGGCCCCAACCACAGCAAGTTATCTCATCCTGATATTTTGTAACATGTCTGGCAAACCAACAAAAGCTGGTACAGTATTCTTATATACTTAATAAACCACATGGATCATAACTCTTCACTCCTGGTCTGGCAGCTTTGTTTCTAATAGACAGAGGCAGCATGTAAAAGCTTGACCACCAATGTCCAAGTATATATATATATATATATATATATATATATATATATATATATATATATATATATATACCATAAACAACCCTAGAGTATCAATCTGCCAGATACATTTGGGAGGCAAGGCTAGGCTTAAATAGGTCCCACAGGGGTCATTAGCCTAGTAATCACCTCCGAGCCTATGATACAAACTACACTGATCAAAATACTTTTCATGGTTCATTGTCTTCAGATATTATTTGTATGACTAGATGAACTGTAAGGGAAAGTTTTTTATGTAATGTAATATGTTTTGGGGTGAGGGTCAGCAGCAAGGTTAAGGTTGTCAACCATGTGTAAAGATTGCTTTGCTCCCCCACCACCACTTTACTCTTGTGTGCTGTCTCAGTCCCACAACATGCCACTGCCTCTAACCCCAACCCTACACTTTACCTTATGAAAAACTGTTTCTCTAACAGTACCACTACACACACACACACACACACACACACACACACACACACACACACACACACACACACACACACACACGCACACCACAAAATCTCCTTCCCTAGGTATAACATGCAAACATACACATACGCACACACATACACGCATGTACGTTCACGCACAAACACACACATGCTTGCGTGTGCGCGCACACACACACACACACACACACACACACACACACACACACACACACACACACACGTACATCACTAAATCTCCTTCCCTAGGTGTAACATGCAAACACACACACACACACACACACACACACACACACACACACACATATGCACACACATACACACACGCATACACACACACACATATGCACACACATAACCACAAATCACCAATTCCTCTCCTCTAGAATTCAAAACCAACAACAGGAAGTCTCCGCTTGCTGTACCATAAAGGGCTGCCCTCCAAAATAAAACCACGGTGTGGTGAACAATGAGTCAAAAGTTCCACAAAATATAGCCCAACACACAGATGGCAGGCTAAGAATATTAGTTTAATGTGAACTCTCAAAACGACACAATAACATTAACAGAACTGGGATTGAACGCGCTTTCGTCTTTAAGCATATAGACTTCATCAAAATCAGCTCCTTACAATAGGTAGATGTCTTATATACCATCTGACTAAGAGAATAATTGAATGATTGCATAATTATAAAAAATAAAAATGCTATGGTGATTACTAAATGCAAAATCTGTTTTACCAAAATATCACCATATGAACTGGCATATTTATAAGAATATAAATACAAAAATTGCACAAGACAACAAACACACAATATCAGAACTGTCAAAACAGTAACAATAAATATATATATATATATATATATATATATATATATATATATATATATATATATATATATATATATATATGTGGATATAAATACAAAGATAAAGTGCAAAGTGCGCAACAAAAACATCACATAAATCTCAAATGCAACAGAATACATTGTGCTTCATGAGGTGCAAACAATAATGGTAAACTTCCTTATTAAAAATCTTTTTTAAAAATGCAACTGAATGTATATACATAGGTATGTATAAAACTAACTTAATCATACATAAAATATAAAACACAATTTAGGTATACATTGAAATATGTAAATATGTTAATAATAAATATTCCTAAAAACGTTTTAAACAATCTGATGAAATGGTAAGTTTATTTCCTTTTAGGATTGTTTGCTAAAAGCTTCAATGCAGGTTTTATAGAAAGGTGGTCGTTCATCCCCGTATGGCCACATACATCCAACCTCAGCTGCCATATTAGTTCTCTATATTCCAACAGGGATTCCCAGTCACCTCCCCTATCACCCTTCTTGACCTCCTCTAGGACCCAAAACTTAATATTGGCATTCTCACATGTGGTAGTGTGTCTAAACAGGGCATTGTTGTCGTTCCTCTTATTTATGTCCCTCATATGCTCATAAATGCATTTTCTTAACTGCCGTTCCATTTTACCAACGTAGTATGCCCCACAAGTCAAACAGTATGCGAGGTAAACCACACCCCCTGGTGTAACAAGTATAATACCCATTACTCCTCAATTTTCTTCCAATGCCCCTCAAAAATAGCTCCTTTTCACCTGTAACAAACGAACACTGCCCACATATGCCACATTTATGTGTCCCTACCTTGGGTTGTGTCCCACTCATTCTCGGGGGGTCCTTTTTCTCAAATAGTTTTTTGAAATTGGAATTCCTTCTATAACTGAATCTCAAAGGCTGTTGGAATATAGATAATTTGTTACACATTCTAGAAAAGATTTTCCAAACCTCATTTATACCCTTTTGCATCCAGCCCATCCCCTTTTAATATGTAAGTGTTAGACGTGGTATATCGTTACCATCCATTACACTAGTCTTGGTTTTCCTAATGTTTGCCGCTATATCACTAGTGGTCATGTTATTTGTCAAAAGTGGTAAATATTGTGTATTACGTTTTTTTTAGGACTTCTCTCTTAACGTTTTTTATAAGCCCTAGAGGATACCCTCTCTCTCTAAACAAATTTTGTGTTATTTCCATTTCTTCCACACATTCATAGCTCTCACTGGTCATTCGTGAGGCCCTGATCATCTGACCCTTAATAATATTTCTTCTTAAGTACAAGGGATGGTCACTCTCAAAATGTACATATGAATTTGAAAAACAATTTTTTCTAAAAATTCTAGATTTATATTGTTTGACCCTTTTATTCTTGCTAATTGTCACATCAAGATAGTTGACCTGATCAAAATTGTGTTGAAATGTGAATTGCAGGAAGGTAGTTGTAGTGTGCAAATATTGAATAAATTCCTCAATCTGTGCAATGGTACCATTCCAAACAATAAAAATATCATCCAAGAACCGGAAATATTGTATAATGTGTTCCTAAAATGGAGATTTAAATACGTATTCCAGCTCCCAGAAAAGCATAATGATATTCGCGTAAATAGGGGAGCAAGCAGACCCCATTGCCACCCCGCCAACCTGATGATAGATGTCTCCTTGAAAATAAATAAAATTATTTTTCAAGACCAACTCCATATTTTCTAATACCAATCTGAATTCTGTATTGTTTAGAAAATTAAACTCAATTAACATGTGTTCAAACCAACCTAAACCAATGTCATGGGGTATCACTGAGAATAAATCTTTGACATCAATTGTAATAAAACCATAGTTGTCATCATATGGAATATTGTTAAATTTCTCCAAAAAATCCCAGGAATCTATTAGTATGTGGTGATAGTCCTGGTAAAAATGCTTCAACTTGGTGTCTACATAAATTGATAGGGTTTGTGTCTTGGAACACTGGGATGTCACAATAGGTCTTAAAGGGGGATTACAGACATCTTTATGTATTTTGGGAATCTCAAATATCTCAGGAATGACTGGTTTAAGTACCCTAAGAAAATTGTACAAATCAACATCTATAAGTCCCTGCATAAGATTGTCTTCCAAACAGAGATCAATTTTCTTATAACAAATATTCATTTCATTCCTGGATACAAGCTGATACCTGTCACCATTGTTTAAAATCTCCTTGTGTAATCCCAGTGGTCCATCAAGACCACCCCACCCCCCCTTATCAGGCGTCATAATTCTTATTTTTTCATTGCCCTGTAGCATCTTCAAAATGTTAACTTCTTCCACTGTCTGAGCTGATTCTGATGAAGTCTATATGCTTAAAGACGAAAGCACGCTCAATCCTAGTTCTGTTAATGTTATTGTGTCGTTTTGAGAGTTCACATTAAACTAATATTCTTAGCCTGCCATCAGTGTGTTGGGCTATTTTTTGTGGAACTTTTGACTCATTGTTCACCACACCGTGGTTTTATTTTGGAGGGCAGCCCTTTATGGTACAGCAAGCGGAGACTTCCTGTTGTTGATATGCACACACATACACGCATGTACATACATACATACACACACACACACACACACACATGTACGTACACACACACATGTACGTACGCACACACACACACACACACACACACACACACACACACACACACACACACACACACATATATATATATATATATATATATATATATATATATATATATATATATATATATATATATATATTTAACTGAGGGTCATGGTCAGTGGTCACTGTTGTTATGGCTATTATGAAAGGCTCTGATTAGAGTGACATCGTTGCTGTTTCCAGACTAAGGACAAACTTAAATTTGGCACCTGTCAGGGCGGTATTACAGGAAGACCTGCACGTATCACTGAAAACAAGTCTCCGTGCTTTTTACACCCATCTTACATTCCCATATTAAACTGCTTTTCTAAATCTGATATTTGAAAAAAGTGGTACATTATATTCAAGTAAATGATCACCAGGACCTGACTGTTTTTCCAAAAGAAAGTATTTAAATACCCTGATCAGCCTGCTCAACAACTCACGGTTTTCCTTTTCTTCAACCACATTTATGTTGTCCCTAGTGTCACTATTTGTAATATTTTATTTTTCCTTCTTTGTTTTTTCATAATTTGTTGACTGGATAGGTGATGGAGTCTAAAGACCCTTCTGAGCCATGATCCTAAACAACTAGCAAAGAAGATATGAAACACAGGAAGGTTTATGTGAAAACATACAATTAATACATATACAAACCCTGTAAATACTTATTCAGCAATGAACATTAAAGTCAATTATTTAATAAGCAGTGAGTGAGAATAAAGAGGTGTTAGTCTGTTAAAGGGGGCAATTAATATATATGCAACCACTCAAACACTTATTTAACATAGTAATGACACTTACAGAACAATGAGTGAGAAAACAGACAATTTACGGGGGGTAGAACACATATTATAGGAGCCACTTCTAACAACATGATGGGGCAAAAGTGACAGTTTAAGGAATACTTGAAAAAACTCAAATTTTACAGAACAATCTTAGTACAACATATGTCAGTTGACAGCAAAAAATAAATACTGGTACTCTTTCATTTATTGAAAATATAAACTTTCCTGAAAGATTTAGTCCTGTCCAAATAACAATGAAGCTGCTGATACACACCAAGGGCGTGCAAAAGGGACTCCCCTCTACTAGAATGAGGGAAGAAAACAGGCAGGTCAATGATTGGTTAATGGAAAATCCAGAAATGACCTTGGGCAAGAAAGGTTGGTCAGTACGAAGGGACACCATATCCGTGTGGAAGATCAAGTAAGTTTCTCTTGACACTCAAGGCCTGCAGCTCAGATACTTTTCTCGCTGAAGTAAGTGTTACTAGAAGTACGATTTTCCATGGCAAAAAATTTAAATCACATGAATCAAAGGGCTCGAAAGGAGGACCTGTGAGAGACTGAAGCAACAAAGTCAAGTCCCAGGGTTCTAACGGAGGCTTGACTTGATGTTTAACATGTAATACTCCTTTCAAAAGTGTCTTGCATAGGCGGTGTGACATAATCGAAGAATTATCAAGTCCATTATGAAAACTGGCGATAGCTGCTAAATGTACAGTGATCGTCGATGCTGAGGCTCCTGTATGTAAAAGAGTCGTCAGGTATTGAAGGATCTTTTGAACAGACATAGAGAACGGATCTATGTTCTGATCTTTGGCCCAAATAGAAAACATAGTCCATTTACTAGAATAAACTTTCTGGTGTAAGGTTTGTGTGAAGCCAGAAGAATTTCACAAACAGGAGATGGGATGTCAGGCAGCCTGGCAATGACTGAAAGTGGAGGAACCAAGCTGTGAGCTTGAGACTGTGGAGGTTCGGATGAATCAGTCCCTGAGGATGAGATAGCAGGTCTTGGGAATGATCCAGGATCCACGGGCTGTGAATCAGATGAGGCCATAGAAATGGGAACCAGATCTGACGGGGCCAGTAGGGGGCAATGAGGATCACTTTGCTTCTCAACCTCTGAGCTTTCTGGAGAAATTTTGGAATGAGGGGAAATGGGGGAAAGGTATACAGAAGACCCGGGGCCAATTGTGCATTAGAGCATCCCTTGGGGGTTCCCCCTGAGAGGAGATCAGGGCAAAGTAGTTTCTGCATTTGTAGTTTAGGGGGAAAGCAAACAGATCACAGCACGGCTTGCCCCAGCATTGGAAGATCCGATCCACTGTTACAGGGTTGAAGGACCACTCATGAGGCATCTGGATGTTCCTGCTCAGATTGTCCGCAATAAGGCTGGAACTTCTGGGAATGTGCGACGATATAAGAAAGAGGTTGTAAGCTATTGCTCAGTGCCAGATCCTCATGGCTTCCCGACACAGGGGGTAAGACCTGGTTCCACCTTGCTTGTTGATATACCAGATGACCAACATGTTGTCTGACTGAACTGCAATGGTCCCAAAGGGTAGGGATGAATGGAATACTTGCAACGCTGAGAGAACATCCCTCAGTTCCAGGACATTTATGTGCAAATTGGCCTCCATGGAGGACCAGGTGCCTTGGACCGTCTTTCCCTGGAAATGCCCCCCGCAACCTAACATGTCCATGGTCACAATGGCCATGGGCTGAGGAAGACATAACAGTTAACACCAAAGATTAATTTTTGGCTTCATCCACCATAGCATTTCTTCCTTGCAACGGTTTGTAAGACGTATTATGTGGTCGAGTGGGTGAGTTAGAAATGACCATTGTGCAGAAAGAAGCCACTGCAAGATTCTCATGTGCAGCCTCGCCAGAGGTGCTAACATAATAGCAGTGGCCATGGAGCCTAAGAGTTGCAGTACAAGACATGCTGGTACATAGGTCTGAAGAAGGTTTTGGATTTGGTGTCTTATTTTCAAAAGCCTGTAAAGTGGGAGAGAAGCCAGACAGGTTGTTGTGTCGAAGACCGCTCCAATAAATTCCAGTGTGGAGCAGTAAGGAGCCAATCGTCTAGATACGGAAACACCTGAAATCCTTGTAGTTGAAGATGAGCTACCACAACTGCCATACATTTGGTGAACACTCGGGGGGGGGGGGTGTCGAGAGACCGAATGGCAGTGTCCTGAACTGGTAGTGATTGGCTCCCAGCCGGAAGGGGAGAAAACTCCAGAAGCAGTGATCCATCTTTATGTGGTAGTATGCGTCCTGGAGGTCTATAGAGCACATCCAGTTGTCCCTCCCTAGGAAGGGAAGAATGGACTGTACAGTGACCATCTGGAATATTTGAGGTTTGATAAATTTGTTCAGTAGGCTGAGATCCAGGATTGGTCTCCTGTCCCCTGTCTTTTTTGGCACTAAAAAGAACCTTGAGTAAAACCCAGATCCTGTCTGGTCTGGTGGGACTGATTGGATGACTCTTTTTCTTAGCAGCTTTTCTATTTCTAAGGCTGCTAATTCCCTCTGATTGGGTGGCACATCCGGGATTCGTTTGATGGGTTTGGGAATTAAATCGAATGGTATTTGGTAGCCTCTGGATATTATTCTCTGCACCCAAACATTGGTAGTAATAAGATGCCAGGCTGGTAAGTGTAGAGAAAAATGACCCCTGACTACTTCCAGAGGAAAGCAATCGGGCCATTGCTCAGGAGCACTGGTAGTGTCTGCCGGGCAAATAATCTCTAGCTCCCTGGTTACGCGGACCCTCTCTACCTCGAAAGGGGCATCTTCCAGATGAGTTGCCCCCTCTGCCCCAGGGGGATTGTTTACCATGAGTGTCACGAAAAGATCCTTGGGATTTCTTGAACCACATTTTTCATCCCTTCTGGTTCCTGGAGTAGGACCTCTGGGGGTTGGAAAAGCATATGCCCACAGCAGACAAGGTCCTTCCTTCCTTCTTACTTTGTGCAAGTGGATCTCGTACTTTGGGCCCAAAAAGTGCAGATTCGTCGACAGGTGCATTGACGAAGGAAGATTTAAAGGGGCCTGCGAAGTCATACAACTGCATCCAAGCATTACATCTCATGACAATGCCTGATGTGGCAGCTCGAGCTGCCCCCTCGTTGGTGTGAGATAGTAAACACATTGAGGAGTTCAAGATGGATTCAAGGGTAGCTAGCTGTGAAGCAACAGTGTCACACACCCCATCAGGCAGTACCCCCACTAAACAGGAAGACATTTCAGAAATGAGGACTCTTTGGAGGCGAGTAAAGTGTGCCAGATAGTTCAGTAACTGAATTGTGAAAGTTGCTGAAGCATAGGTCCGCTTCCCTAGTCTGTCCATGGTCCGGGACTCCCTGTTCAGAGGATTGACAGTGGAACTATCTTCTGCCAGTTCCCTCTTGGTGGCCGCTGCCACGACCATAGAATCAGCTGTCAACTGCTTGGACCTGTGGGGCTGGTCTTCAGGTGTAGATAAAATTTTGTCTGGCCTCTGGGGGACAGGTTCTACATTGTCTGTGGCTTTCCAGGAACATTGCACAATGAGCTTAACAAGGTCATCTGCCGGTGGGGTCACCCAGGAAGTAGATGGCCGGGCACGGAAGGCCTGCAAGAACACCGATTCCTCAGAAGAAGGGTTAGAGGACTTCCAATCTCCCCGCTGCTTGAGGATTTTGAGAATGTCTCCGAATGAGACATCGTCTGGGGGAGGCCGTGAGGACTCTTCCCCCTCATCACAATCAGTGTCTTTGTTGACAGATTTCTCTGGGGAATCAAGGTGCTTCCTTTTGCACCATTTCTTCGGGGGTGGCTCCCTAGTGGGATCTTCTGAGGAGGACTCCGGAGAAGGGGTTCCCTTCAAAGGGGGGCTTGTGACTCCCATGTCCAAGGTCCTGAAATAGAGGGCTGGGAGAGGTGCATGCTAGGGGAGGGTTCTGATACTGATGTCATTGGTGCTGACAGCGACCCTGCAGAGTCAAGGAGCCTCTCCATCAACTGGACAGCAGGCCCACCAAAGGAGGGATGGGAGCCCAGAACCAGGAAGGACAGCCTCAGAAGTGGGGTCACACCCCGCCCTGAGGAGCCCACCTCCAGCTAAGGAGCTCCAAGAGGACTGGAAGCCATTGGAGCTGTGGACATAGATGGCACCAGTGAGAAAATAGGCGCCGGGCTAGGTACCAAGGTATAGATGGACCGAGCACTGCTCCAAGAGAGCATCGGCTACACTGGAGCCAATGCAGCAAGGGTGGTCAGTGCCAACAGGGGAAAAACTGCTGTCGGAGCCGAGACAGTATGTACAAGAGTGTACATCAGTACTGAGATCTCCGGGATCTGGGTATAGGCCAGAGGAGGATAAACAGGGGAAGATGTAGTAAAAGATTCCAAGCCAAGAGGGATGGAAGGTCTAGCTGGAATGGGCAATCCCGTAGCTGCCAGAAGCTGGTCCACAACCCCAGCACTAGATCTAATTCAGAAAAAACTCCTAGTGAATCTAAAGGAGGCTGCTGAAGGAGAATCAGGTCTTTCTGGAAAGGGGCTAAACCTCTGCCCCAAAAAAGGGTTGTAAGTTGGAGAGTATCTTGTCCTTGGCAGATATTCAAGTTTTGGAGCCAATGGAGCCAAATAAACTGTCAGCACCATGGCCAGGGATGGTGTCGAAGCAGGTACAATCATAGGAGCCAATACCAGATCGAAGGATGGTACTGAAGTTAGTGGTGCTGAGGTTGGAACTGAAATAGGAGTGAATATCATGGACGGCACCTAGGGAGAAGATACAGAACCTGGTGCCGAAGAGGTCTGTGCCAAGGGCACCGGTGAAGCATGGAGCCAACTCGGTTCTGTAACTGACAGAGATGCACAAACGGAGTCACTCCATTTTTCCTTATGTTTTTTGGTCTTTGAAGGGGGTGAGACCTCCGACTCAGATAAAGCATCCGAAAAAGGTGTCTTGATTAAACCTTTTAAAATAAGCTTATTTTTTATGTTCTGTTAGTGTATGATTACTAAAACTAGTACAGATGTCACAGTCAGC
>NC_056729.1:1822050841-1822053341 GCF_019279795.1 Protopterus annectens | reverse complement strand
TGAACAGTGCCTGTCCACACATACTGTGAGAACAGTAGTCTTGCATAATACTAAAGAGAGGAATACAAACCGAGGCACACAGTGGGGGCGTGCTTCATCCGCACAACCGGGAGATGAGGCTGGTCCAGTGTGTGAGCAAACCACTGCATCTCAAACCCCTGGCAGGATGCTACCAGCGGGAGAAACAATGTAGTCCAGCAAAGTCTACTCATGACACAACTACAGGTCCATCCCTGGCAGGATGCTACCAGCGGGAGAAACAATGTAGTCCAGCAAAGTCTGCTCGTGACACGACTACAGGTCCATCCCTGGCGGGATGCTACCAGCGGGAGAAACAATGTAGTCCAGCAAAGTCTGCTCGTGACACGACTACAGGTCCATCCCTGGCGGGATGCTACCAGTGGGAGAAACAATGTAGTCCAGCAAAGTCTGCTCGTGACACAACTACAGGTCCATCCCTGGCGGGATGCTACCAGTGGGAGAAACAATGTAGTCCAGCAAAGTCTGCTCGTGACACAACAACAGGTCCATCCCTGGCGGGATGCTACCAGCGGGAGAAACAATGTAGTCCAGCAAAGTCTACTCATGACACAACTACAGGTCCATCCCTGGCGGGATGCTACCAGCGGGAGAAACAATGTAGTCCAGCAAAGTCTGCTCGTGACATGACTACAGGTCCATCCCTGGCGGGATGAGTTAGACTTTGTGGGTCACAAAGATGTGTCCACCAGTATCAGAGGAGGATCAAGGGAAGTCTCGAACATACATGGACTAAACGGATGAAAAGTCTGCAGAATGTTGGGTTGAGACAGTATAATGGAGGAGTATCGAGACATGCAGAGAGTGAAATGTGTGGAGGTGTGGTATGGCAGGGCTAGGAACTGGAGAATGGATGGATGCTGTATACATGCAGCTCAGTGGCCGGGAAAGGGAGCATGGGTATGACATTAAGGTAGACATATACAAATGAAGCGGAACAGCAATAATGTAGTGGGCAGAGCATCCGCCTAATGAACAGGCATTCCCAGTTCAAGTCCCACTGCAGTACATTCTATTTTCCATGGGAAATTTGTATATCAGCATTATTTTGCTGTATAACCTACTAAATAACATTTATATTTGAACAGGAGTACTGCATTAAATGCACATGTGAAGTGTCAGTGTCATAATGAATAAGGCACTAGTAAGCAGGTGTAAGCGCAAATAAGCAGTAGTAAGCATAGATAAGCAGTAGTAAGCGCAAATAAGCAGTAGTAAGCGCAAATAAGCAGTTGTAAGTGTGTGTATGTGTATTTGCGCAGAAGTAAGCATTGCCTACATAGTATAAGCAAAGTAGAAGCTGACTGAGTATAAGAAAATGCACGCAGAGGTTAGCATTGCTTAGCTATGCGCAAACCCGTACACACCGGCGTAGAACCGCTCAAATGTCCCTTAATCACGCTGTATCCAACAGCTGGTGTTCTGCCCAGAAACAAAATATACAGCCCCTGCAAGGCCCAAACCCAGGACCCTATACATCATACACTAAGTGATTTACCAGTAAACCATGGCAGATGTACATAACCCTCTTATTTCCACAAACATATCATCCAGCACAGTCACCAGCGCAGGAAATGTAATAATGTTATACCACATAACATCTTAATTCAAGAATTCCAGACAAAGTGTGGGTACAAGTAGGGATATATGTAAAATACTGCTCTAATACACTTAAAACATTGCTAGTTACACAGTTATATGTAGTAGAACACATATTTTGAAGGAGATGAAAAGTCTGAAAAACGAACATGTTGGCACGAGTGACTGACCTCAATCCGAAGGTTATCCATGTCAATTGCCAAGAGAATGAGGTACAGGCCACACATATAAGCCAAACATGCATGGACATATGGACAGATATATATCTGTGAATGTAGACAGATAGACAGCTGTAGGTATACATATGTGCATGTATGACTCACAAATAACCATATAACAGCAATTGTACATACATAGATAAATATGTTCAGCAAATATATCCATATAAATATCCATACACATAAATATATACATATCTAGATCTATATCAATGTCCATATCTCTCTCTCTATATATGGGGGTTTCACATATGTAATTTTGCAGATATATATATATATATATATATATATATATATATATATATATATATATATATATACAGATAGAAAAGTGTATAGCATTTCCACATGGGAACAAACTCCTGAACGACTCTGTACAACATAACAGACCATAAGCACAGTTAATGGGGATGGGGCCACAAATGAGGGACACCCGGTAATTACTGCGATGTACCCCCCAACCCTAACAGATATGCTGTGCAATCCAATATCCAGAACATGCAGTACTTGACGTCAGGGCCCTCCACAACACAGTTACAATGTTTTAACAGTAATCGAAGTCACCTGTACATGTCAGGGCAATATCTGTAACATATCATGCAGAAAAGTCATTCTACCATAGGGAATGTACAATGTGGAAGAGG
>NC_056729.1:1821920841-1822048341 GCF_019279795.1 Protopterus annectens | reverse complement strand
TGGTAAACTAGCATAATATGACAGTATATGGACTATCTGTTCTACACCATCCTCATATGTGCCACTCACAGAATGACACTACATATACTGGGCTGCTACATAGTTTGGTCTGATGGCTGTCTGTGGTATGGGACATGTGTGTGTATGGCCCTACAAACATGTAAGCCACTACGGTACCATACAGTGGGGCAGCAGGTAACATCAGAAAGAACAGGAACTAGAACAATTACATCTACCACAGTCTGTACACAGGCTACAGTACATATTAACAATACACACACTGTCGACATTCACCATAGGTACACAGACCTCAGTACTGTACAAACATCCACAGAATGTCCAGGTAATGTCATGAAATATAATCCCTACTGTACATAACATGTGTAGCAGTCTGAGATATCACTGGCTTGTTATCAGTATGATGACACTAATTATGGTGTGCGGCACATATGCACCACTTCATGCATGAAATATGTAAAAAGGTTGACAGAGGTGTGGCTGAAAGCACATACACAGGGCCAATATTGACATGTTGCTGTGATAACCTCATACATTTACTGTTATAACGGGGTTTTGCAACATATGTCCAACGAGGGATTTGAAGTCAGTAAATGTCATGGCCTTCACCATCTACAGACTGCAATCCTCACACTACCTTCTGCAGTCCACAGATAGATGCTCTGTGTGTAACACATGAAACCAAAGGCACAACACTGCCCAGTCTGCAGATGACCCTGCAGATGGGGATTCCTCATAAACATGGAACTGACATGGCAGGTATTGTGACATGTACAACAGCCATATCCACACAAACACTGTTAAACCAACATTATTCCACATGCAGTATAGCAGCACTTACAGTCTGTAGTCAGGTCAGGCACATCCCCCTCCTGTTTGTTGCCCTCTTTCCTCAGTGTATGTTGTTAGAGGTAAACCCCCAATCCTTCTGAGATGCAGTTTTCTAAACAACAGATCTAGTTCCTACTCACAGTGAATGAAAAGGCCCAGCACCACCATAATGTTCCTAGATATTGGAGTGTGTTTCCATGCAGTTGACTATGGAATGTTACCACAGCTGTTCCACATGCAATCAGCTAGGGGAGGGCTGCAATTTGTGCAGTGGCTATCAGCTGATCATGAGCATCACTTAAAATACACATGCTGCTGCCTAAGCAAAGCAGGTGTGGGTCTCCACATCCACCAGAGAGGCAGTGGGAGAGGCAGACAGAGGAAAATACATGTCAAGGAGGGGTGGGAGAGTAAAACCAAAGCATGTTTGTGTCACACACCTACCAGCACAGGGTATCAAACCCCCAATGACTATATAGTGCTATTACAGTTTGATGCAGTTATGGCATGTGCCACATGGGTTATCTGTTGTGGAGTACTCAGAACATATATGTGATGGTGTGTGATATCTGCAATAGGGATATGGTAGATATACAGTAGGTGACGTACACGTGCCTGTCCGCATGAACAGGTGCCAGCGTCAACACAGCCACACTCTCACAGGGATGCACACACATTGATACACTTGGCAGGGCCAGGAGTACAACTCATTAGTAGTGGGATTGTCACAACACATCACTGTGCAGGTATCACATGCATCATACGGGTGATTTGGAGGTTGTATGGGCAAAGATTATGAGGAGGTGTCAGACATCAGACAGCATGCTTCAGTATAGCCATGGGGGTTGCAGTGTGTGTGGATGTGGACATATGCACCATACAACACACAGACAAACACACAGGGTGCCAGTACTGACATGCACGGGTGCATATCTGCATGGGTGTGTGATGGTCTACTGTGCCAGCAGGCTATACAAGGGTAGGCGATGGGTATACCTTGGCATCAGGCCACATGACAATGGTATGCATTGTAGCTCAGGGCTGTAGTTTTTGCTCTTGCCCACACAGGTGGGTATTGTATCCCCCATCCAGTCACCTGGGTGACTACTGTGTGTGGCCAATGCTGTGCATCGCTTGCCATGTATGTGTTCCATAGTCCATGACATGGATAGTGACTGGGATGTGCATACCTTCCACATGCATGTACAGTGACATGCGGAACTGTACCTGGGGTGTCTGGCCCATGTTGTGAACATAGATTATCATCAGATGTGCCAGTCTTGCCCATTTGTGGCAGGAACTGGTAATGGGCAGCAAGTGTACCCTACACCTACATTGATAGCATGCTAAGAGCATTCCCTGATGTCAGTGGCATCTGTCCATACAGGGCATGTTGTCAGGCATGGTATGTCAGTTGTGGGTCACATGTGAAGGCACCACACATGCTGCAGGTGTCCATTGGGGAACATGGGGGAGGTGCACTGTCTACATGCACATGCATATTGGACAGACGTGCAGGGGGACATGCCCACTGTAGCCCACTGCTATCACTCCATAGTTACTATCAGTGGTCAATATGCAGTGTACTACCCACATATTGGCTGTTGCCTAGGCATGTGTGTGTGCATGAGACATGGGTTGAGAGTGTGCTTTGGGTAATACTGGGGTTGCTAACTGTGACTGCCTGGCCTTGATGTCACATGTATGAGTATGGCTTTGCACCCCAGCCTCTCAGCTATTTTACATCTGTTATCCCTGTATGGTTGAAATTGTGATATATAGTAGGGCCACCATATAAAAAATATGCAAATCCTGCTCCACTTTGGCCACACACTCACAACCACCTCTACACAGGATTCGGGTTACAAACACACACACACACACACACACACACAAACCTGTCATGTGTGGGAGTAGAACCCCTACCTAACTAGTTTATTATACTACAGCACTATGCAGTTACAGTACTTGCCACAGACATTACTGGAGTACTCTTTCCCCAAAGGTGCATTTCACAATGAATGACATCAGCAGGATTACCAAAGTAGGCCATTTGAAATGTACTGCAAGTGACTAGCTTATAATGCATTGCTCCCTACACAGTGAGACACACACAAAACATGCAGAACTGCCATGGGTGGAGATGGAACCCTACCACAGTTCTAAATCACATTCCAGCAGCATGCAGTTACAGTATGCACTACAGAGATTACTGGGCTATTACCTTCTCAGAGGTGTATTTCTAGGCGGGTGACAATAGCAGCCTTGACAAAGCTGAGTATATGAATTGTAATGAGTGTGAGTACCCTAAAAGCATTGTTCTCTACACAATCAGAGACAGACACGCACAAACACACACACACACACACACACACACACACACACACACACACACACACACACACACACACGCCAAGTTTGGGGTTAGAACACCTACCTAACTACTTCATCATGTTACAACAGTATGCAGTTACAGGGTGCGCTATGGAGGTTACTGGGCAACAATCTTCTCAAAGGTGTATTTCAGGGTGGGTGACATCAGCAGCCTTGACAAAGTTGGGTATATGAATTGTAAGGAGGGTGAGTACCCTAAAAAGCATTGTTCTTTACTCAGTCAGACACACACACACAGATTCACACACAGATTCACTCACACACAGTTGCCAAGTCTGGGGTTAGAACACCTGCCTAACTACTTTATCACAATACAGCAGTACGCAGTTACAGGGCGCACTACAGAGATTACTGGGCAACAATCTTCCCAGAGGTGTATTTCTAGCCTGGTGACATCAGCAGCCTTGACAAAGATGGGTATATGAATTGTATGGAGTGTGAGTACCCTAAAAAGCATGGTATCCTACACAGCCAGAGACATGCACACAAACACACACAAACACAGTTGCCAAGTCCCAGGTTAGAACGCCTACCTAACTAGTTTATCACACTACAACAGTATGCAGTTATGGGATGTGCCACAGAGATTACTGGGCTACGGCTTTCCCAAAGGTGTATTTCACATTGGATGACCTCAGCAGGCTTGTCATAGTAGGGCTATGGGGAGGGTGGTGTGTGCATGGGCCATAACCCATTCATCTAGGGGTTGACACCCCACATGCAGGCACACACGGGGTCATATGTCACAGGTACGTGTATACAGCTACTAGATGAGTAGTTCCTTGTACAGTCATGTTGCACAGCTGGCACGTGCACCACATAGTTTGTAATGCTGACAGATACTGGTGGCTATTATCTGCAGTGGGTGACATCTGCACCTCATGTGTTTGGGGACCTTTGGCTGTGTGCTCCTCCTAAGCAGATATCCAAGAAACAGCCACCTTTCAACAATACCCACAAATCACATATCTCATAAAGTCAGTGTGCCTCACAGTCACAGCCCTTAAGGCCAAACAACACACCAAATACACTTGTTATAGGGGACTCTATTGTCCGGCACACTGACATCCCGCTCACCAGACTGAACAAGGAGAAGGTCACTGTAAGCTGCCTGTCGGGTGCCAGGATCCGCCACATAACGCAAGCACTCAAGTCACTCCAAAGCAAGTACAAGTATGACTCTGTCATTGTCCATGCTGGTGTGAATGACCTGAGACGTACCTCCCTGGACTACTTAAAAAGAGACATAGAGGAGCTCTCTGACCATGTAGCCCAGGCTGGTATGACCCTGACCTTGAGTAGCATCTTGCCCTCACCAAGAATGATGCCACAGTATAAAGACAAAATGATCAGTTTCAACAATTGGCTAAAGTATTGCTGTCATTCAAAGGGGATCCAATGTCCATCAGCCTGGGATGACATGCTTGACAAGCCACGTTGCTTCACTAGGGATGTCTCGCACCTGTCACCCTTAGGCTTTCGTATACTGGCCAAGGCTCTTGCCACCCCCATAGTGCCTTTTTTAGACAAGGCTCAAAGGACAAACCCACATCCATAGACAACCCAAGGATAAAAAAACTAAAGGTAATGCTACTCAATGCCAGAAGTCTAAACCTCAAGATGCACACACTCGAGGCTCTCCTCAGTATGGAGAAAATCGATGTCTGTGCAGTAATAGAAACCTGGTTCAAGGCTCCTGAGAGCACCCCAGCACTACCAAGTTAGAACTCATACCATGCGTTTCGACCCCAAAACTCGGACCGAAGCACAAAAGGAGGGGGAGTATCTATATTCACCGAAGATACCTACACCTCCAGGTTAGTGGCACTGCACAAAGCATCGGAAACCATCCATGTGCAACTAACAGTGGGAAAAACTGCCTTTCAGTTTGTAGTCTGCTACAGAACACCCTCCCTATTACAGGAACCCCACTTGGCATTCCTGAGAACACTGGAGAATATGAAGGTCTCTCCAAACACTATGTTATTGGGTGACTTCAACTACCCAAACATTGACTGGGAAAACTACTCAAGCTCAAACACCCTCACCCAATGGTTCCTTGAATTTATAAACTCTAACACGATGGAACAACTGGTCACCACTCCCACAAGAGGGAACAACATATTGGACCTGGTCATCACCAACATGGAGACTCTATGTTCCACACCAGAGGTAAACCCCTCATTGGTAAGATCAGAACATAAACAAATTTCCCTGGACATCAATATCCCATCCCCACCCCCAGCCAAGGAAACCAGTGTAAAGAATTTCTCAAAACCCAACTTTGCACTTCTCAAGACTGAGGTGGAATCCTTCAAAGCCCCCGGGCCAGAGGATAATACAGCACAATCCGCAGAATCCTTTACAAATGCATTCTATGAGCACCTGCAGGAATGCATAGATCGTGCTATCCCAAATAAAACCAAGACTCACTCCTCCAAAAACAGAAGACCTGTCTGGTGGACCCCAGCCATAAATAAGCTATACAATAGAAGGAGGAAGCTACTACATGACAGAGCAAAATCCCAAAAAGGGACGGCATCTCTGATCAGTATTAGCAAGAAACTTTGATCCCTCATAAAATTATCAAAGGCCAGTTTCGAAAGAAAAATTGCCCTAGACACTAAAGATAATCACAAGGCCTTCTTTAGTTATGTCAGGAATATGGGTGAAAACTCCCAGATATGCTCTGAATTGTTGCATAATGGTACTAAATATACTGAACCTACAGACATATCCAACATCCTGGCAGACATATTCAGTGCTAACTTCTCCCCCCCTTCCCCCCCAAAGGAGCAAATGCCTATCCCAACTAAATGTAACCTCCCTGACATCGCAGATGCACAGGTGAAAGCTGCCCTCTCCAAAGCAAAAAACACAGCATCTATGGGACCGGACGGTGTCCCAGGCTGCGTCTTACACGAGCTCTAAGAAGAACTGAACCCTCACATTAAGTCACTTTTCAAACTTAGCCTTACTACAGGATATGTACCCAAAGAATGGCGAACAGCTACAGTGGTCCCACTCCACAAAGGTGGTGCCACAACGGACCCCGGGATCTATCGCCCCATAAGCGTGACTAGTCTGGTCTGTAAAGCTATGGAGCGTATTATCATGGAACTCATAAACAAAGACATTGGAAACCTCCAGACACTGGACCCTACCCAATTCGGCTTTGTTAAGGGCAGATCTTGCCTCTTAAACCTAGTTGATTTCTTTGAAACAGTTACCAAAGCCATAGATGAGGGCAAGGTAGTCCACACAGCCTACCTGGACCTTGCAAAAGCCTTCGACACAATACCCCACTCGGGCATCATAAATAAGCTTACCATCTTAAATATCAACCCCTATGTCACAAGATGGGTTGCAAACTGGCTCAGGGATAGAACCCAGATGGTCAGAATTGCAGGTACCACATCCGATTCCAAACCAGTTACAAGTGGCGTCCCACAGGGCTCAGTTCTGAGACCTCTCTTATTTGGTATATACTTCCCTGAGGTACAGGCTAACACAGGGGGACTATGACTGACAAAGTTCGCAGATGACTGCAAACTGGGAGCCATAATCGACTCTCCAGCTGACACAAGCATCTTCCAAAAGGGTCTCACAGAGACGGATGCTTGGTGCCAGAGCCACGGCCTCAAGCTAAATGCTAAAAAGTGCATAGTCATCCCCTTTGGGAAAAACAAGGTGCCCACAAATTACCACATAGGTGGTAATCCATTAAGTACACAGGAAGTAATTAGGGATTTGGGGACCCATGTAGATAGTAATCTCTCCTTTGACAATCACATTGCCAAAGTGGTTAGAAACACCTTCTATATAGCCCACCTTATCATGAAAGGGTTCACATCTAGATCAAGAGAGGTCATTGTGCCCCTCTACTCATCACTCATCAGGCTCATAATTGAATACAATGCCCCCTTTGGGATGTACCTTACCTGACACCTGCTGTAACTGGAGAGACCCCAAAAGTACCTCACCAAGAGGATCATGGGCCACAAACAGATGTCTTATGCAGCTCGACTAAAGAAACTCCAGCTCTACTCAGTTGCTAACCGCCTACTCAGAGGCAATCTATGCCTGACGTACAAAGCCATGTCTAACCCAGAATTAATGGACATGCTCCACCTCAACAAATCCAAATCCCTTAGAGATACACGCTCCAGGGACTTAAACCTCAGCACAAAAATAAATAGGACATGCCGGAGGGACAGATTCATTTCCCAGAGGCTCCCCTCACTCTGGAAGAATCCCAATTCATGTTAGACAAAGCCCCTCGCTGACCCTCTTCAAGCAAAATCTGGACGTGTGGATGGGAAATAGCGAATTCACCCCTGGGGTCTCTTCTGTGTCCCGGCTTGACAGAGGCACAGTAAACTAATCTTAAAGGGCTACCTTTTGTGACCTACTATACAGAGGCACAGTAGGCTAATCTAATAGGGAGGTGAAAGCCAAATACACTCTGGCTAGGCTTATAAATGCCATAGGGCAGATAGCCTAGTATCTACCTATGAACCTGTGAACCTATGCTAGGTGGGACAGGCCTGGATGGCTCCTTGTCATGGTTACCCTCTTCCACACATCTGTGTCCATCTACCTTTGGCTTATTATAGTGTGTTGTCCTTACATATATGTCTGTATTCCTATCCACTGAGTGTGCAAGACAGGAGTGGTGCATACTGACATGTGTCTGCACTAAGAACTGCGACTGCCAGATATGTCTGTTCCACTGGTGTTTGCAGACATGGCCTTCATGTGTTTAAGTGTGTGAGCATGCCCAGTATGCCCTTCTGTATATAATGTGTGGATCAATACCAGGTAGTTTGTAATCCAGTGCAGGCCTTTGTGTTGTACACCTACAGGTAGCAAGGTGTTTATGCTGGTTATCCATTGATCATTTGGCAATATCGGGACAAACTGTGCAGGGCATAGCGTGTACTGTACGTGATTGTGTCTGTGCTGTTTCAGCTGCATGGTATCACTGTTAGCAGAGATATTCAGACATGTGTACTGTTATACACAGTGATGTCTGTCTTCATGTACTGCCAGATGGGCATTCTTGCTCACAGTGCTGTCTTGGGGGACAAGGGTGACTGCAGCTGTGTCCGGTATTGTGGGCAAACACCTACGTATTCATGGTACATTATGCCATTCTGGAGGGGGAGCTGTAGACACTTGCTGCTGGATCTGTGTATCTGGTTCAGCACCTTGGTAGAGTGCTGGCGGGGATACCATACCTGTACACCCATTGACATGACAGTATGGTCTTATCTTGCTGTGGCAATGCCTCACAGATGTATGGATTAGCAGGGGTTGCCCAGATGCAGGGGCCATGGGTCAGGACATTAACCCATTTGTGGTGTACTGGCAAATGTGTAGGCACCCATTCATGTATTTGCAGCCAGAGATAGTGTGGGCACACAGTTTGGTGTCAGACCCTGCACATTCCATACTGGCCATGCCCCCCCCTGTTATTGTAACCTCTTCCATACATTATGCAGACATTCTCTGATACTTCCCCTAAGGTTATCACCCCATCACAGGTGTGTGTTAGTGGTGGTCCACATTTCATGCAGTAGGTCATAGTGGACATGTTGCTGTGGTTTGTCCACATGGCCTTGCATATGGCTTATGTGGAGTGTGTTATATTTTGTGGGTGTCCATGACTTAACATTGATTGGCAGTATGTGTGAGACACAGGCCTGTGGCAGAGGCCTGTGGGATATTAGGTTGCTGCGGGCCACTTGTAGCAGGCTGTTGCATTCTGACAGGCCTACAGTCACAGACCACCATACAGTATATTCCCCTGGGGTGACAGGGTAGTTGTGATGGGTGTTCATGCACATTCCTTCTATAGGTCTTGATCAGGTGGTGTGGATGCTGGCAGGGTGCTACATACAGCTAGGGACACACCTGTATGGGACACCTGCACTACATGCTGCATTCTTCCACTATTGCCATGTACAGGAGGGATCATACTATACCCATTCCCCACAGCAGGGATATGGCCAGTGAGGTACCTGTGGGTGGTGTTTGCATGAGCTGGGTGCATGTGTGCTTTGGACACTACCTACATCTGACACACAGATATACGTGGGCCATTCCAGGTATGCTGGCATGTGCAGGTACACCAGCTGTTTCCCAATACATCAGTCTTGCCTGCTTTGTGATCTGCAGTTGTTTGAACGGGCATCATTGGTATCCCCTACTATGGGACCGGTTGCTGTGATGCTTACCTGTATGTACAATTCCAAGGGTGTCTCCATTTCACAATTGATACAATGTATACTGTATGTCTGGGGTACTTCCGCCTGTGTACTGCTTGTATATCTAGCCCAACAACCATGCTATGGCAGTCTTTCAGATGGCGACACATATTACCACCATACATTTACATTGACTTACTGCTGGCAGGTGGTATACCAGTGGGGATTGTCATTGGCACTGCAGGTGTGAGGGCTTCTCCCTGTCATCAGCAGTACTGGGCTATGGGCACCAGGTCTTATCTCGACATGCATACATACTGACCATTCTCACACAATATGAAACACACACCATCCTAACATACACAGACCTGTATATTGTGCACATGCTACAACCTATCCTGCTACCTTGGCCACCCCTGGGCATTTCTGCTCCACTCGTATTACACCTACGCATGGGTTCCATATCAGATCATTGAAACAGCTCATTATCGAATGCCGTAACATCAAACTGCAAAACCCGAACCCTAACAATATCGAAACCTCAATACAGAGAATTTTTTCCCAGGGAAAATTTTTGCTGCTCCAAGAAACATACACACACACCACAAGCACACTAAAAATCAGTAATCCACAAACATACATTGAAAAGTTACTTCTAACCCTACACTACACTGCACATATACTACTGTCTATCCACTTACCTTAACCCAGACCCTAACCCTAAGGTCAGTCACTATCGCACACTCACCTCTCCCGCGCCCTAACCCTAATTCACTTAACCCGCCCCTAACCCCAAATTCTCACTATCGCACACTCACCCGCGTCCTAACCCTTACTTATTTAACCCACCCCTTATCCCAAATTCTGTCACAATCGCACACTTACCTGACCAGTGCCCTAACCCTAACTCACCCAACCTGTGCCCTAACCCGAACGTTCGCACAGTCACACACTTACCTTAACCCAACCCGTAACTTTCCACCACATCGCTGAAACCAGAAAAGACACAACAATAGCCAACCAAATTCTTTCCCAAGAAAAGAATTTGGTTTTGTGCCACTTTGCTGTTTTCAGCATTCGCAGTACTGGGTTCGATATTACATCATTTGAAATTCTGCCATTTCAATGATCTAATATAGACCCTATGCATGCATTTAACTAAATTTCTACACTGGATTGGGGGGGCAAAGGGTTACTACATTTCTAGGCTGGAATGGGTTTGGGGCACACCTGACTGTTTCTACATGTCTACATGGGAGTGGGGGGGCACACCTGACTGTCATTACATTGCTATGTAGGATGGGGAGCACAGGTGACACATGTACACATTTGCTATGACTGTACTGGTATGTCATTCCCTCCATTTCATTCTGTATTGCTACCTATCATGGGAGTGGGGGGCACATCTGACTGTCATTACATTGCTATGTAGGATGGGGGCACAGGTGACACATGTACACATTTGCTATGACTATACTGCTATGTCATGCACTCCATTTCATTCTGTTTTGCTACCTATCATGAGAGTAGAGGGAACACCTGACTGTCATTACATTGCTATGTAGGATGGGGGGAGCACACGTGACATGTACACATTTGCTGTGACTGTACTGGTATGTCATGCACTCCATTTTGTTCTGTATTGCTACCTATCATGGGAGTGGGGGCACACCTGACTGTCATTGCATTGCTATGTAGGATGGGGGGAGCACAAGTGACATGTACACATTTCCTGTGACTGTACTGGTATGTCATGCACTCCATTTCATTCTGTATTGCTACCTGTCATGGGAGTGGGGGGCACACTTGACTGTCATTACATTGCTATGTAGGATGGGGGGAGCACAAGTGACATATACACATTTGCTATGATTGTACTTGTATGTCATGCACTCCATTTCATTCTGTATTGCTACCTATCATGAGAGTGGGGGGGGGGCACACCTGTCTGTCCTTACATTGCTATGTAGGATGGGGGGAGCAAAAGTGACACATGTACACATTTGCTGTGACTGAACTGGTATGTCATGCACTCCATTTCATTCTGTATTCCGACCTATCATGAGAGTGGGGGGGGCACACCTGTCTGTCCTTACATTGCTATGTAGGATGAGGGGAGCAAAAGTGACACATGTACACATTTGCTGTGACTGTACTGGTATGTCATGCACTCCATTTCGTTCTGTATTGCTACCTATCATGGGAGTGGGGGAACACCTGACTGTCATTGCATTGCTATCTAGGATGGGGGGAGCACAAGTGACATGTACACATTTGCTGTGATTGTACTTGTATGTCATGCACTCCATTTCATTCTGTATTGCTACCTGTCATGAGAGTGGGGGGCACAACTGTCTGTCCTTACATTGCTATGTAGGAAGGGGTAGCACAAGTGACACATGCACACATTTGCTGTGACTGTACCGGTATGTCATGCACTCCATTACATTCTGTATTGCTACCTATCATGGGAGGTGGGGGCACAACTGACTGTCATTACATTGCTATGTAGGATGGGGGGATAATGACACATGTACACATTTGCTGTGACTGTACTGGTATGTCATGCACTCCATTTCATTCTGTATTACTACCTATCATGGGAGTGGGGGCACACCTGACTGTCATTACATTGCGGAGGCCATAGAAGCAGGAACCAGATTTGATGGGGCCAGTAGGCGGCAATGAGGATCACTTTGCTTCTCAACCTCTTAGCTTTCTGGAGAAATTTTGGAATGAGGAGAAATGGGGAAAGGCAAACAGAAGACCCGGAGGGCCAATCGTGCATTAGAGCATCCCTTGTGGGTTCCTCCTGAGGGGGGGGATCAGGACAAAGTAGCTTCTGCATTTGTAGTTTAGGGGTGAAGCAAACAGATCGCAGCAAGGCTTGCCCCAGCAAGATCCGATCCGCTGTTACAGGGTTGAGGGACCACTCGTGAGGCATCAGGATGTTCCTGCTCAGATTGTCTGCAATAAGGTTGGATCTCCTGGGAATGTGCGACGATATAAGAAAGCGGTTGGAAGCTATCGCCCAGAGCCAGATCGTCATGGCTTCCCGACATAGGGGGTAAGACCTGGTTCTGCCTTGCTTGTTGATATACCAGATGACTGACATGTTGTCTGTCTGAATTGCAATGGTCCCAGAGGGTAGGGATGCATGGAACGCTTGCAACGCTAAGAGAAATGCCCTCAGCTCCAGGACACTTATGTGCAAATTGGCCTCCATGGGGGACCTGGTGCCTCGAACAGTCTTTCTCTGGAAATGCCCTCCCTCTAACCCTAACAGGGAAGCATCTATAGTCACTGTGGCCATGGGCTGGGAAGACAGAATGGTTGACACCAAAGATTCATTTGTGGCTTCATCCACCATAGCATTTTTTCCTTGCAATGGTTTGTAAGATGTATCATGTGGTCAACTGGGTGAGTTAGCAACGACCATTGTGCGGAAAGGAGACTCTGCAGGATTCTCATGTGCAGTCTCGCCAGTGGTACTAATGTAATGGCAGCTGACATGGAGTCTAATAGTTGCAGTACAAGACATGCTGGTACATAAGTCTAAGGAAGAAGGTCTTGGATTTGGTGTCTTATTTTTGAAAGCCTGTGAGGGGGGAGAGAAACTTGACAGGATGTTGTGTCAAAGATTGCTCCAATAAATTCCAGTTCTTTGCTGGGGACATTTGAGATTTGTCTTTGTTGATTGTAATCCCCAAGTGGAGAGCTAGACCTTGAGTGTAAGAGAGGCTGCAAACTAGGAGATTCTTGGTTGGAGCAGTAAGGAGTCAATCGTCTAGATAGAAAAACACCTGGAATCCTTGTAGTTGAAGATGAGCTACCATAACTACCATACATTTGGTGAACATGCGGGGGGCTGTGGAGAGACAGAATGGCAGTGCCCTGAACTGGTAGTGATTGGCTCCCAGTCAGAAGTGGAAAACTCTCCAGGAGCGGTGATGCATCTTAATGTGGAAGTATGCATCCTGGAGGTCTATAGAGCACATCCAGTTGTCCCTCCCTAGGAAGGGAAGAATGGACTGTACCATGACCATTCAGAATTTTTGAGGTTTGATAAATTTGCTCAGTACTCTGAGATCCAGGATTGGTCTCCAGTCCCCTGTCTTTTTTGGCACTTAAAAGAACCTCAAGTAAAACCCGGATCCTGTCTGGTCTGGTGGGACTGGTTGGATGACTCTTTTTCTTAGCAGCTTTTCTATTTCTAAGGCTGCTAATTCCCTCTGATTGGGTGGTACATTGGGGATTCATTTGAAGGGTCTAGGAGTTAAATCAAATGGAATTTGGTAGCCTCTGGATATTATTCTCTGCACCCAAACATCAGAAGTAATAAGATGCCAGGCTGGTAGATGCAGAGAAAATGACCCCAACCGCTTCCAGAGGAAATCAATCGGGCCGCTGCTTAGGAGCACTGGTAGGGTCTGCCAGAAAAATAATCTCTAGAGTCCTGGTTATGCAGACCCCCTCTACCCTGAAAGGAGCGTCTTCTATATGAGTTGCCTTCTCTGCCCAGGGGGGATTGTTCACCATGAGTGTCACAAAAAGATCCTTGGGATTTCTTGAACAACATTTTTCCTCCCTTCTGGTTCCTGGAATAGGACCTCTGGGGGTTGGAAAAGTGTATGCCCACGGCAGACAAGTTCTTTTCATCTTTCTCACTACGTGCAAGTGTGTCTCGTACTTTGGGTCCAAAAAGTGCAGATTCGTTGACAGGTGCATTGACAAAGGAAGATTTAAAGGGGCCAGCAAAGTCATACAACTACATCCAAGCATTACGTGTCATGACAATGCCTAATGCGGCAGCTTGAGCTGCCCCCTCGGTGGTGTGAGATATCAAAAGCATCGAGGAGTTTGAGATGGATTCAAGGGTAGCTAGCTCCAAGGTGACAGTATTACGTACCTCATCAGGCAGTACTCCCAACAAAGAGGAAAACATTTCGGGAATCAGATCTCTTTGGAGGTGAGTAAATTGTGCCAGATAGTTCAGTGACTGAAAGGTGAAGGTTGCTGAAGCATAGGTCCACTTCCCTAGTCTGTCCATGGTCTGGGACTCCCTGTTTGGAGGATGGACAGTGGAACTATCTTCTGCCAGTTCCCTCTTGGTGGCCGCCTCCACGACCATAGAATCAATGGTCAACTGCTTGTATCAGTGAGGCTGGTCTTCAGGTGTAGATAAAATTTTGTCTGGCCTCCGGGGAACAGGTTCTACATTGTCTGGGGCCTTCCAGGCACACTGCACAATGAGTTACCAAGGTCATCTGCCAGTGGGGTCACCCAGGAAGTAGATGGCTGGGCACAGAAGGCATGCAAGAACACCGATTCCTCAGAAGAAGGGTTAGAGGACTTCCAGTCTCCCCACTGCTTGAGGATTTTGAGAATGTCTCAGAATGAGACATCATCTGGGGGAGACCGTGGGGACCCTTCCCTCTCATCACAATCAGTGTCTTTGGTGATAGATTCCTCCAGGGAATCAAGGTGCTTCTTCTTGCAACATTTCTTCTGGAGTGACTCCCCAGTGGGATCTTCTGAGGAGGACTCTGGAGAAGGGGTTCCCTTTAAAGGGGGTTCTTGTGACTCCCATGCCTGGGGTCCCAGAATAGAGGGCTGGGAGAGGTGCATGCTAGGGGTGGGGGTTCTGATACTGATGTCATTGGTGCTGACTGCGAGCCTTCATAGTGAAGGACCCTCTCCATCACCTGGACACCAGGCCCACCCTAGGAAGGATGGGAGCCCAGAACTGGGAAGGACAGACTCAGAACTGGGGTCACACCCCACCCTGAGGAGCCTACCTCCAGGTGAGGAGCTCTGAGAGAACTGGAAGCTGTCGGAGCTGTGGACATAGACAACACCAACGAGAAAATAGGTACCAGGCTAGGTACCAAGATATGGACAGTCTAAGCACTGCTTTGAGACAGCATTGGCTCCACCGGAGCCGATGGAGCAAGGGTGGTTGGTGCCAACAGGGGAAACACTGCTGTTGGAACCGAGACAGTATGCACCAGAGTGAAGATCAGTACTGAAATCTCTGGGATCTGGGTAGAGGCCGGAAGAGGATAAACAGGGGAAAATGTAGTAAAAGATTCCGACCTAAGAGTGATGGAAGGTCTAGCTGGAATGGGCAATCTCCCTAGCTGCCAGAAGATGGTCCACAACTTGCACTAGATCTAATTCAGAAAAATTCCTAGTGCATCTAAAGGAGGCTGCTGAAGCAGAATCAGGTCTTTCCAGAAAGGGGATAAATCTCTGCCCCAAAAAAAGGGTTGTAAGTTGGAGAGTATTTTGTCCTTGGCAGGTATTCAAGTTTTGGAGCGGATGGAGCTGAAGAAACTGTCAGCACCATGGCCGGGGATGGTGCCGAAGCAGGTACAGTCATCGGAGCCAATGTTGGATCCAAGGACATCACTGAAGTTAGTAGTGCCGAGGATGGAACCGAAATAGGGGTGAATATCATGGATGGCACCAAGGGAGAGGACAAAGAACCTGGTAAAGAAGAAGTCTGCGCCGAGGGTGTCGGCAAAGCATGGAGCCGACTCGGTTCCATAACTAACGGAGATGCAGGAACTGAGTGACTCCATTTTTCCTTATGTTTTTTGGTCATTGGAGGGGGTGAGACCTCCAACCCAGATAGAGCCTGCAAAAAAGGTGTCTTGAGTAAACCTTTTAAAATAAGTTTATTTTTATATTCTGCTAGTGTATGATTACTAAAACTAGCACAGATGTCACAGTCAGCTTTAATATGATCCACGCCCAAACAGTAGACACAACAAGCATGTGTATTCGAGTTAGGCATCTTACATCCACACTTGTCACACTGTTTAAAACCCAACTTAGCTTTGTCTGACATAGTAAGGCAACAAGGCTATCCTATAGAGAAAACCAAATAAGGGAAAGAATACCAACAATGGTATTTAAAAAATACCACAAGAGGTAAGGAAGGGCCTGTCAAAGGCAGGAGAAGAGGAAGGTACCAAGAGTGGTAGAAATTAAATTACCAAGGTAAAGGGTAGGGAATAGGATTAGATTATAGGCGACACTGATAAAAGGCAAACTTGACTAAAAAATAAAGAATTTTGAAGAGAAACTCCCCCAGATTTACTAATCTTCCATGCAGGACTAGTCTAGTCCTGCACGAAGTGGCAGTTTAGGAGGAGAACAGCAGCGTGCCATGCATATTAATGAAGGCGCTCTGCCTGAACTCCTGATCCTACATGGAGCATGTACGAGTGCAGGGGGCATGTCTGAGAGCAGAGCTCTCAGAATAAACACACCCATGCAATATAGAACAGCAGAAAGTGGAAATAAATGAGCAAGACCCCTCATAGGTGTCGCATATCCCAACCAACAGTCCCCCATGTGTACAACAGCAACAGTACATATAAATAAACCAAAGAAAACCCTTTATATTTATTTAAATCTGAGTACAGTTAACCATAGGTGCGCGGGTGTGCCCATTGCTGAGCTACGGTTAAAGCAGCATAAAAGGCTGCAGAGGATAACAAGGAAGATATATGCAAATAAAGCAGTATAGCAACAGTGTAGTGGGCAGAGCATCTGCCTAATGCGCAGGCATTTCCAGTTCGAGTCCCACTGCAGCACATACTATTTTCCATGTGAAATCTGTATATGAACATTTTTTTCACGTTGTTTGCTGTATAACCTACTAAATAATATGTAAATGTGAAATGGAGTACTGCATTAAATGCACATGTGAAGTGTCAGTGTCATAATGAATAAGGCCCTAGTAAACAGGTTTAAGCACAAATATATAAGCACTAGTAAGCGTGATGAAGTGTGGTTGCACGGGGTTAACCATTACCTACACATATTAAGCAAAGTAGAAGCTAACTGAGTGTAAGACTCAGTAACTGGAAGTTGGCAGTGCTTACCTCTGTGCAAACCTGCACAAACCAGCTTACAACTGTTTTAAAGTACCTTAATCACTCAGTATCCAACCACTGGTGTTCTGTACCACCAACAAAATAAGCAGCTCCTGTAAGGCTCAAACCAAGAACTCTGCACACCATAGACAAAGGGATTTACCACTAAGCCAGACAGATACAAATGAGGTCAATGTTGTCAAAAACATATCCAGTCCTGTCATTAAACAGCACAGAGAATGTATACCTACAGCTAGATGGCCATGTGTGTGCAAATACATTACTATCTAAATGGATACAACATATCTATAGGTGTAGTCACACACACACACACACACACACACACACACACACACACACACACACACACACACACACACATATATATATATATATATATATATATATATATATATATATATATATATATATATAAATATCCAGAGATATAGTCAAATATATGAACAGATGCAAATGCTGACAACTGCACATATATATGTCAACATCCATACGTCCACATATATACAGCAAGTTACACATATATACGCAGATAAATGTCCGCATAGGTATATATGGACATAGTTAGAAATATTTAAGCAAATATGTACACCCACAGAGGTACATATGGCCAGACATCCGTAGATAGCAATGGTAGATTAACAGACACATATATGTCCACATGCACCCTGCAAAACACTGCCAAGCTCAATGTAATGTATGTGTGTCATTGAAATAGGGATTTAAATTAGCCTTCGGTCATGTTCCACATGTTGACATCACAGCCCCCTCTCCTTCACCCAATAGGTGGCCCGAACAGTACAAGCCCATCCAACCAAGGCCATCCTCATCCCATATATTCATTACCCACAGTTCCACTTCCCCCCACCCACTGCACACATGCAGCCACCATCTCAACCCTGGTTACAGGCCCGTAGCTACCAGACCACCACACATTGCCCCCTCTATACCCCCCCCTTGGGACCCATTCCATATGTTGTCTCAACCCAAGTATCCTAGGTCTGGCACACGCTGTAGTCCATGCACATAACCATGGGTACCTATGTAATTCTGGGTGTAGACAAAAGTTGTATACCCAATGTTGGGGCTGTCCCGCATGGGACGAATGATTACCTGATACTAACAACAGATTTCATGTGTGACTCTGTGTACACCAATGGATTTAGTTGTAGGTATCGCAAAGCATACGTGGCACACAAGGTTGGCTGATATGCGCACGAAACAATACCCATTAATAACAGGCAAACATGACAGGATATGTAGCTACATATGTAGAGGTATGTGTATAAATATATATATATATATATATATATATACACACACCCATAACTACATGGAGATATACCTCTTCCTCTCAGTAGTACAGATGTATACATACATAGACAGACATATATATAGATACCCACATATAGCTATAGACATATGCAGGCACCCATACATCTGCATGTCATTTTATATATATATGTGTGTATATATATATATGTGTGTATATATATATATATATATATATATATATATATATATATATATGTGTGTGTATGCATACATATATATATATATATATATATATATATATATATATATATATATATGTGTGTGTGTGTGTGTGTGTAGATATATATATATATATATATATATATATATATATATATATATATATATATATATATATATATATATATATATATATATATATATATATATATATATATGTGTGTGTGTGTGTGTGTGTGTGTGTGTGTGTGTGTGTGTGTGTGTGTGTGTGTGTGTGTGTGTGTGTGTGTGTGTGTGTGTGTGTGTGTGTGTGTGTGTGTGTAAATATACACAGATATATAGGAAGGATATGATACAGCAGTTAAGACTTACATATGTTGACATGCCGTGCCAATGGGGGTGAGGGGCCCAATCAACAAACGTGTAACACGTAGCATCAAACCCCCCCCAGCTAGACAGGTGAAACATACAAACACACAATAAAAGTATACAGACCACTGCTTCCCAGACTACATGCAGGATACTACAGGTGGGAGAGACCCGCCAAGTCTAATCTTGAAACAAAGACAAGAATGTCCCTTGTGGGACAGCCCAAAAATGTTACAGCTATTCGGGCTTCCAGCCATTACATGGATAACCTACGGCAGGGCACGCATGTGCCCGGACTACAAGGTTGGGTAAGCCTGATGACCCATGGGGCGAGACAACGTATGTGATGGTCCCGAGAAGTGGAGAGTGGGCAGTTTGTAGTGGTGTGTTTAGACCCGACCTGCACCCGGAGTAAGGAAGAGTGCTGAAGAGGATGTGGGGGTTGGGAACTATGGTATGTAATTATGGGCCTAGCCGTGCAGGTGTTGGCTGGAGCGGTTCTATGTGGACCGCCTGAGGGATGTAAGCAATAGTATGCATTGGGCGGAAATGACACCTAACGAGCAGACATGCCCAGTACGAGTCCCACTGCAGCAAAGTCTAGTTTACATGGCAAAGGGTGGTATAACCAGATGTATTGTTGCAAACCCACTAAATGACACCAAAGAACACATGGTCACAACACCCCACTGTAGGCATGTAAGCCAAACTAACTGGCATCACAAGGTATTATTGCTGTCCTCACCCCCACCCAGGGGTGTGAGTGTCCAAACCTACCCCCTGATGCAGGGTATATACACAGCTGTCGCTGTAGATGAAATGGCCAGCTGTGGACCTTTCCGTCAGCCTTCCTGCACATCCCTGGACATGTCCCCTACTATCAACCCCTCTGTGTGGCCCAATAACACCACTTATCTATCGACCCCTGAGTCACAAGTAGGTGACACCCTTCTCACAACTATATTGGCAGAATCTGGAACCCCCAACCCACGTGTATTACTGCAGCTGTGCCACATGACACATGTAAATAACACATGAAGGGAAACCTCAAGCACACTTGGATCACGACCTGCTTACCACATTGCGAAGTCCACCCCCCAATTAACACTCTATACCCCTACACCAACTAGTGACACCGACACCTCCTGTCCTGCCTTGCGTACAAATCCTAGCATCCTGCAAACCTGCACTACTGCTCCCCCACCACTCAGTCCAACTGCCTACTATACAGTTAAAAGGTCCCCCCCTCCACCTACCTACCTGCACCTTCACTATTCACATCTACTCTGCAACACAAGTATGTCATAACTATACCTAACCCGAATACCTGAGTGTAACCTATCCAGAACTGCTAAACTGGAATCCCACTTCACCTTACACTGACCTTCATCAATGGTCATACCTGACATGTACACCTGACTTAAGCATGTATAATACCAGCATGTTAATGAAGTAGCATGGGGGTATGTGGCAGCAAGTGGGATTACACCTGTTTGGGCAGTGGTAAGCAATGCCCACACTGGTTAAGCAATGTGGAGGCCAGCTCAGTGTAAGACACTGTATGCGGAGGTCAGCAAGTCTGAGCCTCGAGCACACCAGCGCATACCCGCCTATACTATCCCCACAGTGCCTTAGGCACTCTGTAGGCAACAGCTCTCATTGTGCCCACTGACAAAATAATCAGCACTCCCAGGTCCCCCCCCCACCCTGCACACTATAGTCCACATGAGTTACCATGAAGGCATGGCAGATATACAATCATCTGCTGTTATCACGAATATATCATCCTGCACAGTCAGTCAACAGTATAGGAAATGTATGTAAGTATGTAGATTAGTGCCAGTAACATGTGCACATTGCTCAATCACAGTATTCCAAGCAGTCTATGAGTATCAATGAACAGTACTTGCCCACACATACTGTAAGAACAGTAATCTTGCATAATACTGAAGAGAGGAATGAAAAACGGGGCACGCCGTGGGGGTGTGCTTCATCCACACAACCAGGAGATGCGGCTGGTTCAGTGTGTGAGCAAACCACTGCATCTCAAACCCCTGGCAGGATGCTACCAGTGGGAGAAACAGTGTAGATCAGCAAAGTCTACTCGTGACACAACAACAGGGCTGTCCCTGGTGGGATGAACCAGACTTTGTGGGTCACAGAGATGTGTCCACCAGTATCGGAGGAGGATCAAGGGAAGTCTCGAACATATGTGGAGTAAACGGATGAAAAGCCTGCAGAAGGTTGCGTCGGGACAGTATAATGGAGGAGTACCGAGACGTGCAGAGAGGGAAATGTGCGGAGGTGTGGTATGGCAGGGCTAGCAACTGAAGAATGGATGGATGCTGTGTATGTGGATCTTGGGGGCTGGGGAAAGGGAGCATGGGTATGACATTAAGGTAGACATATGCAAATGAAGCAGAACAGCAATAGTGTAGTCGGCAGAGCATCCACCTAATGAACAGGTATTCTCAGTTCGAGTCCCACTGCAGCACATTCTATTTTCCATGGAAAATCTGTATATCAACATTGTTTTGCTGTATAACCTACTAAATAACATTTATATTTGAACAGGAGTACTGCATTAAATGCACATGTGAAGTGTCAGTGTCATAACGACTAAGGCACTAGTAAGCAGGTGTAAGCGCAAATAAGCAGTAGTAAGCATAGATAAGCAGTTGCAAGCATGTGTATGTGTATTTGAGCGGGAGTAAGCATTGCCTACATAGATTAAGCAAAGTAGAAGCTGACTGAGTGTAAGAAAACACACCCGGGGGTTAGCTTTCCTTAGCTCTGTGCAAACCCATGTACACCCGCATATAACCGCTCAAATGTCCTTTAATCACGCTGTATCCAACAGCCGGTGTTCTACCCAGCAACAAAATATACAGCCACTGCAAGGCCCAACACCAGGACCTTGCACATCATACACTAAGTGATTTACCAGTAAACCATGGCAGATGTACATAACCCTCTTATTTCCACAAACATATCGTCCAGCACTATCTGTCACCAGCCAGATAGACAGCTATAGCTATATATGTGTGTATTTTGACCCACAAATAACCATATAACAACAATTGTACATACATAGGTAAATATGCACACAGCACCATCCAGCGTAACAGCCAATAGCAACAAAAAGTCAGACCCCTGCTGAAATTTCCAGGTTTAATAGTAAAATAACTGGTAAAAACAGTGAACATGCTTAGTGCTTTCATGGTCTCAAACACCACTTCTTCACACCTTCATAAAAAGTCTTTACTCTAACACACCTTCTTTTAAACCAATTCATAAAAGAAGGTGTGTTAGAGTAAAGAATTTTTTATGAAGGTCTGAAGAAATGGTGTTTGAGACCACGAAAGCGCTAAACATGTTCACTGTTTTTACCAGTTATTTTACTATTAAACCTGGATATTTCAGAAGGGGTCTGACTTTTCGTTGCTGTTGGCTGTTACGCTGGATGGTGCTGTGTGTATAATTCTACTTCTCTTTTGCTCCAGCATCTCATTTACACAAGTGGCTGTTTGGAATTTGTGTGTATATATATAGATAAATATGTTCAGTGTATATATATATATATATCCATACACATAGATATATACATACTTAGATCTATATCAATGTCCATATCTATCTCTCTATATATGGGGGTTACACATATGTAATTATGTATGTATATATATATATATATATATATATATATATATATATGTATGTATGTATGTATATATATATATATATATATATATATATATATATATATATATATATATATACAGATAGAAATGTGTATAGCATTTCCAGATATATATATATATATATATATATATATATATACAGATAGAAATGTGTATAGCATTTCCAGATGGGAACAAACTCTTGAACGACTCCGTACAACATAACAGACCATAAGCACAGTTAATGGGGGTGGGGCCACAAATGAGGGACACCCGGTAATTACTCCGATGTACTCCCCAGCCCTCACAGATATGCTGTGCAATCCAATATCCAGCACATGCAGTACTTGACGTCAGGGCCCTCCACAACACAACTACAATGTTTTAACAGTAATCCAAGTCACCTGTACGTGTCAGGGCAATATCTGTAACATATCATATAGAAAAGTCATTCTACCATAGGGAATGTACAATGTGGAAGGGGTACACATTACAACAGTACAACAGTACAGATATGCACACACATCTATACAGTGACAATTATGTTCAGGTGCATATATATATATATATATATATATATATATATATATATATATATATCGATAAGATATATGAAATATATAGGTACATACACATATATACAGACAAAAGGTATTAGTAGCCATACATATGTAGAAGTAGTGTGGACATACTGGGTGCAAAGTATATCCCTCAGCCACAAGCCCTGTAACTGGTACCTGTGACATCTGTAGTGGAGCAACCATTCCCACAAAGGGAATACTTACATTACACATATACCCACTCACAATTCAAAGGACATGACATGACACATGGGTATGTATACACAGACAACCTTTATTTGTGTACTATACAATAATGTATGCCATTACTTATAGCACATAGAATTTGAAATATTTAACCACTGATGGATGCAAGGCCCACACAAAACAGTAGATGCAGACAGTGCAGATATATAACATACTATGGTGTCCAGGCCAAGCCCTTCAATTTGTACAGCAGTAGACAAAGGATTTGCCTTCAAGATAAGTAACAATCAACAATATCAGATGTAGTTCAGCAGCCTCCAATTACACCCTGTAGTCAAGCCCTAGGGTGACATTAATTAGTGTATCTATCACATGTATGGACCCTGACCAACACATGTTGTGGGAGTCCATGATATGACTGGGATGATAGCAGGAATGCTAGCAGTAAATAATGATAGGCCATTACCTAACAACCCCTAACCGTGTCACAGCAGGACATAGCCTGCCATATATGTGGAGGACAAAGGCAGGAACACAGGGCCATACTCGCAATATTGCTGTTACACACCCTGGAAACTGCTGGTGTTACAGGATTTGTTGCAGTATACCCTTATGCAGGACTGGAATAAGACATCAGGAACACAAATGGATGTAGCCATGTACTGACAGCACGCAACTCACACACTGCCAGTGTAATATCTGACACAGGACCTGTATGGTGGACAGACAGCACATGACAGGGATACCTCTGTCCAGCAAGAGGATAGGTCCACAGTAGTGAGCTAAGCAGACAGACTTCATTCCAAGGTAAACTAGTATGTATATACACACACACACACACACACACACACACACACACACACACACACACACACACACACACACACACACACACACACACTGTAACACCAGTACTATATAAAGCATAACACAACTCTACTCACTGTCTGTCTGTAGTTCCTGATCCTCCTACATATATGTGGCTGCCCTGAGTATGCAGGTTCTCCTGTAGGAGGTATTGTTACCTGCTGTCTGTAACACTGATGCCCACACACAGGAAGGATGTCCATCACACAGGAAATGTAAAGGCACCACACCCACATGATGTAGGGGTTTATAGTGGGTGGTTGCCATGACAATATAGATATATATATAGATATATATATATGGCTATCTGGATAAGTATATGTACATATATTTCCACCATATGTCCTGGAGATGGAGTGTAGCCCTACCCCAGCCCCTATAGTCCCAAAGTCGTAGTGCAAGGGATGTCAGGTATGCATAGCAGGTATATTAGTAGACTATTGCTACTGTCATTGGGATTGTCTTCACAGACATGGTGTGTGTAGAAGGTCACATCTGCTTATAACATGTGTGCCATTGGCTACTGACAGACATCCTAAGGACATCAGTGTAAAGTACCGCTGTTAGCACGTAATGCCCCTGTGGACTGCAGCAGAGGTCAATATATGTGGAAATTCTGACACACCCTGTACAGTCCAGAGGTATACACATAAGTCCTTAGTGCACAACATGTGTACCATGCCTGACAATATGGACGTAGACAGCCAAGTAGATGGGTATAACACATAACGACTGGTATACATTTGCCACAATAGGTTATGCATTCACACTCCTGTCTGGCCTGACACATAATGACTGCTGGTACAGGGGTGCCATGGCCACATATTGACATACATCTGTACAGCATCCCACTGCTCTGGCATACATGACTTTTAAGGGAGGCCCGGCAGCAGTACATCTGGCAGGTATCTGCACATGACATCTCACTAGGTAAGTACACTAAGCTGCTAGGCATGTAACAATGCACTGTGCAGGCTACAGGTGGACTGGCTTAACACTAGCCTACATCTCCTGTGGGCGAATGCACATGTACCTGCATATAAAGCAGGCTCAACAGGCATGTCACAGCACATGGTAAGATACACCTGTTTGAAAGTGCATAACCACAACCAATGTGAACACAGCCACAGCCACATATGATAAGCTAGTATAATATGACAGTATATGGGATATCTGTTTTACACCATCATCATATGTGCCATTCACAGAATGACCCTACATATACTGGACTGCTACATAGTTTGGTCTGATGGCTGTCTGTGGTATGGGACATGTGTGTGTACGGCCCTACAAACATGTACGCCACTACGGTACCATACAGTGGAGCAGCATGTAACATCAGATAGGAGGGGAACTAGAACAATGGCATCTACCACAGTCTGTACACAGGCTACAGTACATATTAACAATACACACACTATCGACATACACCATAAGTACACAGACCTTAGTACTGTACAAACATCCACAGAATGTCCAGATTATGTCATGAAATATAACCCCTACTGTACATAACATGTGTAGCAGTTTGATATATCACTGGCGTGTTATCAGATATGATGACACTAATTATGGTATACAGCACATATGCACCACTTCATGCATGACATATGTACAAAGGTTGACAGAGGTGTGGCTGGAAGCACATACACAGGGCCAATATTGACATGTTGCTGTGATAGCCTCATACATTTACTGTTGTAATGCGGTTTGTTGCAACATATGTCCTATGAGGGATTTGAAGTCAGTAACTGTCATGGCCTTCACCATCTACAGACTGCAATCTTCACACTACCTTCTGCAGTCCACAGATAGATGCTCTGTGGGTAACACATGAAACCAAAGGCACAACACTGCCCAGTCTGCAGATGACCCTGCAGATGGGGATTCCTCATAAACATGGAACTGACATGGCAGGTATTGTGACATGTACAACAGCCATATCCACACAAACACTGTTAAACCAACATTACTCCAAATGCAGTATAGCAGCACTTACAGTCTGTAGTCAGGTCAGGCACATCCCCCTCCTATGTGTTGCTCTCTTTCCTCAGTGTATGTTGTTAGAGGTAAATCCCCAATCCTTCTGAGATGCAGTTTGCCAAACAACAGATCTATTTCCTGCTCACAGTGAATGAAAAGGCCCAACACCACCATGATGTTCCTAGATACCGGAGTGTGTTTCCATGCAGTTGGCTATGGGAATGTTACCACAGCTGTTTCACATGCAATCAGCTAGGGGAGGGCTGCAATTCATGCAGAGGCTATCAGCTGATCATGAGCATCACTTAAAATACACATGCTGCTGCCTAAGCAAAGCAGGTGTGGGTCTCCACATCCACCAGGGAGGGAGTGGGAGAGGCAAACAGAGGCAAATATATGTCAGGGAGGGGTGGGAGAGTAAAACCAAAGCATGTTTATGTCACACACCTACCAGCATAGGGTATCAAACCCCCAATGACTATGTAGTGCTATCACAGTTTGATGCAATTATGGCATGTGCCACATGGTTATCTGTTGTGGAGCACTCACAACATATATGTGATGGTGAGTGACATCTGCGACAGGGATATGGTAGATATATGGTAGGTGACGTACACATACCTGTCTACATGAACAGGTGCCAGTGTCAACACAGCCAAACTCTCACAGGGATGCATACACATTGACACACTTGGCAGGGCCAGGAGTACAACTCATCAGTAGTGGGATTGCCACAACACATCACTGTGCAGGTGTCACATGCACTACATAGGTCATTTGGAGGTTGTATGGGCAAAGATTATGAGGAGGTGTCAGACATCAGACAGCATGCTTCAATATGGCCATCGGGGTTGTAGTGAGTGTGGATGTGGACATACGCACCATACAACGCACACATAAACACTCAGGGTACCAGTACTGACATGCATGGTTGCATATCTGCACGGGTATGTGATGGTCAACTGTGCCAGTAGGCATGTGTGTGTGTGTGTGTGTGTGTGTGTGTATGAGACATGGGTTGAGAGTGTGCTCTGGGTAATACTGGGGTTACTAACTGTGATTGCCTGGCCTTGATGTCACATGTATGGGTATGGCTTTGCAACCCAGACTCTCAGCTATTTTACATCTGTTATCCCTGTATGGTTGACACTGTGATATATAGTAGGGCCACCATATAAGAAAAATGCAAAACCCACTCCACATTGGCCACAAACATGCACACACACACACACACACACACACACACACACACACACACACACACACACACACACACACACACACACACACACACACACACACACATTACTGGAGTACTCCTTCCACAAAGGTGTATTTCACAATGAATGACATCAGCAGGATTACCAAAGTAAGGCATTTGAAATGTACTGTGAGTGACTAGCCTAAAATGCATTGCTCCCTACCAGACAGTGAGACACACACAAAATATCCACAACCAGCATGTGTGGGAATAAAACCCCTGACTGAGGTCTATATCACAGTACAGCATGGAGCTGTTATGGGACACACCACAGAGACTACTAGAGAACATTTTCCCCAAAGGTGTATTTCACAATAAATGACATCAGCAGGATTGCCAAAGTGGGGCATTGGAAATGTACTGCAAGTGACTAGCCTATAATGCATTTCTCCATACAAAGACATTGAAACATACACAAAACATCCAGAACTGCCATGGGTGGAGATGGAACCCTACCACAGTTCTAAATCACACTCCAGCAGTATGCAGTTACCTGATGTGCTACAGAGATTAATGGGGCTACAACCTTCCCAGAGGTGTATTTCTAGGTGGGTGACATCAGCAGCCTTGACAAAGTTAGGTATATGAATTGTAAGGAGTGTGAGTACCCTAAAAAGCATTGTTCTCTACTCAGTCAGAGACAGACAGACACACACACACACAGATTCACACACACAAACACACACACAGTTGTCAAGTCTGGGGTTAGAACACCTACCTAACTACTTTATCACACTACAGCAGTAAGCAGTTACAGGACATGCTATTGAGATTACTGGGCAACAATCTTCCCAGAGGTGTATTTCTTGGTGGGTGACATCAGCAGCCTTGACAAAGTTGGGTATATGAATTGTAAGGAGTGTGAGTACCCTAAAAAGCATTTCTCCCTACACACACAGACACACACTCAGACACACAGTTGCCAAGTCTAGGGTTAGAACGCTTACCTAACTAGTTTATCACACTACAGCAGTACGCAGTTATGGGACACACAATGGAGATTATTGGGCTACATCTCTCCCAAAGGTGTATTTCGCATTGGATGACCTCATCAGACTTGTCATAGTAGGGCTATGGGGAGGGTGGTGTGTGTGCATGGGCCATAACCCATTTATCTCTGGGTTGACACCCCACATGTAGGCACACATGGGGTCATATGTCACAGGTACGTGTATACAGATATTAGATGACTAGTTCCTTGTACAGTCATGTTGCACAGCTGGCACATGTACCACATAGTCTGTAATGCTGACAGATACTGGTGGCTATTAACTGCAGTGGGTGACATCTGCACATCATGTGTTTGGGGCCCTTTGGCTGTGAGCTGGGTGGGACAGGCCTGGATGGCTCCTTGTCATGGTCACCCTCTTCCACACATCTATGTCCGTCTACCTTTGGCTTATTATAGTGTGTTGTCCTTACATATATGTCTGTATTCCTATCCACTGTGTGTGCAAGGCAGGAGTGGTGCATACTGACATGTGTCTGCTCTAAGAACTGCGACTGCCAGATATGTCTGTTCCACTGGTGTTTGCAGACATGGCCTTCATGTGTTTGTGTGTGAGCATGCCCAGTATGGCCTTCTGTATAGAATGTGTGGCTCAATACCAGGTAGTTTGTACTCCAGTGCAGACCTTTGTGTTGTACACCTACAGGTAGCAAGGTGTTTATGCTGGTTATCCATTGATCATTTGGCAATATGGGGACAAACTGTGCAGGGGATAGTGTGTACTGTACGTGATTGTGTCTGTGCTGCTTCAGCTGCATGGTACTGCTGTTAACAGAGATATTCAGACATGTGTACTGTTATACACAGTGATGTTGTCTGTCTTCATGTACTGCCAGGTGGGCATTCTTGCTCACAGTGCTGTCTTGTGGGGACAAGGGTGACTGCAGCTGTGTCTGGTATTGTGGGCAGACACCTACGTATTCATGGTATGTTATGCCATTCTGGAGGGGGAGCTGCAGACATTTGCTGCTGGGTCCATGTATCCGGTTCAGCACCTTCGTAGAGTGCTGGCGGAGGATACCATACTTGTACACCCATTGACAAGACAGTGTGGTCTTATATTGCTGTGGCAATGCCTCACAGCTGTACAGATTCACAGGAGTTTTCCAGAGGCAGGGCCCATGGGTCAGGGCATTAACCCTACTGTGGTGTACAGGCAGATGTGTAGGCACCCATTCATGTATTTGCAGCCAGAGATAGTGTGGGCACACAGCTTGGTGTCAGGTCCTGCACATTCCATACTGGCCATGCTATCACCCCCCCTCTGTTATTGTAACCTCTTCCATACATTATGCAGACATTTTCTGATACTTCCCCTAAAAGTATCACCCCATCACAGGTGTGTGTTAGTGGTGGTCCACATTTCATGCAGTGGATCATGGTGGGCATGTTGCTGTGGTTTGTCCACATGGCCTTTGATATGGCTTATGTGGAGTGTGTTATGTTGTTTTGTGGGTGTCCATGACTTAATATTCATTGGCAGTACATGTGAGACACAGGCCTTTGGCAGAGGCCTGTAGGCATTAGGTTTCTGCAGGCCACTTGTGGCAGGCCGTTGCATTCTGACAGGCCTACAGTTGCAGACCACCATACAGTATATTCCGCTGGGGTGACAGGGTAGTTGTGATGGGTATTCATGCACATTCCTTCTATCAGTCTTGATCAGGCGGTGTGGATGCTGGCAGGGTGCTACATACAGCTAGGGACACACCTGCATGGGACACCTGCACTGCATGCTGCATTCTTCCACTATTGCCATGTACAAGAGGGGTCATACTGTACCCATTCCCCACAGAAGGGATATGGTCAGTGAGGTACCTCTGGGTGGTGTTTGCTTGAGCTGGGTGCATGTGTGCTATGGACACTTCTTGCATCTGACACACAGATATGCATGGGCCATTACAGGTATGCTGGCATGTGCAGGTACACCAGCTGTTTCCCAATTCATAAGTCCTGCCTGCTTTGTGATCTGCAGTTGTTCGAGTGGGCATCACCGGTATCCCCTAGTACGGGACCAGTTGCTGTGATGCTTACCTGTATGTACAATTCTAAGGGTGTCTCCATTTCACAGTGATACAATGTATACTGTATGTCTTGGGTACTTCCCCCTGTGTACTGCTTGTATATCTATCCCAACAGCCATGTCAGTCTTTCAGATGGTGACACCTACATTTATATTGCTTACTGCTGGAAGGTGGTATACTGGTGGGGATTGTCCTTGGCACTGCAGGTGTGAGGGCTTCTACCTGTCATCAGCAGTACTGGGCTATGGGCACGAGGTCTTACCTCAACATGCATACATACTGACCACTCTCACACAACATGAAACACACACCATCCTAACACACACAGACCTGCATATTGTGCATATACTACAACCTATCCTGCTACCTTGGCCACCTCTGGGCATCTCTGCTCCACTTGTATTATACCTACGCATGCATGTTACTACATTTCTACACTGGATTGGGGGGGCAAACTGTTACTACATTTCTAGGCTGGAATGGGGGTGGGGCACACCTGACTGTTTCTACATGTCTACATGGGAGTGGGGGACACACCTGACTGTCATTACATTGCTATGTAGGATGGGGAGCACAGGTGACACATGTACACATTTGCTGTGACTGTACTGGTATGTCATGCACTCCATTTCATTCTGTATTACTACCTATTATGAGAGTGGGAGACACATCTGACTGTCATTACATTGCTATATAGGATGAGGGAGCACAAGTGACATGTACACATTTGCTGTGACTGTACTGGTATGTCATGCACTCCATTACATTCTGTATTGCTACCTATCATGGGAGTGGGAGCACACCTGACTGTCATTACATTACTATGTAGGATGGGGGGAGCACAAATGACACATGTACACATTTGCTGTGACTGTACTGGTATGCCATGCACTCCATTTCTTTCTGTATTGCTAACTATCATGCTGTCCAGAGGCACAGCAGTGCACTACAGATCCTGGCTTTGGTTGCCCTACATATTATTGTCTAATGTCCTACCCTTCAGACCTGGCATCCCACTGCCTGCCCTGCTGTGGTCTGTCTGTGTAGGCCTGGGGGTGGGTTTAACCATGGCCATCACTCTGGGCCCATGGCACAGACCCTGTTTGGGTTTGTGTCCACCTGTCCTGCTGGCTGCAACTGTTGTTGGGTATGTGAACTGTCCTGACTGGCCTGTGTGGGTCATATAATCACACATTTTGCACAGCATGTTTCATGAAGTGGTTTATGTCACCCTGTGTAGTACTGGCTACTGTGGTGACTCCAGTATGTGTTACATGTCAGGGTGCCACTATGGGTGTCTACTGTCTGCTGCCATAACATTCTGCCACCCAGTTTCCTTGCATGCTCACATCCATACCATAGCTACAAGTGACAACACATTCTACTCCATTTGGCAATTGGTTGGTTGATTGACTTACCCTGTGGTTGTGCCAGACTTGCGGATGGTGCTGGAGGGCTGCCTATGTCGGATGCACATAGTACACTCCCTATACATGGTTGAGCACAGGTGGTGTAATGTTTGGCATCCCTTTTACTGTATGTGCAAGTAGGAGAGAGGTGTCATTCCCTGGGACCATACTATGTCAGTGTATGTGCTATGCATTGCCTCTTGCCAAGGCCAAGGCATACTGGGCACACCTCCTTCTGCCTACTGGGGCAGGCTGAGGTTCTTCCTCCTCCGGGTCACTCTGTGCCTGTGCAGGTCTTGGCATTGGTGGGGGGCTGTGTGGCCCTGCCCCATGATGTTCCTGCTGCAGCTGTTTCCACAGGTTCATATTGTGTAGCATAGCACATACCATAACTATTTGTGTACATGTAGCTGGTGAATACTGCAAGGCTCCACTGGATGCGTCCAGACACCAGAACCATGACCTGAGCATCCCAGACACATGCTCTATTATATGTCTGGCCTGTGCCTCATTATGGTGTTGTTGTCCAGGTGTGCATTTCTGATGTGTGTCATCAACCACAGCTCCAGTGTGTACCCAGCATCCCTGACTAGGTGACCATAGGGGCTGTCCCTATTGGCAAATCTCTGGTACAGCTGCATCAGATGCCATATGTGGGAATCATCATAGCTTCCAGGGCAGCCAGCACACACATTCATTATAATGCCCTGGGCATCACATACAACCTGGTAGTTGATGGAGATGCCTCTGCAGTTGATGTAGGCCCTACCCTGCTTGCTGAGTGATGCTTTGATGCATATGTGCATGCAGTCTATAGCACCCACACTGCTATTTGGTGGAAGAGATGCATATTGCTGGTCAACACCTCACGGGTGTTGAGGAAATATACGTGCTCACTGGCATGTGCTGACATGGCATCCAGGAACTGGTGGAATACTCTGGATGCTGATGCCTGTGAGATCCTCTTGTTATCCCCAGTTGTGCTTTGGGAGGTACCTGTGGTTAGTATTCCTAGGCCTACACATACCTTGGTATCCACTTGGATGTGTTCCCCTAGTTCGATTTGGTGTGTCAGGTGTGGCCGGCACAGCTCTACTACTTGCTGTAGGGGGTCTCTGTCCACCCTATAGTGCTCCAGTATCTCCAGCTCATGTAACCCCTGGTAGGTTACCCTGGGTCTGTACACTCTTCTCTATCTCCTCAGTGTCGGTTGTTTGGCAGCATGCACATCCTCATCACCTTCAGCCTCTTGCACATGTTGTTCTACATTGCCTGCTGCAGCCCTTCTCATTTTGTAGGTCTGTTTGCTAAAATTTCCCCACTTGTATACACTGGTGGTGTAGAGTGTAGGAAACACCAGTGGGGAAGGTGTTAGCTTAATTTATAGTAGTGTTCTGGGCTGGGATGGGCTGCTGCCTGTGTAATTGGCTGATTCTGATACATTTCACCTGCCAGCTATGCTAGTTCTCCTTGGTTACCTTCCTACTGCTGGTTTCCCTTCCCATTGCCCTTCTGTTTGGGACTGGGGACACGCTGCACAAACAGAGTACTCAGATGTGCACACTGCTGCTGTTTCCTGGTTTAACTTCTTTTCTCTTCCTGTACATCCCAGTGCACAGCACACACACCTGCTTACACTTTGTAAAGAGAGCTGGGCAGGTTTAGACACACCCCCTAGGTTGGCTGTGCTAAGCTGGGAGAATACCCGAGCCACTGGGCTCCAATCTGTGTACAGTATGCCTGACACACCCACCCTTGATGTCACCTACCTCCTAGTCTTGCACTCAGCTATTCATACTCTTACACTGTTGGGACCTGCCTCACATGCTGGGGGAAACTGGGATTCACTATCCTTCCCCTCATTTGCATAAGATTGCCTACTAATGCATGATTACATGTGTCACACGGTGCCTCCCCCCTTAGCAACCACTATTCACTGGCCAGGTTGTCTTCTGCCTGCCACTGACTTGCATGACAGAATACTGATTTTAGGTAGACTGCTTTTTTTAGGTCTATTTTCTTATTTCCCCACCAATCCCATTTGTGTGCCGCTGCCCTAGGCTTCAACAGCCGTGATCAGCAGACATATAATAAAAGTTGTATTTTGTACATTTTGCATTGTTTGCAATGCCTGTGACCTTCTATTTGGCCATTGGCATGCTTCCTCAATGTTATGCAGCCTTTATTTGGGGCTGTCATGTCCCCATTTTGGATTTTGCAGTACCGTACTCGGTTACTAACCAAGTACATTTCTGCATATTACGCTAGTCCTGCATGCCCTGATTCCTGCTTCCTGGATGGCAGATTTACCTCATTTGCATGGTGTTTACCTGCAAATGGGGTGATTTGCATACGGGGGCTGGGAACGTGCAGCACTAGTGCTAGAGCACTCACGCACGTCAAACATGCAAGTACATGGATCGCTCGGCCGCCATATTGGCAAAATTTCATCATACACTAATCATGCATGCCATGCAAGCTTTTAAGAATCTGGGGGACTGTCTTAAAAATAACAATTTTCTACTTACCTTTGAGAGAGATGGCTAGCACGTCTGACTAGGAACATGGCAAACAAGATCAGGAGTATCTAGGAGAGGGGTATTATGGGTAGGTCTTAGCTGAGAGTTTTCATAGGTTCATAGGTTGATACTAGGCTATCTGCCCTGGGGCATTTACAAGCCTAGCCAGTGTGTTTGGCTTTCACCACCCTTTTAGATTGTCTTCGGAAACCACCAATAAGTGCCAACGACTGCCAGATAATCTGATATTCCACAGTTTATTATAACAAAGCATGGACTGATACAACAGACAGAAAAAACAAACAAAATGTAATGAATGAAACAGAGTTAAGCACTTTCAACCATGATAACTGGTCTTCATCAGAACTAAAGTGTTTAGCTGTTCCGCTGCTTAAATAATTTTTCTGGCGCCAAAACGCTCGCCACATCTTAAAGATACATGAACACGTAATTAAATAAATAAAACAATACTTGCACAACATATAGTCAATAGTTATTAAAAGTTCCTTAAACCGGAACGATAAAGTTCTTAAACTTACTCAGTGCTACTTCATTCTTTTAAAAAGTCTATAAAAATGTTACTGAGCAATTTATATATTAATCAAATGATTTTTTAAAAATAATTTTTTTAAAAAGCACATGATTCATACGAAACAACAGATTTTTTAAAAACACACAAAAAATAATAACTGTAATATTCTAAATAACAATTAATGTATTTGTAAACCTGAAAAATATGTAAAAAGTATGTAAAAAATATATATATTAAAAAATGTGAAAAATAGTATGTTCGTATGTGAATGAAATTACATTACAGTACCTATACATAATAATAACAATAATTTTCAAAGATTATTTATATTACAATTTAATTTAGGGGTAGATCATATTAAAATAATTATTTATAAATGTTGGCATGTATTATGTTGGCATGTAGTATGTTCGTATGTGAATTAAATTACATTACAGTACCTATACATAATAATAACAAGGAGGACAACAAAGAGATAGGCATGGACTATTTCATTCTCCCTCTAAAAAATTTTTTTCATAAAATCCAACTAACCAAACAATTACTTATAAATATGAGACAGTGTAACTATATAATACTATCTGAATACCTACTGGTATTTAATTCTAAAAATTATATAGATATCTTGTTATTTCACTTTATAAAAATAACAAAGATTTAGTTGATATAAAATCATTTAATCCAGGAAGAGTGGTGGCATCTAAACATGTTTGCCACCATGTTTTTTTATATGCTAATAAACTTTTTATATCACCCCCTCTAGGGTCTATTTCTATTATATCAAGAATACTGAAACTAAAATAATGGTCGTCACCTTTCGTGTCTACGTGCCGAAATAAAGCATTAGTTTTATCTTTAGTCTTAATACTATAAATATGGTCATATATAAGTCTTTTAAGATATCTTTCCATCTTTCAAACGTAAAAACATGGACATTTGTCACATTTAGCTAGATATACCACATTTTTTGTGTTACAGTTCCCATATCTGCATCTTATATTAGATTTCAGTCCATTCTGTAGCTTTATCTTACTTTCCAAGGACATATATTTACATTGATTGCAAAGTCCACATTTACTACTTCTACTAGTGTTACCCACAAAATTTTTTCCTTTCTTCTCCGTATATCTGTGTTCCAACAAAGACTTCATATTTCTACCCATTTTGTATATGAAGTTTGGTTTGGTTCCCAATAGTTTAACAAAGTTTATATCACTATTTAATACATGCCAAAATTTATAAATAATTATTTTAATTGAATCTACCCCTAAATTAAATTGTAATATAAATAATCTTTGAAAATTATTGCTATTATTATGTATAGGTACTGTAATGTAATTTCATTCACATACAAACATACTATTTTTCACATTTTTTAATATATATATTTTTTTTACATACTTTTTACATATTAATTAACAAGTTTGAAAATACATTCTGTTATCTAGGTATGTATTTTATGGGTATGATTAGGGTATATATTTCTTAGAATTAAAAACACAAAACAAAAACACTTAATACATAAAATAGTAAGTCAGTTGTTTTTGGAATGTTAGAGTACTATCTGTTTTGACATATGTTTACATCATTAAGCTTGTCTTACATATACATTTGCTTTTACTAGTTTTTAGACTATTCAACATAAATGTATATAGCAATATATTTATTTATGTATCATGTATAATTATATAATTTATTTATGTATAAACATTTTTTAACAATGTTTTATTATATTCAGTAGGCACATTATTATTCTTTGTACTCATTCACTTTTTATATATATAATGAATAAGTATTTTATATTCTCTACATTTTTTACATTTTGCTTTGCTTTGACATATAGTGAAATGAAATCAAGTGTTATTAATCAATTAATTATTCAATTTTATAACTGATTAGATTGGTATTTAAGGGCAGTTCATTTTTGAAAAAGATGGATTCTGATGAAGTCTTATAGATGAAAGCGCGCTCAATCCTACTGTGCTTGGTTGTTGTTTGTCTAATAAATTTGTGTTTTACATCTGAGGAATATACGTTTTGTTGTGTTACGATACATACAAAGGAGGAGACCCTTTATGGTACATGCTAGCGGAGGTGTTTATGGTGTTGATATTTTTTAGGTTTACAAATACATTGATTGTTATTTAGAATATTACAGTTATTATCTTTTGTGTGTTTTTAAAAAATCTGTTGTTTCGTATGAATCGTGCTTTTTAAAAAAATTATTTTTAAAAAATCATTTGATTAATATATAAATTGCTCAGTAACATTTTTATAGACTTTTTAAAAGAATGAAGTAGCACTGAGTAAGTTTAAGAACTTTATCGTTCTGGTTTAAGGAACTTTTAATAACTATTGACTATATGTTGTGCAAGTATTGTTTTATTTATTTAATTACGTGTTCATGTATCTTTAAGATGTGGCGAGCGTTTTGGCACCAGAAAAATTATTTAAGCAGCGGAACAGCTAAACACTATAGTTCTGATGAAGACCAGTTATCATGGTTGAAAGCGCTTAACTCTGTTTCATTCATTACATTTTGTTTGTTTTTTCTGTCTGTCATATCAGTCCGTGCTTTGTTATAATAAACTGTGGAATATCAGATTATCTGGCAGTCGTTGGCACTTATTGGTGGTTTCCAAAGGTATTTTTGGAGGTACTGTGGAAGTGATTTTTTTACCCTTTTAGATTGGTTGACTGTGCCTCTGTAGAGTAGGTCACAGAAGATAGCCCTTTTAAGGTTAGTTTACTGTGCCCTTGTCTAGCAGGAACATAGAAGAGATCCCAGTGGTGAACTTACGATCTCCCATCCACTTGTCAAGATTTCTCTTGAAGAGAGTCAGTGAGAGGCTCTGCCTAACATGGATTGGGATTCTGTTCCAGAGTGAGGGCAGCCTCTGGGATATGAATCTGTCCCTTCAGCATGTCCTATTTATTTCTGTGCTGAGGTTTAGGTCCTTAGAGCGTGTAGCTCTAAGGGATTTGGATTTCCTGAGGTGGAGCATGTCCATTAATTCTGGGTTGGACATGGCCTTATACGTCAGGCATAGATCACCTCTGAGTAGGCAGTAAGCAACTGAGTAGAGCTGGAGTTTCTTTAGCCGAACTGCATAGGGCATCTGTTTGAGTCCCTTGATCCTCTTTGTGAGGTACCCTTGGGGCCTCTCCAGTTGCTGCAGGTGTCGGGTAAGGTACATTCTAAATGGGGCATTGTATTCAATTATGGGCCTGATGAGTGATGAGTAGAGGGGCACAGTGATCTCTCTTGTTCTAGATGTGAACCCTTTCATGATAGGGTGGGCTATATAGAAGGTCTTTCTAACCACTCTGGCAATGTGATTGTCAAAAGAGAGGTTTCTATCTACATGGGTCCCCAAATCCCTAATTACTTCTTCTGTACTTAATAGATTACCACCTATGTGGTAATTTGTGGGCACCTTATTTTTCCCAAAGGGGATGACTATGCACTTTTTGGCATTTAGCTTAAGGCCATGGCTCTGGCACCAGTTATCCGTCTCTGTGAGACCCTTTTGGAGGATGCTTGTGTCAGCCAGGGGAGTTGATTATGGTGCCCAGCTTGGAGTCATCTGCGAACTTGGTCAGCCATAGTCCTCCCATATTAGCCTGTACCTCAGAGAAGTATATACCGAACAAGAGAGGTCTCAGGACTGAGCCTTGTGGAATGCCACTTGTAACTGGTTTGGAGTCTGACGTGGCACCTGTAATTCTGACCATGTGGGTTCTATCCATGAGCCAGTTTGCAACCCATCTTATGACATAGGGGTTGAGATTTAAGCTGGTGAGCTTATTTATGATGCCTGAGTGGGCTATTGTGTCAAAGGCTTTTGAGAGGTCCAGGTAGGCCGTGTGGACTACCTTCCCTTCATCTATGGCCTTGGTAACTGTTTCAAAGAAGTCAACCAGGTTCAAGAGGTAAGATCTGCCCTTAACAAAGCCGAATTGGGTAGGATCCAGTGTCTGGGGGTTACCAATGTCCTTGTTTATGAGTTCCATGATGATACGCTCCATAGCTTTGCAGACCAGACTAGTCAGGCTTATAGGGCGATAGTTTCCTGGGTCCATTGTGGCACCACCTTTGTGGAGCGGTACCACTGTTTCTGTACACCATTCCTTGGGTACATATCCTGTAGTAAGGTTGAGATTGAACAGTCACTTTATGTGAGGGTTTAGTTCTTCTTGGAGCTCGTGTAAGACGCAGCCTGGGACACCATCTGGTCCCATTGATGCTGTGTTTTTTGCTTTGGAGAGGGCAGCTCTCACCTGTGCATTTGTGATGTCAGGGAGGCTACATTCTGTTGGGATGGACATTTGGTCTTTTGGGGGGAAGGGGGGGTTGCACTAAACCTGTCTGCCAGGATGTTGGCAATGTCTGTGGGATCAGTGCATCTTTTGTCATTTTGTACTAACTCAGAGCATATCTGGGAGTTGCCCCCCAGATTCCTGACATAACTAAAGAAGGCCTTGTGATTATCTTTAGTGTCTTGCGTAATTTTTCTTTCGAAGCTGGCCTTAGATAATTTTATGAGGGATCGTAGTTTCTTGCTAGTACTGATCAAAGATGCCTTCCCTTTTTGGATTTTGCTCTATCATGTAGTAGCTTTCTCCTTCTGTTGTATACCTTATTTATGGCCGAGGTCCACTAGACTGGTCTCCTGCCTTTGGAGGAGTGAATCTTGGTTTTATCTGGGATAGCACAATCCATGCATTCCTGTAGGTGTCCATAGAATGCATTTGTAAAGGATTCTGCTGTTTGGGCAGTATTTTCCACTGGCCTGGTGGCTTTGAAGGATTCCACCTCGGTTTTGAGAAGTGTGAAATTTGCTTTTGAGAAAATTTTCACCGTGATTTCCTTGGCTGGGGGTGGGGATGTAAATGGATGTCCAGTGAGATTAATTTATGGTCTGATCTTACCAATGATGGACATACCTCTAGTGTGGAACATAGAGTCCCCATGTTGGTGATGACCAGGTCCAATATGTTTTCCCCTCTAGTGGGAGTGGTGACCAGTTGTTCCACAGCATTTGAGTTTATAAATTCTAGAAACTGTTGGGCAAGGGGGTTGGGGCTTGAGTAGTTTTCCCAGTCGATGTTTGGGTAGTTGAAGTCACCCAATATTATTGTGTTTGGAGAGACCTTCATATTCTCCAGTGCTCTCATGAAGGCTGAGTGGGGTTCCTGAGTTTGGGATGGTGGTCTGTAGCAGGCTACAAACTGAAAGGCAGTTTTGCCCACTGTTAATTGTACATGGATGGTCTCCGATGCTTCGTGCAGTGCCACTAACCTGGACGTATGGGTATCTTTGATGAATATGGATACTCCCCCTCCTTTTGTGGTTCAGTCTGAGTTTTGGGGCCGAAAAGCATGGTATGAGGTATAACCTGGTAGTGCTGGGGTGCTCTCTGGAGCCTTGAACCAGGTCTCTGTCACTGCACAGATATCGATATTCTCCATACTGAGGAGAGCCTTGAGTGCATGCATCTTGAGGTTTAGACTTCTGGCGTTGAGCAGCATTACCCTTAGTTTTTTTTTTTTCTTGTGTTGTCTATGGAGGTGGGTTTGTCATTTGAGCCTTGCCTAAAAAAGGCACTATGGGGGTGGCAAGAGCCTTAGCCAGTATTCGAAAGCCCAGGGGTGACAGGTGCAAGCCGCACCTAGTGAAGCAACGTGGCTTGTCAAGCATGTCATCCCAGGCTGACAGACACTGAATCCCCTTAGAATGACACCAGTACTTTAGCCAATTGTTAAAATTGATCATTTTGTCTTTATACTGTGGCATCATTCTTTGTGAGGGCAAGATGCTACTCAAGGTCAGGGTCATACTGGTCTGGGATACATGATCAGAGAGCTCCTCTATGTCTCTTTTCATGTAGTCCAGGGAGGTACATCTCAGGTCATTCACACCAGCATGGACAATAACAAAGTCATACTTGTACTTGCTTTGGAGTGACCTGAGTGCTTGTGTTATGTGGCAGATCCTGGCGCCTGACAGGCAGCTTACAGTGACCTTCTCCTTGTTCAGTCTGGTGAGAGGGACGTCAGTGTGTCTGACAAAAGAGTCCCCTATTACAAGTGTATTAGGTGTGTTGTTTAGCCTTAAGGGCTGTGACTGTGTGGCACACTGACTTCGTGAGCTATGTGCTACGTGGATATTGTTACGTGGTAGGTGTTGCTTGGATGTCTGCTTTGGAGGTCTCTGCTGCTTAGGCAAATTTTTATTTAGAGCTTCTGAGTATGTTTTTGTGTGTTTATGTGTTTGGTTTGCAGATGCGATAGGTCTATGTGAGACTGGATTTGTGGTGTGTGTGGTTACCTTCTCCTCCTGACTAACTGTGCCAGTGCTGGGTTGAGAGAGCTCAGCCTCCAGTTTGGCTGTATAGTTGCATCTCTCACATATATTTGAGTTTGATGGGAGGAGAAGAGGGTGGTCTGTGTACATAAGGCAGTTGTAACATTGCCTCAAGATACCCAGATTCACCAGCTGGACTGGAGAGTAAACCCAAAACTGGCTATTGGACATGCCAGAAAAGTATAAGGAACTGTTTTTGACTGATCAGAAAGGACCAATAGGGAGCCAAGTTCTTATAAGGAGTATAAGAGGGTGTAGTGCTTTAGTTAGTTAATGTTTACTTATGAGATTACTTATAAGATCAAGTGCAGGGCTTTAGATTGAAAATAGAGTGCTTACTTTGAGATTTAGAACAGTTCTAAGGGAAAAAGTGAAGAGCAGACCTTGTGGAGCCGGGAATAGTTTAAACCCGTTTATGCGGCGCTGCGCTATGCGCAAAACGCACAAAAGTGGGTTTCAAGGCAGGGAACTTGAAAGAGCTAGGAATCAGCCCAAAACATTTTTAGGCAGTAACCACTCCTACAGGGGCAGGCAGGCTGTTCTGTGTTAATCACTGCCACTGATGAACACAGAGACTTCGCTTTAGCCCAAGCAAGCAATGGCCTCCAAGAAACTTAGAAACAGTTCAGAACAGCAAATCTGTAACTGAACTTTTTTAAATTTCAGAAAGTGGGAAAAAAGCAAGATTTTTTGTTTTTTTTTTGTTTTAGTTTAAAGGTAGCAAAGATACACAAGTAGCAAACTAGTCAGAACAGTACAATAAATGACCCCACACTTGAGTGCTAGGCCAGTGTCAGGTAAAATGCAGTTTTAAGAAAAAAAAGATTTTAAATTAAGTGCAACACAGAAAATGCAGTAAACAGGTTCTAGATGTGTTCTAAATACTGTTTCTAATACAGATATCAACTTTAGCAAGCCAGAAATGCCAAAAAGTGGGCGGCAAAGCAGAAATTTTAAACAAAAAATCAGAAGAAAATACTTATAATCTCAAAAGTGGCTCCTTTCTTCTCTCAGCATTTTCTCCCCTTGGTAGGTGCTTCATCAACAACTCTCAAGCCTGGAAAGATGCCAAAAACCATGAGGCAGCCGGGTTTTAAGAGAGAGAGATCAAGGAGTTTGGAATTGACCCAAAATGGCCAATAAAACTACAGCTTCTAGGCAGTAACCACTCCTACAGGGGCAGACAGGCTGTTCTGTGTTAATCACTCCCACTGGTGAACACAGAGACTTCCCTTTAGCCCAAGCAAGCAATGGCCTCCAAGAAACTTACAAACAGTTCAGAACAGCAACTCTGTAACTGAACTTTTTTAAATTTCAGAAAGTGGGAAAAAAGCAAGATGTTTTTGTTTTTTTTTTGTTTTAGTTTAAAGGTAGCAGAGATACACAAGTAGCAAACTAGTCAGAACAGTGCAATAAATGACCCCACACTTGAGTGCTAGGCCAGAGTCAGGTAAAATGCAGTTTTAAGAAAAAAAAACGATTTTAAATTAAGTGCAACCCAGGAAATGCAGTAAACAGGCTCTAGATGTGTTTTAAATACTGTTTCTAATACAGATATCAACTTTGCCGAAAAGTAGGTGGCAAAGCAGAAATTTTAAACAAAAAATCAGAAGAAAATACTTATAATCTCAAAAGTGGCTCCTTTCTTCTCTCAGCGTTTTCTACCCTTGGTATGGCTGGCACGAGCTTGGAAATAGCTGTATTGGTTCCGAGGACAGAACCGAGGTCCTATTAGTAATTAATGAACAAAGATTTACAACATCAGATTCCCTGTTTGGCTTTCTTATAACTTGGTTATCATCTCATCCAAAAAGAAAGAGAACCCAAAAAATAAATACATTGTTTCACTGTATATTACATTATGTCAAAAATAACTGATGCCTATCAGCTGCTGAAGCTTTAAAAACATATTTTGTATTTAATTTTATTACGGCAATAAGGCACGCAACATTGTATTGTTTTAAACATGAAATTAAAGAAAAGTAAAAACATATCTTGAGTTCCTCCTTTTGTTATCTTTGATACGAAGTCAGAAAATAAACTAACGGTAATACTAGAAGATATAGCCCATAGCATTGTGGGTATGCTAATCAGTAATGGCTTTGCGTTCCATTTCCATTTTGCAATCAACCCCTCCAATCCCTAGTTATAACAGTAGTTATTTTTATTTATTTGTTAAATAAATAAATGGCTTATCATTCAGACTCGGATACCGAGACCTTAAAAAGTAACCTTTACTGCAATTTATTAATTAACCTTGGAATCGTTGGGGGTTGAAGGATGAATGATGGTTTTGGTTCATACAATTTTCCAGTTTAGTCATCCAACCATAAAACGTATTTCACTGTTGCATTTTATCATAATTGCTTGACCATAAGGGAAAAATTAATACACAGACGGTAAGGAAACCACCAAATACACAATACTCTTCCTTTTCCCTTTATAAATGCAGTATACTTTATATTTATAATTAATAATGGACAACGTGTCCATTGTTCTTCTATATTGCACACCTTATATACACAGGGATTGTGTCTACATCTAGGGATGTCATTGTCCCCATTTGCTCAGCCCTCTTTAGGCCAGTCATAGAATATAATCCCCCCCTTTGTCATGCATCTGTCCAGACACAAATAAAGTACAGTTGTGTAAACTCTTACCATAACAGTAGATGTCCTTGCCTTCACCGTTGTAGGTTCATAGGTTCATAGGTTCATACTAGGCTATCTGCCCAAGGGCATTTATAAGCCTAGCCCATAGTTATTTGGCTTTCGCCACCCCTTTAGTTAATAAAACTATGCCTATTATTTTGCTATGCCTCTGTCAAGCAGTGACACTGAAGTAATCCCTGGGGTATATCTGCGATCTCCCATCCATTGGTCAAGATTCCTCTTGAACAAGGCCAGCGAGGTGCTCTGCCTCACATGTACCGGGATTTTGTTCCACAGCATAGGGAGTCTCTGGGTGATGAATCTGTCCCTCCAGCACGTTCTATTAATAACCGTGTCAAGGTTTAAGTCTCCGCCCTTGTGGTTCTGAGGGATCTAGATTTTGAGGTGAAGCATATTCATCAAATCAGGGTTTGACATGGCCTTATATGTCAGGCACAGGTCACCTCTGAGCAAGCGGTATGAGACTGAATAGAGCTGGAGTTCTTTCAGTCGGGCAGCATAAGACATATTTTTGAGACCCTTTATCCTTTTGGTGAGGAACTTTTGGGGCCTTTCCAGCTGCTGCAGGTGTCGGGTCAGATACATTCCGAATGAGGCATTGTACTCAATCATAGGTCTAATGAGTGATGAGTACAGGGGGACAATGACCTCCCTTGATCTAGATGTGAATCCCTTCATGATCAGGTGGGCAATGTAGAAGGTTTTCCTAACTAATTTAGCAACATGAGTGTCAAGCGAAGGCTACTGTCAACCTGGGTCCCCAGATCCCTGATGACTTCTTCTGTGCTCAGTGGATTGCCACCTATATGGTATCTAGGGGTAACCTTGTTTTTCCCGAAGGGTATGACTATGCATTTCTTGGCATTTAACTTTAGGCCATGGCTCTGGCACCAGTTATCCGTTTCTGTGAGGCCCTTCTGAAGGATATCTGTGTCAGATGTGTTTTCGACTATGGCGCCCAGTTTGCAGTCATCTGCAAACTTTGTCAGCCATAACCCTCCTGCGTTTGCTTGTACTTCAGAAAAGTAGATGCCGAACAAGAGTGGACCCGGGACTGAGCCCTGTGGGATACCACTTGTGACATGCTTTGAGTCTGACATGGCTCCAGCAACTCTGACCCTGTGGGTTCTGTCACTTAGCCAGTTTGCAACCCATCTTGTGATGTATGGGTTTACATTCAAGCTGATGAGTTTTTCGATGATACCTGAGTGGGGTATTGTGTCGAAGGCCTTTGCCAGGTCAAGGTAGGCTGTATGGACTGCCTTTCCCTCATCAATGGCCTTGGTGACTGTCTCGAAAAAGTCAACCAAGTTTAAAAGGCATGATCTGCCTTTGACAAAGCCAAACTGGGTTGGATCCAAAGTCTGCAAGTTCCCTATGTCTTTATTTATGAGTTCCATTATGATCCTCTCCATGGCTTTGCAGATAAGGCTTGTCAAGCTAATGGGACGGTAATTTCCAGGGTCGGTGGAGGCACCGCCCTTGTGAAGTGGGACCACAGTCACCGCGCCACTCCTTGGGTACGTATCCTGAGGTGAGGCTAAGATTAAACAGCTGTCCTAACTGCGCGTTTAATTCCTCATTGCGTTCGTGCAGCACACAGCCGGGGACACCATCCGGTCCCATGGATGCTGTGTTTTTTGCTTTGGAAAGAGCAGTTCTCACCTTGGCGTTGTAGATGTTTTGGGGGCTACAATCCTCTGGTATACATATCTCTCCTTTGGGGAGGGGGGAGAAGTTTGCACTGAACCTGTCAGCCAGTATGTTGGCAATGTGTGTAGGTTCAGTAATCTTCACATCATTTTGAACTAATTCTGAGCATATCTGGGAGTTTCCTCCTAGGTTTCTAACATAGCTAAAGAAAGCCTTATGATTGTCTTTTGAGTCCTTGGCGATTTTTCTCTCAAAATTTGCCTTGGATGATTTTATGAGAGCTCTTAGTTTTTTACTTATAATGACCAAAGGTGTCTTACCTTTCCAGGATTTTGCTCTATCTTGTAGTAGCTTCCTCCTTTTGTTGTACAGCTTGTTTATGGCTGGGGTCCACCAGACTGGACGCTTGCCTTTGGTACAAAGAGTCTTAGTTTTGTTTGGGATTGCCTGATCCATGCAGTCATGTAGGTGCTGGTAGAAGGCATTTGTAAGTGATTCAGCGGTTTGAGTAATGTTTACCACTGGCTCAGGGGCCTTAAAGGAGACCACACTAGTTTTTAGAAGTGTGAAGTCGGCTTTTGAGAAGTTTTTCACTGTGGTCTTTTTTATTTCAGGTGGGGGCGGGATGAGGACCTCCAGCGAGATTAGTTTATGTAGTATTCATTTCACATGGGATTCCTGACTGTGAAGCCCATCAACCAGCCAGTTTACCAAAGTCTACCATTGCTTTAAGGTACGCTGAATATCACCTATACCCTCCTTGTGTACGGTAGGGCATAAAGCTGATGCTCAGGTGTTCCATCCTCAGAACTGATTGCCCCAGTAGGTACAACAATCCAAGGAAAAGCAAGGAGAACCTGCATGTCTAGGAAGGAAAAAAGACCAGGAGATGGAGGGAGGGAGTGAATACTGCAGCAGTGAAGGCATGGACATCTACTGTTACATAAAGATTTTTACACGACTGTACTATGTCCTTACATTTACCGCTGCAGTATTCATTACAAATGGAGAGCCCAAAAGCTCAGGAAGAACCTTCGGAGAAGGAAGAAGTACATCCTTCTAAGAAGCCTTGAAGAATGGCAGCAGCAAAACCAGCTCTAGCCCTGGAGATACCATGCAACTGGTAATGTTTGGTAAAGGTACGCACAGAAGTCCAGGTAGCATTTTACGAATAGAATTAGCATCTAACCCTTTGAAAAAAGCACCAGAAGAAGCCACAGCTCTAGTCGAATGAGCCTTTAAAGAAGAAGAAAGGCTCTCACCATGAAAAGTGTAATAAAAGGAAATAGCCTTTGAAATCCAAGTGGAAATAGTTGACTTAGAAACAGTAAAACCAAAAGATTGAGGATGAAAAGAAACAAATAACTGGTCAGATTTTCTGATAGCTTTAGTTTTATCCATAGCCGGCTTTAGGCACCAGCAAATGCTGCAGTTGCTGGGAGCCCCCTCTTCCCTGGGAAGCCCCAACCACAACAAGTTATCTTATCCTGATATTTTGTAACATGTCTGTAAAAACAACAAAAGCTACTACAGTATTCTTATATACTTAATAAACCACATGTATAATAACTCTTTATTCCTGGTCTGCCATCTTTGAAATTCATCTTGTTTCACTGTGGCAGTCCTTACAAAATGGGTTATCTGGTCCCCGGTATCCCACAGTTGGCCAGAATACCAAAGTCTTTGGTATATGACGTTGGGTGCCTTCAGATTAGGACTGATGTCAGGACATCAGGTACAAAAGTAGGCAGCCAACGACATTTCCTCAGTCTTTCTTGCCAAGGAGCCAGAAGCAAAAGTGTTTTGCACAAGTGCTGGTCAGCCGAGTACCATCTTTTTGTATTCCAACTGCTTAGTTGAAGACATCCTCAGATAAGTACCCCGTTGGGGACCCTATTTTCTTGCTTTAACGAATTTCAGAGAAAGTTAATAACAGTCTTGCCTGTGGAAAACAGATTCCGCACCGTGATCGTCAATCCTATTTTATTACTTTTTTTTGGTCTTGATCACAATGTCCCTAAATGTATTCTCTGTGCTTCTTTCAACCCACGTACCATACACCATAGAGCTAGGATCTTGTTCAAGCATTTTGGAGTTTGGCCTAAGTTCGTCGGTATGTCGTCTTCTGCTCTCCCGACTTCAGATGTTCCTAAGAGGCGCAACGATAAGGACTGCAACAGACTTAGGGTCAAATTAGCCAACGACGTCCCTGTTAAGTTGATCGTCAGGCCAGCGGTAGTCAGTGACGTGCTTTCCTTGCACCTGCAGTCCGCAGATGTTCAGCAGCAGGCATCTGCAGAGACCTTTTCTGAGTCCTCCATACTGCAGGCTTCACTTCATCTTCTGACCCTCTGCCAGTCTCCGCCTCTGATGGATCTGGAGCCGCTAAGCAGGCGCCGGCGTCTGAGGCCTCTTTTCTCAGCCCAGAGACCAGATCCAGACTGACGATCTTAATTCAGGCTTCTGCGGTGGCTAGGCCTCCCGAGTCCCTCCAGCTTTCTAGCAGGCCTTCCAGCTGAAAATCTACTCCTAAGCAGGTGTCGGCCTCCCCTCAAATGCCTCAGGCTCAGATGGTTAAAATGGCTAGTGATCTCTTGACCATTATCAAAAGCTCTCAGCCTCCTCCTTCTAAAAGGATTAGGGAATTGTCCCCCAGAAGTTTTCTCTGCTTCAGATTCTGAGGTTTCCAGCAACTCTGCTGATGAAGAGGGAAACTCTCCACTTTTTTCTGGTTTTGAGGATTCTGATGCAGAAGACTCCATCCCTTCTGCCTTCCCTCCAGAAGATTTTTCTTTTGGAGATACTCTGAATACTCTTAGGGAGCATTTCAAATGGGAAAGTCAGGACTACCCTCATTCTAAGAAACGGATTAGGGAATTCTTGGATTTGCCTCAGCATAACCTTTTGGCTATCCCTCCAGTTTTGGAAGTTGTTGATGATGTTTTTATGGAGAATTCGAATCCTAATTATGTTCCTCCTGCTCCCAGAAAGCCTGAAAGGTATTATAGAGTTCCTGATTCTCATCAGTTCCTTTTCAAGAATCGTACTGCTGACCCAGAGATTATTTCTCAGGGCCCAAAGGGTGTTAAAGCTATGGTTGCTAAAAATCCTGTTCCTTCTGACAGGGAATCTAAGGCCTTGGATAGGTGGGGAAAAAGCTCTATACCTCTTCCACCCTTGCTATTAGGTCTGTTAATTGTATTTTTCATATGTGTAAGTATCAGCAGCATACTTTGGTGGCTATTAAGGCTAATATTGCTGGTGTTCCTTCCCTGATGGAAAGTAAGGGCATGCATGATTTATTGAATTCTGGTGTTCCTTCCCTGATGGAGAGTAAGGACGTGCATGATTTATTGAATTCTGGTGTTTCTTCCCTGATGGAGAGTAAGGACATTCATGATTTATTGAATTCTGGTGTTCCTTCCCTGATGGAGAGTAAGAACATGCATGATTTATTGATTTCTGGTGTTCCTTCCCTGATGGAGAGTAAGGACATGCATGATTTATTGAATTCTGGTGTTCCTTCCCTGATGGAGAGTAAGGACGTGCATGATTTATTGAATTCTGGTGTTCTTTCCCTGATGGAGAGTAAGGACGTGCATGATTTATTGAATTCTGGTGTTCCTTCCCTGATGGAGAGTAAGGACGTGCATGATTTATTGATTTCTGGTGTTCCTTCCCTGATGGAGAGTAAGGACATGCGTGATTTATTGAATTCTGGTGTTCCTTCCTGATGGAGAGTAAGGACATGCATGATTTATTGAATTCTGGCATTCCTTCCCTGATGGAGAGTAAGGACATGCATGATTTATTGAATTCTGGTGTTCCTTCCCTGATGGAGACTAAGGACTTGCATGATTTATTGAATTCTGGTGTTCCTTCCCTGATGGAGAGTAAGGACGTGCATGATTTATTGAATTCTGGTGTTCCTTCCCTGATGGAGAGTAAGAACATGCATGATTTATTGATTTCTGGTGTTCGCTCCCTGATGGAGAGTAAGGACATGCATGATTTATTGAATTCTGGTGTTCCTTCCCTGATGGAGAGTAAGGACATGCATGATTTATTGAATTCTGGTGTTCCTTCCCTGATGGAGAGTAAGGACGTGCATGATTTATTGAATTCTGGTGTTCCTTCCCTGATGGAGAGTAAGGACGTGCATGATTTATTGATTTCTGGTGTTCCTTCCCTGATGGAGAGTAAGGACATGCGTGATTTATTGAATTCTGGTGTTCCTTCCCTGATGGAGAGTAAGGACATGCGTGATTTATTGAATTCTGGCATTCCTTCCCTGATGGAGAGTAAGGACATGCATGATTTATTGAATTCTGGTGTTCCTTCCCCGATGGAGAGTAAGGACTTGCATGATTTATTGAATTCTGGTGTTCCTTCCCTGATGGAGAGTAAGGACGTGCATGATTTATTGAATTCTGGTGTTCCTTCCCTGATGGAGAGTAAGGACATGCATGATTTATTGAATTCTGGTGTTCCTTCCCTGATGGAGAGTAAGGACATGCATGATTTATTGAATTCTGGTGTTCCTTCCCTGATGGAGAGTAAGGACATGCATGATTTATTGAATTCTGGTGTTCCTTCCCTGATGGAGAGTAAGGACATGCATGATTTATTGAATTCTGGTGTTCCTTCCCTGATGGAGAGTAAGGACATGCATGATTTATTGAATTCTGGTGTTCCTTCCTTGATGGAGACTAAGGACATGCATGATTTATTGAATTCTGGTGTTCCTTCCTGATGGAGAGTAAGGACATGCATGATTTATTGAATTCTGGTGTTCCTTCCTGATGGAGAGTAAGGACATGCATGATTTATTGAATCCTGGTGTTCGTTCCCTGATGGAGAGTAAGGACATGCATGATTTATTGAATTCTGGTGTTCCTTCCGTGATGGAGAGTAAGGACATGCATGATTTATTGAATTCTGGTGTTCCTTCCCTGATGGAGAGTAAGGACATGCATGATTTATTGAATTCTGGTGTTCCTGATGGAGAGTAAGGACATGCATGATTTATTGAATTCTGGTGTTCCTTCCTGATGGAGAGTAAGGACATGCATGATTTATTGAATTCTGGTGTTCCTTCCCTGATGGAGAGTAAGGACATGCATGATTTATTGAATTCTGGTGTTCCTTCCTGATGGAGAGTAAGGACATGCATGATTTATTGAATTGTGGTGTTCCTTCCCTGATGGAGAGTAAGGACATGCATGATTTATTGAATTCTGGTGTTCCTTCCCTGATGGAGAGTAAGGACATGCATGATTTATTGAATTCTGGTGTTCCTTCCTGATGGAGAGTAAGGACATGCATGATTTATTGAATTCTGGTGTTCCTTCCTGATGGAGAGTAAGGACAAGGATGATTTATTGAAGTCTCGAGTTTCCTCCCTGATGGAGAGTAAGGACTTGCATGATTTATTGAATTCTGGTGTTCCTTCCCTGATGGAGAGTAAGGACATGCATGATTTATTGAATTCTGGTGTTCCTTCCCTGATGGAGAGTAATGACATGCATGATTTATTGAATTCTGGTGTTCCTTCCGTGATGGAGAGTAAGGACATGCATGATTTATTGAATTCTGGTGTTCCTTCCTGATAGAGAGTAAGGACGTGCATGATTTATTGAATTCTGGTGTTCCTTCCCTGATGGTGAGTAAGGACGTGCATGATTTATTGAAGTCTGGTGTTCCTTCCCTGATGGAGAGAAACGACATGCATGATTTATTGAATTCTGGTGTTTCTTCCCTGATGCAGAGTAAGGACATGCATGATTTATTGAATTCTGGTGTTCCTTCCCTGATGGAGAATAAGGACGTGATTTATTTAATTCTGGTGTTCCTTCCCTGATGGAGATTAAGGACATGGACATGCATGATTTATTGAATTCTGGTGTTCCTTCCCTGATGGAGAGTTAAGGACAGGCATGATTTATTGAATTGTGGTGTTCCTTCCCTGATGGAGAGTAAGGACGTGCATGATTTATTGAATTATGGAGTTCCTTCCCTGATGGAGAGTAAGGACATGCATGATTTATTGAATTCTGGTGTTCCTTCCCTGATGGGGAGTAAGGACATGCATGATTTATTGAATTCTGGTGTTCCTTCCCTGATGGAGAGTAAGGACATTCATGATTTATTGAATTCTGGTGTTCCCTGATGGAGAGTAAGGACATTCATGATTTATTGATTTCTGGTGTTCCTTCCCTGATGGAGAGTAAGGACGTGCATGATTTATTGAATTCTGGTGTTTCTTCCCTGATGGAGAGTAAGGACATGCATGATTTATTGAATTCTGGTGTTCCCTGATGGAGAGTAAGGACATGTATGATTTATTGAATTCTGGTGTTTCTTCCCTGATGGAGAGTAAGGACATGCATGATTTATTGAATTCTGGTGTTCCTTCCCTGATGGAGAGTAAGGACATTCATGACTTATTGAATTCTGGTGTTCCTTCCCTGATGGAGAGTAAGGACGTACATGATTTATTGAATTCTGGTGTTCCTTCCCTGATGGAGAGTAAAGACATTCATGATTTATTGATTTCTGGTGTTCCTTCCCTGATGGAGAGTAAGGACATGTATGATTTATTGAATTCTGGTGTGTCTTCCCCGATGGAGAGTAAGGACATGCATGATTTATTGAATTCTGGTGTTCCTTCACTGATGGAGAGTATGGACGTGCACGATTTATTGAATTCTGGTGTTCCTTCCCTGATGGAGAGTAAGGACATGCGTGATTTATTGAATTCTGGTGTTCCTTCCCTGATGGAGAGTAAGGACATGCATGATTTATTGAATTCTGGTGTCCCTGATGGAGAGTAAGGACGTAAGTGATTTATTGAATTCTGGTGTTCCTTCCCTGATGGAGAGTAAGGACGTGCATGATTTATTGAATTCTGGTGTTCTTTCCCTGATGGAGAGTAAGGACATGCATGATTTATTGAATTCTGGTGTTCCTTCCTGATAGAGAGTAAGGACGTGCATGATTTATTGAATTCTGGTGTTCCTTCCCTGATGGTGAGTAAGGACGTGCATGATTTATTGAAGTCTGGTGTTCCTTCCCTGATGGAGAGTAACGACATGCATGATTTATTGAATTCTGGTGTTTCTTCCCTGATGCAGAGTAAGGACATGCATGATTTATTGAATTCTGGTGTTCCTTCCCTGATGGAGAGTAAGGACATGCGTGATTTATTGAATTCTGGTGTTCCTTCCCTGATGGAGAGTAAGGACATGGACATGCATGATTTATTGAATTCTGGTGTTCCTTCCCTGATGGAGAGTTAAGGACAGGCATGATTTATTGAATTCTGGTGTTCCTTCCCTGATGTAGAGTAAGGACGTGCATGATTTATTGAATTCTGGTGTTCCTTCCCTGATGGAGAGTAAGGACATTCATGATTTATTGAATTCTGGTGTTCCCTGATGGAGAGTAAGGACATTCATGATTTATTGATTTCTGGTGTTCCTTCCCTGATGGAGAGTAAGGACAGGCATGATTTATTGAATTCTGGTGTTCCTTCCCTGATGGAGAGTAAGGACATGCGTGATTTATTGAATTCTGGTGTTCCTTCCCTGATGGAGAGTAAGGACATGCGTGATTTACTGAATTCTGGTGTTCCTTCCCTGATGGAGAGTAAGGACATTCATGACTTATTGAATTCTGGTGTTCCTTCCCTGATGGAGAGTAAGGACGTGCATGATTTATTGAATTCTGGTGTTCCTTCCCTGATGGAGAGTAAGGACATTCATGATTTATTGAATTCTGGTGTTCCCTGATGGAGAGTAAGGACATTCATGATTTATTGATTTCTGGTGTTCCTTCCCTGATGGAGAGTAAGGACATGTATGATTTATTGAATTCTGGTGTTTCTTCCCTGATGGAGAGTAAGGACATGCATGATTTATTGAATTTTGGTGTTCCTTCCCTGATGGAGAGTAAGGACATGAATGATTTATTTAATTCTTGTGTCCCTGATGGAGAGTAAGGATGTGCATGATTTATTGAATTCTGGTGTCCATGATGGAGAGTAAGGACTTGCATGATTTATTGAATTCTGGTGTTCCTTCGCTGATGGAGAGTAAGGACGTGCATGATTTATTGAATTCTGGTGTTCGCTCCCTGATGGAGAGTAAGGACATGTATGATTTATTGAATTCTGCCTGTCTTGTCACTAAACATTCTTTACATTGTGGTTTCAACACTTTGGAGGCTTCTTGCAGGGCAGCAGCCAATGGTTCTGTCATTAGAAGACATGCTTGGCTCAGGGAACAGCTCCTTTCTGAACCTGTCAAATCTAAATTACTGGATGTGCCTTTACACAAGGACAATCTTTTTGGTAGCAAAGCAGAACGGGTGTTGAAAAAGTTGGAGGATAAGGGCAAATCTATGCAAACTGTTAAGGACCTTCTGCAAGTTCAACCTCCTCGCTTTAGTAGACATTACCCTTCTATGAAATGGACTTTTCCTGACCCTAGTAAGAAGAGTCATGCTAGGTCTAGGGGTTACAGGTCTTCTAGGGGACAGACTTCCACCCCTCAAAAGGCTAAGCACTGTCAGGCTTCCTCTTCAAAATCGGGAGGTTCTAAGCAAGCTTCCCAAAGCAAGCATTCCCAATGACTTTGGCCTTCCCCTGCCTGCCTCTGTGGGCCCAGGGTTTCCTTTGGGGGGAAGGTTAGCCATTTTTGCAGATGTCTGGCCCACCATCACAGATGACAAATGGGTGCTCAAGATAGTATCCCAAGGCTACAAGTTCTCCTTTCACACCTTCCCTGCTCACCAAGGGTACCCAGATATCCCCCCAAATCAAATGGCAGAAGCAGAAAAACAAGTTTCTTGTTTGCTAAACCTGGGAGCAATAGAGATAGCTCCTGCACAGCAGATAGGCCAGGGTTTCTACTCAAGACTTTTCCTGGTTCCCACAAAAGGGGGCACCTGGCACCCATTCTGGATTTGTCCACCCTAAACATTTTTTTGATGATTCCCAAGTTCAAAATGCTGACTCTTCAGCAGTTGCCGCCAATGCTGGCCAAGGATTCCTGGCTGGTGACTTTGGATCTCAAAGAAGCGTATCTCCATATCCCAATAAGGGAAAGCTGCAGGCAGTTCCTTCACTTCAGGGTGAGGAACAGGGACTTCGAATTCTCTGCACTGCCCTTTGACTTATCTACTGCTCCCACAGTTTTTTTAGAAAATGCCTTGCTCCAGTCATTGCTTTTTGCAAACAAAGAAACATTCAAATTTACCCTTACTTGGACGATTGTCTTATTCAGGCAAACTCTCCAGAGCAACTTCTGAAAGATATAGACTTTGTAAAGAATCTTCTCACCTTTTTGGGCTACACCATCAAAGAAAAGAAGTCAAAATTGGTACCCACAAGGGAGATTGTATTCCTGGGAGTGAGCCTGAACACAGCTGCCCAGATGGTATTCCTCCCTCAAGAGAAATAAATGGATCTTTCAAATTACTTCAAGAATTTGGCAAGCATGACCCAGCTCTCTACAAGGCAATTCCTGCAAGCCCTGGGATTCATGGCTTCATGTATTCAGATAATTCCGTATGCCATACTGCATATGAGGAAAAATACATTGGTACCTCAAAAACCTCAGGATTTAGACTTGATATTTCCTCTGATTCCCTGCCTGCAGATGGAGTTCCTTTGGTGGGTGACAGCCTGTGCACAGAACAAAGGCATGCCTTTCTGTCCACCTCCTGCCAGCCAGCCTTTCACCAAAGATGCCTTGGACTACACTTGGGGAGCACATCTACAGGGCAGATGCATTCAGGGAACTTGGAACTTTCAACAGGTGCATTTGCATATAAATCTGAAAGAATTGATGGCTGTCCAGCAAGCATTAATGGCTTTCAAGCATCTTCTAGCTCCTGGTACTCTTCTGGTCATGACAGACAACACCACAGTCATGTGGTACATCAACAAGCAGGGAGGGACTCACTCTTACCCCCTGTGGAGACAAAGCATGAAATATGGTCCATAGCAGCTTCCATGGGCATTCATCTGATAGCTCAGTTTCTTCCAGGAAGGCTCAACACCTTGGCAGACCGGTTGAGCAGACAAGTCCTGGATCCTCACGAGTGGCAACTAAACAAGACCATCTTCTATCACATCATTCAGTGTTGGGGCACTCCCCAGGTGGATCTCTTCTCATCTCCACCCAACCACCTTCTTCCAACCTTTTGCACCAGGGATCATTACAACAAAGTTTGAAAAGTGGATGCTCTGTCCTTCCCTTGGACACAGCTCTCAATTTATGCATTCCCTCCTCTGCCTCTTCTTCCCAGGGTGTTGTTAAAGATAACAGATGAAAAACCAAGGGCCATCATCATAGCTCCAGACTGGCCCAGACAGCGTTGGTATCCACTACTTCGCAATCTCTCCCAGTTTCAGTCTTGGCATCTATCCCTGATACCAGATCTCTTGGTTCAGGAAGGAGGAAAACTTCTGCATCCTCATCTTCAGACTCTGCATTTGGCAGCCTGGCTTATAATTTAACCTTTCCCAACAGGTGGTTGAGGTCCTTCGTGAGGCCAGGAGGCCTAGCACTAGGAACTCTTATGCAGATAAGTGGAAAAGATTATCCGTCTGGATGCAGTCTAGAGGGGAAGACCCTTCTCAGCCTTCTCTTCCTCTCATTCTTGACTATCTGGCAGGCTTGCTTAATGGTGGACTTTCCTTTTCTTCTGTCAAGATCCATGCTTCAGCTATTTCTGGTCATTGTTCTTTTGAGCTGCCCATTTTCCCTCATCCCTTGATGAAACAGTTCCTCGGGGGAGCTAGCAATTTAAAGCCTCCCAGAATGGCACCTACTCCTGCTTGGGATCTTAATTTTGTACTTGAGAAACTTACTCTGCCTCCTTTTGAACCAGCTGCCTCAGCAGATTTGAAGTTTCTCTCTTGGAAAACTACCTTTCTCTTGGCTATTACTTCAGCTAGAAGAGTTTCTGAGCTGCTGGCCTTAATGGTAGTAGAGCCTTTTATCATCTTCCATGTGGATCGGGTTTCTCTTCGAACTAATCCCTCCTTTATGCCTAAAGTGGTTTCTAGTCTGACTCTTAACCAGTGTACCACCTGCCTACCTTTTCCCTAATCCTCTGAATAAAGGGGAAAGGTCACTGCATTCCCTGGATGTGCATAGACAGCTTAGATTTTACCTGGACAGGACTAAGCCTTTTCAAAAGTCAGATCAGTTGTTGGTCAGTTTTGCTCCTGGAGCTCAGGGCAAAGCTATTTCTAAACAGACCATTTCTAAGTGGATTGCTCATTGTATGCACTTTTGTTACTTACAGCATGGCAAGGTTCCTCCACAGAGTATTAGGGCCCATTCTACTAGGGCAGCCTCTACCTCAGCAGCTTTTTTAAGAGGTGTACCTACTAGGGACATCCTGTAAGCAGCTACATGGTCTTCTGTCCACACTTTCACTAAATATTACAATTTACCCTTGTTTTATAAGTCCAGGGCTGGTTTTGCCACTGCAGTGTTGCAGGGCATCCTTATCAACCCTTAACCAGTGGGTGTTCCTTTTCCCTTTTGTTTTTTCCTGGGCTTTGGGAATCAACCCATTTTGTAAGGACTGCAACAGTGAAAGACAATGAACATAGTACAGTTGTGTAGACTTACCATAAATGCAGATCTTTGAATGTATTCACTGTTGTAGTCCTGGTTTACCCACCTTCCAACCCCCTTTTTTTCTAGTGCACAGACTGGATTTTTCTTTTCCTGGTCTAACCCTTTTTGGGGGCTCCTGACTGTTAAGGCAAGAAAAACTGAGGAAATGGCATCGGCTGCCTTCTTTTGTACTTGACGTCCTGTCGTCAGGCCTAATCCAAAGGCAGCCGATGTCATATACCAAGGATGTTGGCATTCTGGCCGATTGCGTGCTACCGGGGACCAGATAACCCATTTTGTAAGGACTGCAACAGTGAATACACTTGAACATCTACATTTATGGTACGTGTACACAACTGTACTTTTCTAATAGACAAAGGCAGCATGTAAAAGCTTGACCACCAATGCCCAAGTATAAAAATATATAACATAAAACAACCCTAGAGTATCAACCTGCCAGATACATTTGGGAAGCAAGGCTAGGCTTAAATAGGTTCCACAGGAGTCATTAGCCTACTAATCACCTCTGAACCTATGATACAAACTACATTCATCAAAATACCTTTCATGGTTCATTGTCTTCAGATATTATTTGTATGACTAGATGAACTGTTAAGGAAAGTTTTTTTTTTGTAATGTAATATGTTTTGGGGTGAGGGTCAGCAGCAGGATTAAGGTTGTCAACCATGTGTAAAGAAGATTGCTTTGCCCCCCCCACTACCACCACCTTACTCTTGTGTGCTGTCTCAGTCCCACAACATGCCACTGCCTGTAACCCCAACCCTACACTTTACCTTACGAAAAATTGTTTCTATAACAGTACCTCTACATGCACACATACACACACACACACACACACACACACACACACACACACACACACACACACACACACACACACACACACACACACACATATATATTTAACTGAGGATCGTGGTCAGTGGTCACTGTTGTTATGGCTATTATGAAAGGTTCTGATTAGAGTGTCATTGTCGCTGTTTCCAGACTAAGGAAAAACTTAAATTTGGCACCTGTCAGGGCAGTATTACAGGAAGACCTGCACGTATCACTGAAAACAAGTCTCTGTGATTTTTACACCAATCTTACATTTCCATATTAAACTGCTTTTCTGAATCTGATATTTGAAAAAAGTGGTACATTATATTCAAGTAAATGATCACCAGGACCTGACTGTCTTTCCAAAAGAAGGTATTTAAATACCCTGATCAGCCTGCTCAACAAATCACAGTTTTCCTTTTCTTCATCCACATTTATGTTGTCCCTAGTGTCACTATTTGTAATATTTTATTTTTCCTTCTTCGTTTTTTCATAATTTGTTGACTGGATAGGTGGTGGAGTCTAAAGACCCTTCTGAGCCATGATCCTAAACAACTAGCAAATAAGATATGAAAGGAACACAGGAAGGTTTATGTGAAAACATGCAATTAATGAAGTAAACGTTGAATTCAACTACTACGCTATCTTCCCTTTAACAGCGGTGTACACAGAGGAAACGCAGTGCAGTCTCCGATAAACCAACTTTTATTACTATTACAACTGATGATGTACATATATTAGTAACTGAATAAAATGTCCAGACGTTTGAGAATATTAAATAAGCACAAATGAGTTAAGCGCTTTCACCTGCTGAATGTAGGCTTCTTCACAACTGTGCTCATTCATTACACTTGCGTTTAAATAACTTTTTTGGCGCCATTTTCAATATGCAGCCCTTAAAGTTGTACTGCTCTTTTTAATATTAACCACAATATATAAAAAAGTAATTTTATTCAACATCCTAAAAACTTCTCTATGTAATCCTCATTCTAAAATATTTCCTCATTCTAAAATATATTAAAATATTTTCCTTTTATGACGCTAAAATAATATAATTTTATAAAATATTCTACTTATTACTTTAAAAACTTTATCTTAAAAATCTTGTCTTAACAACTACTTGTATGTTATTCACAAATATCTACATCAGCGCTAATCTGTCACCTTATAGGTGTATCCAAGTACTATCACTAATTTTTTCAATATAAATATCAACTTCTATACATTTTCTTAACTGTCACAACTCCTCTAACATTAATGTTATACTTCAATCAATTCCTTGATCCCTTTTAACTAATATAGGTTTCAAAGATATATTGTCATTCAATCCCGTTGAGGTTGATGAATCCGTATATAGTTGCCACCACACCTCTTTATACTTAATGTATCCTTTCTATTTCCTCCCCTAGGGTTATATTTAATTTGTTCCAATATTGCAAATTTAAATTTATGTCCTTCTCCACACTTCTCAATATGTCTATATAAAGTGTTTTTACTGTCTTTCCTCCTTATAGTATACAAGTGGTCATATATTCTCTTCTTAAATGCTCTCTCTGTTTTTCCTATATAGTATCCGTTACATATTACACATTTAGCCATATATATCACATAGCTGGTATTACAATTTCCAATTTTAAACTTAATTTTAGTTTTATTAATGTTTCTTAGGAATATCTCGCTATCCTCCATAATGGCCTCACACTGATTACAACTACCACATTTGGTAGTTGCTCTTACAGATAAGTCACTTATTTTACTCTGATTCTCTGTTGTTCCTTTTTCCAATAACTTCTTTAAATTGTATCCCATTTTATATACAAACTGTGTTTTTTCTCCAGCACAATTACTCAAATTTTCATCCACCATGAATATCCTCCAAAATGTTTCCATAATCTTCTTAATGTAATGCAATAAACCACGAAAAAACTGAATCAAAAACAGAAAGTGGAAATAACGAATTCGACCAGCAAAAAACGGAGCACAGAACTTTAAATTGTAAGCGCTTTCGGTAGAGACAATTTCCCCACCTTCATCAGACAAAACAGTTTGTCTGATGAAGGTGGGGAAATTGTCTCTACCGAAACGCTTACAATTAAAAGTTCCGTGCTCCGTTTTTTGCTGGTCGAATTCGTTATTTCCACTTTCTGTTTTTGATTCTTAATGTAATGTACATAAGGGGTGTATTCCAAAACAATCCTTGGAGTGAATGCTTAAAGATATACCAGAGATTTGTGGATGATATTTATATTTTATGGGAAGGTAATGTCATGGAGCTCAACAATTTCCATAGATATTTAAAGAATAGCACCAACTTTTTGGAGTTTACTATTTTGAGTAATGAAAGTCGAATGGACTTTTTGGATGTGAGAATACTACAAGATGAAGAAGGGAACATAGAAACCAGCCTGTTTAAAAAAGAATGTTGGAAGAACAATATCCTACCAAGGAACAGCATGCATCCAAAATATACATACAGAAATGTTATGAGAGGTCAATTCCTTAGAACATCTAGGATACATTCGAATGATGTAACCCTTGACAGAGCCATGAATGATATGTCTGAACACCTGGGGGGGAGAGGATAGAGAGGAAGAGATAGTGAGAATGAGACACAATGTGCTGTTGGAAAGAGAAATGAGAGGTAAGCCATACCTGAAAGGTAAACAAGATAGTGCACCTTCAAGAAACAACAGGAATGAGCAAAGAGAAGTTAAAATGATTCTCACACATACAACAGATACTGAGGGGATATGTAACATTATTCAAAGGAACTGGAAGGTACTATTGTCAAGTGAAGAATGCAAATAAGTGATTGGAGGGGTACCCAAGTTTGGTTACAGGAATGCAAGTAATCTGAAAAATAGGTTATGCAAAGAAGACTACTTAGCACCACGTGTCAACTCTGATAGAAGAGGGACATTTCCATGGAGAAGGTGTACTATGTGCAGGTATACATGCACAGACAACAGCTTTGAGCATCCCATTACCAAAAAGAAATACACCTGTAGTTTCTATGCTGATTGTAACACAAAAAATATAGTATAGTTGGCCACATGTTCATTATGTGACCATTTCTATGTTGGGAAGACAGTAAGACAACTTAAGGAGAGGCTATCCAAACATATAAGTGACATCATACTCAAAGATTATAAGAATCCTCTTGCCAAACATGTCAGGGACAATGAAGGACATAGTTTCAAGTTCAGAGTACTTAGAGTTGTTCTAACCTCGGAAAGGGGAGGTGACAACAACAACAGACTGGAGCAGGAAGGAATGTATTGGATTGGAAGACTACAAGCTCATAGAAGGCCAGGACTAAACACTACATTTCCCATGAAACCAGCACTCAAGAGGCATGGTTTGAGAAGATCTGTGTGATGTGACATCACCCATCATCTAACACTCTATTGGTAGAGAGTAATTTTTAAACAGGCACTAACTGCACAGTATACATGGATCTGATGAAGGGTCATTGAGGAGACCCGGAAGTGCTAATCCTTTGTTCTGTTTGTTTTTATTTTTGTTTTTATTTTTAAGTTATTGTTCGATGTGAATAAATACTTGATAGTTTTAATGAATGCAGTTGTCGTCTATGGTAACGAAGGTGAACTACACTTGCCGATATTCAAGTACAGCTGATTATATATGTTGTGCTTGGGAAAGACAGTACATTTGAAATATTCATCTTATGGCTGCTCACCCGAGTGTTTTGCTGAACTTTTTTACATGTGGAGTACAATCGTAAGCAAACACCCGTAGGTGTTGCAACAAACAAACTTTTGTGTTGAAAAGTGGTAGTGGAACATACCTGCCCTGGCCGTTGTGTCAGTGCTGCTTATTGTTGTATACATATATATATCTATATACACATACATACATACATATATCCATACATACATGTGTGTGTACAGCATCTGAAGTGTTCAAATCTGAGTATAACATGGACCATAGCAATCACACATTCTGCCACCCCCAAACAATATGAACATAACATATGAAGAGTATATACCAATACACTATTACAAATATGTTCTATGGACATGAGCCAAATAGGGTTACTCACCAACACAACTACATTGACTGCAAATATCCATGACAGAAATACACAGACATCTTTCATTTAGCAAAACTTTATTACTTTCCGATGTATTGTTGAAAGGATTCAAGGACTAACATTACCTGCATGCTATACAGGAAGCATTTAACAGTGCCTTAATGAATCAGCCTGCAATTACCATAGTATTAGTCCACTAAGGGATAGGTGTTCACATAGGAAAACAACCCCCACACAAATATAGAATATGTATAAAAGCAGTTCCTACACACCTGCATCTGCTATGTACACCCACCAACATCTCCCCCACACCCAAACTTATTACAACAATACATACTGTCATACCATAACCAATTATTCACCCACTGTACGACATCTGCTGAAACCTTGACATACCCAGTCAGAGCCACACTAACATAGCTCTATGGGCAATAGTTGCTGTTATACAATGGAATAGCTGCTGGTGTTACAGGGTTTGTTTGAACTAATCCTGTTTCAGGGGGTTGAAAGGTTCATACACCAGAAAGTGTTACCAATTACTGATTATCAGCACAGTATGATACACATTTACACCAAACTAAAGATGTCTGGTGAGCACACTGTAAACCCCCTAACATTATATGCATAGCCATACAGCCTTGAGCTGGTCAAACATCCTGGCCAGACTGACACATATGCAGAAGTATTACGTACAGACAAACCATGCACAAGTAGCAATGTTCAGAAATATAACAGCAGTACTCACATTTAGACCAAATCTTCTAGGCATTACACACAATATATTTGTGTTTGTCTCCATACAGCTGTTGCAATAGATTTCAGATAACACTTCCAGGCCGTCTTCCTCACAAGTAAGGCAAAGGGACAATGCCCAAGTGGAGTAATCAATTATACTCCACTATTGCCATGGTATTGGCTAATGGAGTAGCTGCACAGCTGATGTGCATGTAATTAACTATTTTGGAACATCAATTGGTGATCATGATAGCACATGTTACTGATCTCTGACTATAAAAGGATGCCTTGTCACACATTCAAACCATCTGTATATACCTGCAGAACAGTACAAAATACCCAATAGAAGATTGAAACACAAACTGAAAAAGATTAAAATACCAGTCAATAACACCTCGAATTACCAAGAAGGTATGTATAACATTTAGTATGTCTGTGTATGTAGTACCTGTTCTGTAATAATTACAATGTAATCAATGCATACAGTGGAAATAGCTATCTTGTAGCGATGTATTGTTGAGCAGTAGTAATGCCTGTAGTATTCTATGTGTGTACTGCTGTAGGTCACAAGGCAAACTCCTCATACACCACAAGGGATGTTATATATGGGCTTGGAATTCACCAATTCTGTTCCAGCCACTGTCAGTGTCAGGGTTGGTCCAACAAGTATGTGCTATAACAGGGGATAGTATATGTCGATATATTGTAACAGTAGACATATGTATGGGTGTATTAGTGAGATGAACATGTAAAAGGTGGGTTTACTGTGCAAACATGATTTGCATTGTGGGATATTGTGCCAATAACTGTGTAATGTACAGTATTCTAGGCACATCTGTATTCCATTTTACATAGCATTTCTGTTATGTTATGCAAACATTAGTTATGTCTATTGGCAATTACAATACTCAATAACAGAATACTTATGACTTGTATTCATCTGACAGTTTAGCAGCATGATAGCAAAGAAAATTGAAAGAGCTAGGTAACTATCCATGCACATAAGACATGTAATATCCACCTCTCTAGTATCGTTTGCAAGCAATAACAGCTGTGCATGTGTACATGTTATGCAAATGTGTAGTAACCCTTGTTACAGGGCTGGGCCAAATGGCTATGTGCACACCTACATAGAGTGGATATTGAGAGTAGAGATACATTGGTTGAACTTTCAGGTTTGTGTAGCCTAACCTCTCATTGCCACCCTATCAGCTGCTTGCAAATACTGTATGTAAGGTTGTGCACAGTACTGGTAATGAAACAAGTTGCATATCATCTTTAACTCTAGTGTAACATCTGCCATAGGAGTGTAAGATGTAGGAGACTGCTGCCCATGTGTAATAGCTGCTTCATAGGTGATGACTTACACTATCTGATTATATCCTGATCATGTTAATAGTGGCAGCAGAGTCTATTGATACTTGACTCTGTTTGGGGAGTGGGTGTCCATGCCCAACAGAGCTCATGGTTCTGGTGGATATGTGAGTATATACCCAGAAAAGGATACAGACCTGTTGATACTTGCATCATCTGTAATCAGCTATCAGGATGTGATGTGCTCCTCAGATGAGGATTGCTGCTAAAGGTAGCTACTATGTTTCTGTAATAGCCAGTGTTGTCATGTCCATAACACAAATATTTACTTGTGAGCATCACTATCTAAAACATCTTCATAAGCAATAAGTAAACTAAATACAGTACTTGGTACTTGTAGTACTGAATGCTCATACAGGCATGTCCACTAGTCAGCTACTGGTGTTTACTAATGTCAGCTTTGTGTATGTGGCCATCCTGGGGGAATATAATCTCTATGCCATGTACACTGCCAAACCCACCTAACACCACACCCCACACATTGTCTGGGATGCAGCTACAGGGGTAAGCTGGAAGGCAGTCCAGTCTACAGCCATGACTGGATTGGACAGTCATGAGGTGTAGGTTAACACATGCATCTCATCACCACAACCAACACATATCCTTACCAGAACACAGTAAGAACACCCACACATACCACCAGAAATCACATACATTCACAGAGGCTTCTAAGTATCTGGCCAAGCAAGAGACCTCCCAAGCTGGAATAGACAGACAACAAAATACACAAACTGTATGGCATAGTTTGCCAAATTGTGCCACACCTCAGAACATGTGGCTAGAAACATGCCCAACAGTACTCATTTGTGAATGCAAACTCTAGCACTATGTTACACACCAAGCTATACGAGGGCAAACATACTGTCAGCTGCCTGTCTGCCATGATTAGCCACATACCCATACAGTCAGACCACCTTTTGAACTATACACATGGCTCTGGCATATTCCATATTGTTGTGTAGGACCTGTGATGCAGTAGCCTGGACTGCATGGAAATACACATGTAGGAATTGTCAGGTCTTGTAGCCCATGCAGGTATGTCCCAAGGCCTGGGTAGCATTCTGCCATTGGCCAGAATGATACTGCAGTACAGGGACAAAAGGATTGTATTCCACAATTGCCTAATGTACTGGTGTAAGTCAAAGGGTATCCAGTATCTATCTGCCTGGGATAACATGGTTGACAGACCATGATGCTTTTCCAGACAGGGCCTGCACCTGTCACCCCTGGGAATCTGGATACTGGCTAGGGCTTATGCTTCCCCTATAGTGCCTTCATCATGCAAGGTTCAAGTGAAAGTCCACTGCAGTAACAGGGACAGCCAAGCAATAAACTGCGGGTCTCGCTGCCCAATGATACATTTCAGAAACTCAGTATGGACTCATGTCAATCCTTAACATGGAGAACATATCTGTGCAGTGACTGAGATACAGTTCAATGCTCTGGAGAGCACCCCTGCATGACCATGTTATAACACATACCTCACCTCTTGGCCATTATCCTTTATTGGAACACACAGGCCCCAGGTGTGTCCATATTCCTGAAGGATATGTACACCCCCACACTAGTTGCACTTGCATAACTTCAGATGCATTATGCTGAGCAACTAGCTTTGTGCCAAAGTGGAATCCAAATTGCACCTTGTGATAGATCACCCACCATGTCTCAGAATTCCCAACTGTCATATTGTGCTGTAATGGGGAATATTAGGTTTGAGACAGAAAACCATAATAATGGCTACTCCCAACTATCCTATTATGAACTGGGAGGAATCCTCATGTACCAACACCTGTGCTCAATGCATGTTGGATTTCATTGACCCCAATGACCTGGATCACCATAGTCACACAAACGGGGCTAACAGTATGCTACACATAGTCAGTCTCCAAAGCCAATGCTATGCTTCTTAAGAGTGAAGTGGTGACTGTCATGGCACCCATGCAGATGGACAATGCATATGCAAATGCTGAATCCTACACAAATGCACTTTAAGCACTTACATAAGTGCAGTGATTGTACCACTGAAACAGAACCAAGATTCAACCAAACACAAACAGGAAGGCGAACTGGTGGTACCCTGCCTTAAACTGTACCACAGAAGGTAGTAACCATTGCAAGAGTGAACACACATGACTGGAGATGATAACTGGTCAGCTTCAGTAAGATGCAGATACACCATATAAAACCACACAAAGCTACTGTGAAACTAATCAGCTACATATTATGAGGCCAACCACAGAGCATTATATAGCTGTGTTATGAATCATAATGGCAACAACAAGACCTGCCGTGCTTCACAGCACTATGGCATGAGAAGTACTGCCCCTACAGAAATAGCACTTGTTCATTCAGATAGGGTCTTGGATAATCTAAACCCACTTTCACCCCCCCCTAGCATGTACACATATTTATATATTGATGTATACTACAGAGCCACTGTAATAACAACTATGCAGGCGCAAGCTGCATTCTCTAAAGCCATACATACAGCTTGCATGGGACCTGTCAACATCCCAGGGTGTATTTTACACAAATGTCAGAACAATTTGCTCTCCACGTACACATCATGTTCAATCATAGCATCATGTCAGGCTGTGTACACACTGAATGGTGCACAGCAACAGTTATCACACCCCACAAAGGGGGAGACACCACTGATAATGGGAAATAGTGCACTAATACCCTACTGAGTCTGGTCTGTAAGGCCATGAACCTTGATCAACTTATTTGATGTAGTCAGTACAGATGTAGATGACAGTAAGGTTGATTCACACAGCATATCATGACCTTGCCAGGTCTTAGGACACCATCACCCATACTGTGTTCCAGCTACACTCAGTAAACTAGGTGTGTATTCCTATGTGACAGGATTGGTTGGCAACTGGACTGCTGGCAAAACTAACACTACAGAAGGTGTCTGACTAATACACGCACATCAAACCAGTGCCAGCTACAGTAATACAGGGTTCATTCCTGGTACACCTCTGTTTGTTATCTATACCACACAGACTAACACAGAAGGCATCTGCCTATTCATGTTTGAAAATGACTATGAACTAGGAGCAATAGTCGACTCATTGTGTGCTGTGTTCAACATACAGAAGGGCCTTTGTGTGTCAGATGTGTGGTGTGTGATGTATGGCCACAATCTGACAGCTAAGTATTGCATTGTCATCCCCTATGTTAAAAACCCTGTACCCATGAACTACCACCTAGGCAGTGATCAACATAATGGAAACTGTATGTGTATGGGATGCAGTTGGACAGTAGTCTTTCCTTTGATAGTGACTTCACCACACCAGTCAGGTAGTCATAAGTGGCACCACTAATCATGACAGGGTGCCATCCATGAATATAGAGATCATTGTTCAGCCATACTCAACACTCAAGTGACCCATAATAGATCAAATATTTCCTTTAAGGGTTATTGACCATGTTCAGATGGCCTACACCGGCCTTCCCAAACCCTAGTTCCACTATGTAGCATGATGCCTACCCTGAATAAAGCCATGTCCAATTCAGAGATGTTGGACATGCTACACTTACACATCCTGATTTCAAATAAACACATACTTCATGGACATCCACCTTTCTAGTACAAGGATCACAACATGCCTGACAGATCTCTGTCCCATACACTTTACATACTCCTGCCATGCTATGCATCCCTGTCCAGCAAAGCTGCACATTGCCCCTCTTTGAGACATGGTGTGATGACCGCATGGCAAATATATCAGTAACCAAGTGGATCAGTTCTGTGGCACTGTTTGAACCGGCCACTGAAAGTTACCTGTCTGTTGGCTACAGCTAGGTAACCTTTCAGCCTAGGCTCATAAATGGCCCAGGGAATATAGCCTACTAGTTCACTATGACCATACATGTTATAGTTGATATCCAGCCCTGCAAATACCATCAGGCTAGCCATTGTCCCATGTGTTTCACATGTGCAACACAGGTAATACATGGCAGGATGCTATACTGCTGTACAGTGCCATGTAGATGTATATGGCAAAACACATACATGTAAAACTTTCCGTGAGCAAGTCTGCAGGGTCACAGGTCATGTCCCTTAAGGCTGTGTATGACTATATATGTGACATATACACAGCATTAATGTCTCTTGCATTAATGTGAACACATCCAGGCATGTGCTGATAGGTAAAGACACAAGTACAGGCAAACAGACATGCCCACATCAAGACAACATCCACATGCAGTATGAGCAATGTCATCACTTGTCACACACATATATGGTAATAGCATCAAATCACCAGTAAGTGTCAAATGTGTGTGAGTTAAACATGGCAGTGGTGTTAGTGTCATGCAGATTTGCAAAGACATATTTGTAATCATAATAAATGTGATACGCATGTATGTGCAGCTGTACTTCTGTACTTCTCTGTGAGTTACTGTGACCTGTCTCCATTATTATGTCTTCCAGGTATGCTGCATGCCAGGCTGCCACCATACACCTGCTTGGAGGATGAGGTCCTCATTCCATACCTCTTTGACAACCATGAAACACTCTTCAGCCATGTGTCACAGGATGCACAGCAGTGGGATGCCCAGTGGGAGGAACTTTGCAGGAGGGTAAATGATGTTGGCAGCCACAATCACACCTATCAGCAGGTGTGCCGACACTGCACTGACCTTATTAGACAGGTGAAACAGTGTGCAAATGCAATCGCCAGGGAACAAGCTGCAACAGGTGGGGAGGCCACTTACCCAGCCCCCACTCATACGTACCGAGGAGCTACTGGCCAACATGGGGACACCTGCAGAACTCCATCTACAAGCTTTAGCCGGTATTGTGGAGGTTGGTGTCTTACAACCACTGAGCCAGGAGTTGCCTGGTAAGTCACTACTGCACATATATCACAACTATATGTCATATAGTTACATGTGTTACTGTACAATATTTATTTTATTTTTATTTTACATTTGTTAACCGGGCTAGTCTGGCTGGATATATTTCCATTTTCAGCAGAGGCCCGAGGAGAAAAGCTCCACAAAGACATAATAACTATTACATAAGATGCAAAAGAGAGCAGCATACAAAGTATTCTATATCAGAACAATATTATACAAAGAGTCAAACTTATAATAGGCACAAATAAACAGTTGTACAAAAGTGTACTTATGGCTCTTTGAAGCAGAACACAGGCATCGTTATTTAAAATATTCAAACATTATAAGAAAGAGAAAAGGGTGTTTAAGGACAGCTAAGTAAGTAGGATAGATTATATTAGAAATTTCTAGGAGTCTTCAGTAAACTGAGTAATATAATTAGGAATGAGAAGGATGAAGGAGAGGTAAGTGATAGAATAGTGAGAAAAAAAGTAGAAAGGTAGCAAAGATCACAGAGATCAAGGGGTAGTGGGATGAGCTAAATACATGGGTTCAGTCAGGGTTAAGGCAGGGGCATAGCCAGTGTTTAGTAAGGTGGAGTCTAAGTTTTTGTTTGAAGAGGACAGGAGATAAAATAGAAGTTAGTTCAGTGGGCAATAAGTTCCAGTGTTTACCAATGGAGTTAGAAAACAGGGAGTCACCAGCAAGGTTATTGGATTTGATAGCAGTAACTAGGAGTTTGTTAGAGGAGCGAAGAGAGCTCAGGTTAGAGTAAGGGGTGAGGAGGTTAGAAAATGAAGGAGTGTTGTTTGGCAGATAAAAAGATTTGTGGATGATGGGAAGTTGAGAAAGAAGCAACATGTTTTGTAATTCAAGCCAGTGAATTTGTTGTAGGTTCAGGCAGTGATGTGTTCTGAATTGATTACCAGTAACAAATCTAGCTATACTATTGTAAGTAGTGGTCAATTTAGTAAGATTAGTTTTCTTTAGGTTGGTGTAAATTGGTGAGGCATAGAGAAGAGTGGAGATGAGATGAGAGTGAGCCAAAGTAGCTTTGGCTGTTGGGGATAGGAATGTTTTAATTCTATAGAGGGAGCCCAGTTTTCTATGTACAGTTTTGATAGTGTTGTTTATGTGATAATCAAAGGTAAGATTGTTATCTATTGTCACACCTAGTAGTTTGGTAGAAGAGTCAGGTGTTATGAGAGTATTGTTAATAGAAGAGATAGAGAAGTCCAGTGAGGGGATCTGGTAGTGGGTTTGAAAAGGAGGAGTTTTGTTTTTGGCATTAAGAAGTAGGCAGCGTTTTAAGAACCATGCTTCCACTAAATGGAATACATTTTGTGTAACATTTTGAAGCTCTGGGATGGTTTGCAGAGCAGATGAGTGTGGAGTCATCTGCATATTGTATGCATGTAGCTTGGGGAATAGCTACTTGTAAGTCATTTATGAATAGGGAGAAAAGAAGGGCCCAAGAATTGAGCCTTGTGGTACACCGAGGAGATTGGGAGAAGAGAGGAGAGTTTATTTTCCCAGAGTACCGCTTGTTTCCTGTTAGAAAGATAGGAGGTGAACCATTGGATGGTATTTGGTTCAATAGCAAGTGATTCCAAGATCTTTAGGAGAAGAGGGTGATTGACCATGTCAAAAGCTTTAGATAGGTCGATGAAAAGTGCAGAAGAAAGGGTATTATTATTGGTTTTGTTAATGAAATCAGTAAAAGAAAGGAGAGCAGTAGTAGTACTATGAAAGGCCTAAAGCCATGTTGACAATGAGATAGTATGTTATGTTTAGTTAAGTGGGACATTAGCTGTTTGTGAATACATTTTCCATGATTTTTGCTAGTGGAGACAGGAGGGCAATGGGTCTATAATTAGAATATTCTGTAGAGTTTCCACCCTTGTAAGGGTATAATGTGTGAAATTTTCCAGATATCAGGGATGTTTCTTTCATTAATGGTTCTGTTAATAAGAATTGAAATGGGATAGGCTATTTCTATGGCTGCTTTTTGAAGAAATTCAGATGGAAGTTGATCGGCTGATGGGGTACATGGCTTAAGATTTTGAATACATTTTAGGATAAAGGTAGTAGAGATGGGCTGAATAGTAAAGCTCGGTAAATTAGTGGTGGCATGTTGAGGAACATTAGAGTTATCAGATGAAAGGTGAGAGGCTAGTGAGTTTATAGTATCAGTGAAAAAGGAATTGAAGGTGTTTGCAGTTTCAAGGGAAGAAATATACTCCATAGTATAGTCTATTGTACTGGCTTATGTGCTAACATGGACATTGCACCCTGTAGCCATCACACAGGTGTGGATAATGATCTTACTGCTGTGACACTCCTATTTAGGTACCTCTGGCATTTTGCAGCAACAGCAGCCTGTTGCAGTTGAGATTGTTATTATTTACCAGGCTTGATAATTCACGGATCATATTAATTGCATGTTATCTGCCATGTGGCCATTTAACACACGTACACATAATGAATGGTGGTCCTGTTAATATATACAGGTCAGACCTGCAATGGATCACAGTGGTTGCCCATGTGGAATAATTGAAGACTATATGAAACACCTACACTAAACCTTACAAACTGTCATTGCCAGGTGTGTGGATAGCTGTAAATACAATGGTGGAGGTGTGGCTCACTGTAGGGACATGTACTACAGATCAGCATTACACATGTGGGGAATACAAACAGTACTATACAGAGAGCATATGTGTGCACACACTCTAAATGTTTTGGAGCTGGAGTATGACAAGCCCACAGGATTCACCCTTGTGGATTATACCCTTGCTATGAATGTCACACAATGTCATGTGCTATCTGACATGTCCATGACATTTGGTGGGCTGACTGCAACACTGGTTAACTAACCTGCAAATCATGATATCTCACATCCCAAACATACCACCCTTTGTCTGCAGTGGAGCATATGACATCTAAGGGTGTATGTCATATGGGACAACATTGACATGTGAAATAGATGCCCATCACAGCCATTGGACAAAACATGTTTACACATGGTCATGGAGGATGGCCAGAGACATGAAGCAATACACACAGTAGAAGGGATGTACATGTGTGTACACCCTGTTGTACATTGGCTCGACACAATACAACTATGGCCTTTGTGTAATGGTGATATTGCAGATGTGACACACTAAACATCACACAGGCCTGTGCACAGCTTGTGTAGGCATGACATCAAACCACCACATATGTCTTGAACATCTTGAGTGTGTCACAACATGAAAGCTTTCACCTATACAGTATCCAAATACATACATGTGTTGCACAACATACACATACAACCACATCAGGCCACAGATACAGTACATTCACCTTGCTGGTGTCAGACATCACTGTCATGCTTGCTTCTCATGTGTGTGAGGGCCCAAATGGCAAGTGGGACATGGAGTATTGCTAAGTTAGCCATGTCTGAGCATAGTTGCCAGGCATCAGCAATATGGTTGCAGATGTGCAGGAGTGTCATCTGTATACCCTTCAGTGACCTGTGTCACACATTCCACATTAGAGTTTAGTGTGTATACACTTCAGTGATGTGGGTCACATTCCACATTAGATATGTATTGTATCTGAATACAGTCATGGCTTTGAACTGTGTCTGTAACTCACACTGTATAGCAATAGTGAAGCCACATGATGCCCTGCAATTGCTATGCACATCAGCTTAATGTGCAGTATGTCACTTTATATCTGTAGGGCAGACTGACAACATTGCATCAGCTGAAGGTCCATGTTAGTATAACACATCCCTGCATTGGGACACCATTACCTCACTGTATATTTGAAAGGACACCATTGTGTTAAACATATATGCTTGTCATTCAACACGTCAGCAGAAGACATGTCATACTACATGTGATTGGCAAGGTCATATGCCACACATCAGGCTGGTGTACTGTTAACCTGTGCTGGTCTGTGGCACCATTGCAAAGTAGGGACAGCCATGTCAAACATGTGTGTATAGCCACATGCACATTGTCTGTAGACTCAGCTCAGGGGTAAGCAGAATAATATTGAACAGACATGCACTGCTTTGGAGGAGATATGCAAGCTAGGGCTCAGGCAAACATAGTATTCACTCAACATACCCTTCTGCTCATGTCCTCCTCACACATAGAGGCAGTGACCAATGCAAAGCATCAGTGGCAGATGTACACAGGTCAGCGATGGTCTGTTAAAATGTGGGGTATGTTGCACAAAACATGGCAGTGCGGACAATGGTGCATAGTGCATGCACTGTGTTGCAGGTTTGGGGCATAACCTACTAACACAAATGGTGCAACACAGGGATGTATGCTAACTACTACTATAATTGTCTAAGATGCATGCCTTCTGCTATAACACATGCATGCTGTTGTGTGCAACTCAAGGATGTATGATAACTACCACTATAATTCTCTAAGCTGAATGCCTTCTGCCATATCACATGCATGTTGCATGCCATTGGGTGCCATATCATGTGTCTCTGTGTCTGTCTGTATGTGTGTCTGTACTGTGCTGTATAACTTGTAATGTACAGTTCTTGTCTGCCCCCTCGCAGGTGTTGATGTAGTTGTGTTGCCCTACTGTGCTCCACCTGATGTTAGTGTCCCCACAGACTCTAGCAGTGATGATGAAAGTATGATTGAGGCACAGGCAGGGTTGTCAGGGGCTGAATCTGTGCCATTGGTTGCCATTCCATCTGTAGCCCTCTCATTCCCACGCACAGTTTTCATGCCTACACATACCCCATCACCAGTGGCCATAGTGGAAGGACAGTTGGTGGGTGATAGCATGGAACAGGAATGTGTGGAGAGTATGGAAGGTGTGCCTGCACACCATGATCCCAGCCAACTGACTGGTGATGTCCCACAACAGGCATGTGCCCAGGGCTGCTCGTAGGAGGACTTCTGGCAACATGCCCCTGCAAGACATAGCACATCAGCTGGTGTTACCAGATGCATGTTTCAGGCTGTAATGGAGGCACAGGCACATGCTGAACAGCAAAACAGAGAAGGTCTAAGGCTTCAGAGGGCTGCTGTCCATTCTTTAACTGACAACATCCAGGCAATTGCAAATGCTCCCCATCATCTGGCAGATGTTTTGGATAGACAATTGGGTGACATGGTGGGAGTCCTTGACCATGGCATGTCAATCCTCGAGTGTGGAATATCTGTGCTGGAACATCTGGTGGGAGTGAGGCATTGGGCATGTGGACAAAGGCAAGCTACATCACCTGTTGAACATGCTACTTCACATGCCTGCTCCTATAGTGGCGGTAGCAGCAGCAGTGCAGCTGGTGCTGTGCTGTTCACACCAGGACACAGCAGGCCACGTGCACATGGTTCTGGATGGTCCCAACAGGGACAAAGTTCCAGTGGACATGTGTCATCAGACAGTACCCAATCTGGACCTCTGCCTGGTAGTGCCTGTGCAACCCCTGACAGGCGCAGGTCACGTGGTCATGGCTGGACACAGTGAACTGTAAAACCTGCCCTGTACTATCTGCAGCTGTCAATAATACCCCTGTGTAGGCTAGCCACATGCCAGACCTGTGTGCATACATAAACACACACACACACACACACACACACACACACACACACACACACACACACACACACACACACACACACACACACACACACCAGAAACAAATGTAGGGCACCTCAACCCACACACGCATAACATCCACACACACCCAATGAGATAAAAGGCCCTAACCCACACACATGATGTCATCCAATGGTGCAGCCTAGGCCTCTGGCAAACATTATCACCTTGTGCATATGATGATGCCTGTGCCGCAGCCCTGTCGTCCACACCATTGGTGCAGGGACATGCTCATATGGTCTGATGCACAGGGTGAACATACTAAGAAGACAATTGTAGATTACCATTGTTGAGTAGTGTTGACAGGCAGCAGACATACCATGTACTACAGTTTTAGAATGCATTTTGTACTTTTGACAGTATGTATCATGTGTAACAACACTAACAGCATGTTGATCTTGATGTTCTGCCTTCCTCTTTCAGGTGTAATTGCATGTGCCGGGGATGTCAGTGCTTGCAGTTAGTGTCCCATATGTAAATGTAGACTACTCACAGGTCTGTATGACAATACCTGCATGCACTTTGGAGCTTCCACATCACAGTTATAATCCCTCAAGTTTCAAACATGTTTACTGATCTAATGATCTAAGAGCATGATAGATGTGTAGTAAGCTACTGTGACCAGAGCCATCACATCCATAGTGGGTGACATCACAGGTATAGTTACCTGGAGTAGGGAGGAGGTAAAAGAGTGGTTTAGCAGATGACAAGGGTAAAGGCCAGTGGAAAAAGTGGTTTCTCATTGGGAAGCAGTAATACCCATGCTCATGACAGGATGCAAACACACATACACACCCAGGGATTCACAGATACAGTAACATACCCACACACTCAGAGATTCACAGACACAGTAACACACACTCTGACACACACACAGTTGCCAGCGTTGGGATGAGAACCTCTGCCTATGTGCAAATCATCATTATAGTACTACGCAATTACAAGACACACCACAGAGATTACACATGTACAGGTAGTCAGAATGGCCAAAGATCGAGGTCATCAACAGGGATACTAGATTGTGGTGAATGTATGTGGGTAGGGGGTTTCATCAGTAGGCTATGTAACAAAAGCCTCATCCCAGGGTGTACATGTTTACAGGTGGTTAGAATGTCCTTCTAAGATTCATGACATCAACATGGATACTAGATTGCATTGAGTGGGTGGGGGGAGAGGGTCTTATCATTTCAATATGGTAAAATACAGCCTCACTCCAGGGACCAGACAGCCATACATACACACACACACACACACACACACACACACACACACACACACACACACACACACACACACACACACACACACACACACACACACACACTGTGGCATTCACAAAGATATACACCTATGTCACACACATACAGACACTTGACATGTGTGAGATTCAAACCCCTGCCTATGTCTTGCTTTCTACACTTCACTCTGTACAGATGTCTACAATAGTGTACAGGAGAGTGAAAAACATTTGGGATGTATTCCCCACCATACGTGACATATATGGACACACACACACACACCCACACGTGCCAGTACTGTGAATCAAACATCTGCCTATCTCATGATAGGTATTACAGAGTTACAGCACTGTTGCATGCACTACAAAACATACTGACTCTTTCCTTTGCCAACTGTGCTGATATATGCACAATATATGCACAGGGAGGTGTTACTGTTACAGGTGTCAAGAGGTTTGCCTTCAGTGTCACCCTTACTGCATTCTGCATTGTGTGTCTTCCCCTTCAATTAATAAAACCATAGCTTAGCAGTTACACAGGTTATTGTAGGAATGGTTGTAACACACCTGTGAGCTGTCCTCAGTAATCATTCATCTGCAAAGTAGCCCCACCACTTAGTAGTTATGTCCAAACATCTGTCCATACCTAAAGTACAGCTTACTGTACTTTGAGCATATCACCATATACAGTTGGCAATGTTGAGGCTGCATTACAACTGCATGATGTACTATAACAGTCACCTTCAAAGTTCAGACACTGCACACGCATGGAATCTAAACACACATCAATACATGTACACATATGCAGTCTCCATCAGTAAGTGGACTAGCAGGTCAAGAGGATACATTCCACGCCTTCCCCACACCATGTGTGAAACCTAGCTGAGCATTACACCACAATGGATGTTGTATTCATGTACTGGTAGGACACACAACCAGCTTCACTGAGTAGCTAAGTATACAGGGGTTGGGAAGGTGGCCTAATGGTTAAGGTGTTTGCCTTGCAAACACAAGGTACATAGTTTGAGTCTCACAAGGGATAATTGGCTAGGCTTAAAATGGCTCGCAAGGGCAGTTAGTTTAGTACTAACCTATGAACATTTATGCCAACAGCACATATCAGCAAGACACACACACACACACACACACACACACACAGCAACATTCCATGTCATGATCCCACAAACTGTTAGTTGACAGTTCCACTGTGAAGCCAGGACACTGTAATGGTCAACAGTGAGCACATCATATTTTCCACACACACATCATATTTGCCACACATACCCCATGATTACTGGAAGAGTGCCAGCAATGTGCTCTGTTTGAACTAGGCATTACACCTATTCAAGCATGTGTGAGGTCTGTGGCTTATAAACATCTCACCCAGCACGTTCTGGCTATTGTGGTAATAAGGTTAATATCCAGACAGCACACAGCATGCATGGCTTGCAATTGTTGACATGGGGTATATGTAGGAGCTGTGGGTCACACATGGCTGTACATGTCATGGACATATCACCTGTAACTACTCAGGAACATACAGAGCATAGCTCTATTTCCCTGAGTCTGTCAATACAGGCCATGTGTGTAGGTCATACGATCCTGTTATTTGGGTATGTTTGTAGGCATTGCATTTGGTGGACATGTCTAATGACATACATGCCACATGGATTGTTGTATGATATGATAGGTGTCATGGGTGACCAGTAGAGAGGGATTATTACCTCTGTCAACATAGATATCAAACCTTATGTACTGTTAGCATTCAGCAGCCATGAACCTATCTTCCATGTGCATGTGTGTAATGAATGTAGCCACCTGTATGTACAAAGGACAACAACAGCTATGGTATTTTCATTTATGTTGTATGAGTGTGGGATGTACATATCCAGGGCAGGTACATCTTGGTCATATCCAACCATGAGGGTGTTGTTTACTGGTGTACAGTAACAGTCAACTGTGTTAATGCTGACAACATCCGAGGGGCCCTTGCATGTGTACAACTGACCTGGTTACAAACAGTGGTATTATTGCATTGCATCACACATTATGCAACTGTGTCAGTACATGGGTACTTTGCATAGTTGATGTAGGGCTAGGTACAGTCCACCAGTCGAAGGTTATTTGGTGTTGTACCATAATATTTCACACCACATTTATGGATGTGTGTTGGTAGTCTGAGGACATGGTGGTGGATGTATATGAGGATACAACCTAGAATGCAGCTTTTGCCACTGTCACCTGTACCTGACTCATCTGTGATGAATTATATTGGAGTAGTGGTCTTTACTTGTGAGTAGTCTTTATGAATATGTGGACACCACCACCTGAAGTGGTCCATACCAGTGTTATGGCCTACATGTCTGGATCTGAGTTATATGGTGGTAGTGCTATTGTGCACTACAGAGCCTTCAGCCAGGTGTTCCTCACTGCACAGATGTCAGTATTCCCCATTGTAGGTTCTACATTGTGCAAATGGATTACGAAAGCCACACATCTAGCACTGGTTAGCATAAGCATCCAATGCAATTGTCTTGTAGGTGTCAGGGTGTTACTTCTGTGTTTAGGACATTTGCCATGGAATGGCACTATATGGGTAAATGCGACCTGGGTATTATCCACACTCCCTTGAATCATGGATGCATGTGATCTGTGACAAAGGCTTGTCGTGTTTCAATCATGTCATCCCAGAATGACAGACACTGGACAACCTCATAATTACAACAGGATATTGGCTCATTGTTTTGGCCAAGCAGTTGCCACTCGTACCATGACATCACTGCAAGTGGCAGTATTCTGCTTGGTATCAAATGCTACATCTAAGGTGACGGACAGCAGCAGACATTGTGTAGATGACCAATGTCAGATATACTTAGTGGAGCAGTCCTGCTAATAATGACAACTACTAACACAGCTGGGAGAGGTCATCTTGACACCTGCACCTCAGTACCATTAGACAATGGGGCTCACATATTATGCTTGCACATGCCACTGTTCCAAGTATAATGCCACTGTCCACAACCTGATATCAATGTATGCCTTTCAGGGCAGCAATGTGTGTGACACATGATGTACTTTGCATCCACATGTGTGTCCCAGTTAACCAAATGTCTGTCACTTCCACACATGCATGATTGTGTATACTTCACATATATAAGGCAGTACTTCATGTACATGTATGCATGTGTATCACATGCACAGACGCAGATATATAATTTACGGACCACATACAGGTATCTGGTAGTAAACCTGTATGATGTGCATATATACTGACAGTTAAGATGTACATAGCTGTAAACCTGTGTGTTTACAATGGGAGTCCATTACAACGTGTTCTGTACATCTAGGTGTATGAACATGCACACTGTGGCCTTCTGTGGTTAGAATCAGAGTGCATCCCAAACAGCCCTGTGCTACTAAGTGTATGAGCATGCCCACTGTCACCTTGTGTAATTAGAGTCAATGCATCCAAACAAGTCCTGTGATTCTATGTGTATGAGCATGACCACTGTAACTCTGTATAGTGATAGTAGTTGCCCAGTCCACAAATGCACAATGCCGGCAAGTGTGTGTGTGTGTGTGTGTGTGTGTGTGTGTGTGTGTGTGTGTGTGTGTGTGTGTGTGTGTGTGTATGTGTGTGTGTGTGTGAGACTACCCTGTAGCCAGGCACACACATGTGTTATGTATTTTAACATGTTGCACACCATGGTAGTCATCTGTGGTGAGTGGAGTCTACAACTTTTTACACAGTTAGGAAGATAAAAGAATAGACTGTCAAGAATGACTACTGTTGTGTATGTTATTTTCCTGTGCCACTGTCGAGCAGTAACACAGAAGTGGTCCCCGGGGTGTATTTCCATACCCATCATTCCCCCACCCAAACACCACAATCCCCGGGGTATAGTTCTTTAGCCATCATTCCCCACCCCAAACTCCACATACACAACAACTATCCCTTCTCTGGTGAACTGATTAAGATTTAAATGTTATAATACAAGAGTTGCCTCTGTTTTGTGTACACATCAATTCCTTTGGAACCCTTCTGTGTCACAAAGGATGTTCAGACTTGTTTATATATATGGCTATAGATGTGTCTGTGTATATCCATATATATATATATATATATATATATATATATATATATATATATATATGTGTGTGTGTGTGTGTGTGTGTGCGTGCACACATCCCGTAAGTGCATATATGTATTTAGTATTTACTTATAACACTTGTACATATGTAGACTTGTCTATGTTGTTTCACAGAGTACAATACAGTCAAGGGTACTGTACATATGTACACAAAGTGACTGTCCCATTTGTTTTCAGTACTGTGGAATACCTGTAGTAAAATGTCTATTATAAAAAACAGGAAACATGTATATAACCCAGATGGCTTAGTGGTAAGTCCATTAACCATGGTGTGCATGGTCCAGGGTTCAAGACCTGCAAGGGTTGTAAATAATGTAATTTAAGATTGAATAACGCAATTTTAAGTGGGTGCAAATGTGTTTTCGTGACAGTAAGCAGTGGGTACACACAGTTAAAAGACATGTACAACTTGCAGTACACTTGAAATGCCCTTCTTTAGTAATCCTGCTGATGTCATTCATTGTGACATACCTTTGGGGAAGAAATACTTTGGTAATGTCTGTGGTGTATACTGTAACTGCATACTGCTGTAGTATAAGAAACTAGTTAGGCAGGGGTTCAAATACCAGATATGACAGGTGTGTGTGCAACTTGTATCCTCTGTGGTCATTGTAAGTGTGTGACACTTATGGGCAATGTGGAGGGGTTTTGCATATATTTTATGTTGGCTATACTCTATATCACAATGTCAACCATACAGGGATAACAGATGTGCATTAGCTGTGAGGCTGGGGTGCAAAGCCATACCCATACATGTGACATCAAGGCCAGCCAATCACAGTTAGCAACCCCAACCCCACTACCAGAGCACACACTCACCCATGTGTCATACAAACACACACATCCAATATGTGGGTAGTACACTGCATATTGGCCACTGATAGTAACTATGCAGTGATAGCAGTGGGCATGTCACCATGGCCATCTGTCCAATATGCATGTACATGCACACAGTGCACCTCCACCATGTTCCCCAATGGACACCTGCACCACCTATGGTGCCTACACATGTGACTCACAACAGACATACCATGCCTGACAACATGCTTACAACCACTTTACAGTGGCTTAATCAATCTGCATCCATCAGCCCTTGTTCTGCTTAGCAACAGCTAAACAACCTCTGCAAATCTTGAACCCAGGACCATGCATACCATAGCCAGAGTGGTTTACCTCTAAGCCACCTCTGATATGCAGAACCCTGCTGTATTCACAAACATATCCGACCCAGTCATTCAACAGTACAAAGTATGTATTCTAATATGCAGATGTATGTGTGTGTGAAAATATATTAATGTCAACACAGATACAAATGTAGAGCGAGAGAGAGAGAAGGAGAGATATATTGATATATATATATATATATATATATATATATATATATATATATATATATATATATCCACATATGTGTAAGCAGATATTTATATCTATATAGGTATATAGGGACATATATCTGTAGATAAGGTGGGAACGTAGCAGAAACATGTATGTCCACATGTATCATGAATGGGGTTGACAGGCACAAACAACAAACGTCATGCACGAATAGGTATTCTCCCCCACAGCAAAACATGTCTGACCTTGCAATACACTACCAACTGTTACAGATCCCATAACCAGGACCTTACACAACAAGGCCACAAGATGTTCACAGTACCCCATCCCACCTGTATGATGTCAGGCTGGTATCAGTAACATATCATGCAGTACAGTCAGGCTCATAATGACCCCCATTTTGCAGTCATCTGTTATCTTTGTTAGCCAGAGTCCTGTACTGATGGCCTGTACTTCAGAGATGTAGAATTCAAACAACAGTGGTCCCAGGACTGAACCCTGAGGTACTCCACCTGTCACTTGTCTGGGGATGGATTTGGAGACAGTTACACCTACAGTCTGGGTTATTTCAGTAAGCCATGTGGCAAACCATCGAGTGGCATAGGGATGTATGGCCGGATTACTGTATTAATCTATGTTTCCAGACTGGCGTATGGTATTGAAGGGCTTGGCAAGGTCCACATAGGCATTGTGGACTGCCTTACCCTCTTCAACAGCTATGCAGACTAAGTCAAAGCAGACAATCCATTTCAAGAGGCAAGGCTGGCCCTTCATGAACCCAATTTGTGTGGGGTCCAGTGTTTGAGGGTTGCCAGTGTCTGTGTTCCAAACTTCCCTGATAATGCATTCCATGGCCATGCAGATCAGGTTTGTCACACTGATGTGACAGTAGTTCCAGGATCCAAGGTGGATCTCCCCTTGTGGAGTGGGATAACTGCAGCTGTACACCACTCTGTAACCCAGTAATCTCTGTAGTGAGTCCTGTAACTGTGTAATGCTATAGTGTGATAAACTAGTTTGGTTGGTGTCCTAATCCCAGAGTTGGCAACTGTGTGTGTCTGCCTGAGAAAGGAACAATGCTTTTTAGAGTACTCACACTCCTTACAATTCATATACTCAACTTTGGCAAGGCTGCTGATGTCACCCACCTAGGAATACACCTTTGGGAATATTGTAACCCAGTAATCCGTAGTGCGTCGGGTAACTGCATACTGCTGGAGTGTGATTTAGAACTGTGGTAGGGTTCCATTCACAACCATGGCAGTTATGTATGTTTTGTGTGTGTTTCAATGTCTGTGTAGGGAGCAATGCATTATAGCCTACTCACTCACAGGACATTTACAATGCCCTACTTTGGTAATCCTGCTGATGTCATTCCTTATCAAATACACCTTTGGGGAATGAGTTCCCTAGTAATCCCTGTGGTACGTTCTATAACATCTCCATGCAGTAGTGTAATATAGATCTTGGTCATGGGTTCTATACTTACACATGTCAGCTGTGGATGTTTTGTGTGTGTCTCACTGTCTGTTTTGTGAGCAATGCATTTTAGGCTACTCACTTGCAGGAAATTTGATATGCCCTACTTTGCTAAACCTGCTGATGTCATTCCTTGTGAAATGCACCTTTGGGGATGGGGTAGCCCATTAATCTCTATAGCACGTGCTAAAACTGCATAATGCTGTAGTGTAGTTAGGGCTTCCGAGACATGGCAGGTGTGTATGTGTGTGTGTGTGTGTGTGTGTGTGTGTGTGTGTGTGTGTGTGTGTGTGTGTGTGTGTGTGTATGTGTTTGTTTGTCAGTCATATCCAATGTGAAAGTGGCTGTGAATGTCTAACCACTGGACATGTTGAAGAGTGGGTTGTGTAGTTTTCCTACATGGTGGCCATATTATATGTCACAATGTCCACCTCACGAGGATTACAGATTTCAATCAGCCAAGAGACTAGGTTGGCAAGCCATATCCCTACATCTGGCAAAAGGCCTGGTGAACAAAGTAAGCAACCCCTATTACCCAGAATACAGTCTGAACCCATGTGTCATACACAAACACACATGCCTAGAAAAATACCGCTATGTTGCTAGTACCCTGCACATTGTTTACAGATAGTAAGCATGGTGTGATTGCAGTGGGCTAAAGAGGTCATGGCAGCCTGCCCACCAGTACAATAGGTACATAATTGCGGACAATGCACCTTCACTATGTTGCCTACTAGACACCTGCAACATATGTGGTGCCATCAAATGTGATCCACAAAGGACATACAATGCCTTACACACATGTCCCATATGGACAAATGCCACTGACACCAGGGAATACCTGTATCATGCTATCAATGCAGGTGCAGGGTCAATCTGCTGTCTATTAGCAGGTCCTGCCACACCAGGCCAGGATTGGCACATCTTATGATAACAGTCTGTGTTCATAGCATGTGCCAGGCAAACCAGGTACACTTAAACATGTCACTGTACATTAATGTGGGACATGCACATCCCAGGCAATGTCCATGTCAAGGACTAACAAACACAGACATGGCATGCATTGCAAAGCAATGGCCACACACAATAGTAACCAGGATGACAGGATGGTTAATACAATACCCATCTGTGTGGGACATTGCAGACACTACACTCCTGAACCACACTGCAGACCATTGTCAGGTGGCATGATGCCAAGGATTACCCCTTACCCTGCCTTGTACAGCCATCTTGCACAGCCAACCACTACACACCCATGAAGCAATGCACATATGCATGTCAGTACTGGCACTTTGTGTCTGTGTGTGGGGTATGATGTTCCCAACCACAGTCACACCCAGTATAACTCCCATTGGAATACTGACTGATGTCAGATACGTTCACATGCCCTAGCCCATAGAACCTCAGGATAACCCCTGTAGTGCATGTAATACCTGTGCATTACTGTAGTGTGGCAAACTAAGTAGTTAGGAAGTGTATTTGTGAGCCTGCCAAAGTGTGCCAATGTGTCTGAGTCCCTTAGAGAGTGTGGCTGTGTTGACAATGACATCTGTTCATGTGGACAGCCATGTGTGCTGCACCTAATGAATGTCTGCTATATCTCTGTTGCAGATGTCGCTCACCAACACATATATATGTTCTTACAGCATACCAATATGTCAGCTATGTGGCACATGGAGTAACTGCATGCACTTGTAATAGTAATGGCTAGTCAGTCAGGGGTTTGAACCCCTGTACTGGTAGGTGTGTGACAGGTGATGCTTAGGGTTTAGTCTCCCAGCCCTTCTCTGATGTACTTTGCATCTGTCTGTCCCTCCCACACACTCTCTGGTAGATTTGGAGATGTACACCTGCTCAGCAGCAGCTTGTGTTTTGTAAGTGATGGTCAAGATGCCCCCTGCACCTATTGCAGTCCTCCTCTAGCTGATTGCATGTGGAACAGCTGTGGTGACATTCCCATATCCAATTGCATGGAAACACAGTACAATATTTAGGAACATCATGTTGGTGTTTGCCCATGACAGTCGCTGTGAGTGGAACCTGGATCTGATGTTTGGTGAACAGCATCACAGATGAAATCTGGATATTCCTCAAACAACATACATTGTGGAAAATAGCCTAAAGATAGGAGGATGATGTGCCAGACATGACTACAGCATGTAAGTGTAGCTATGCTTCTTTCAGACTACTGCCAGTTTAACAGGTTGTGTGTGGTAATGGCTAGTCTGCATGTTTTAATAACTGACAACACAGTGCTCTGTTTGTGAGGAAACCCCCATCTGTAGGATCATCTGTGGACTGGTCAGTGTGTGGAACCATTTGTTTCTTGTGTTACTTACAGAACACACATCTGTGAAATGCAGAAGCATAGTGTGTGGATTGCAGTCAGTACATGGTGACAGTGATAAGAGTTACTGTCATTGCATCCCTGATTGGACATACGTCACATGAAACAGTGGTATGACAGTCACTGTCTGAGGTTATCACTGTGACATGCCAATAATGGGCCACTGTTCATAGCTGCAGTCACAAGTCATCTACACTTTGGACAGATGTCATGCAGTATATATGCATGTGTTGTGCTCCCTCTGCAAATGTATGACATATGTTGTCTTGGGTTAATGGTAATATCTATGCATGCTGTTATAAGTAATCCTATTACTAAGCCTTATCTGTGTTAAAACTGCAACACCATAGGCTGTATGGGATTGCAGGTCCTGGCGGAACCACCTGTCCCACTTCAGCTGGCCATGGCACTGGGCACCAGCACGTCTGGGGCCCAGTCTTGGACTTCCACCTCTGTTGGCTCTGCACCACCTTCAGGTGGAAGCACCACTGTGGAAGGGGCTTGCCTCCCCTGGGAGCAGGTCCAGACAGGAACTTGTCAGCCATCGTACGGTCCAGGCAGTGGTGCATAGGGAGCTCAATAAGGGGTTTCGAGGCCAGCTATGCCAGCTCGAGGGCAGAGTGGCACAATTAGAGGGTCAGCCTTCCCCTCCTACACAGCCCCCAGCACAGCCACCTTTGGAGCTGTGAAGGTGCAGTGGTGGCTGTCCATGGGTGGGGACCTCCGTCCCACTGTTTCCATTTGGGGGCTCATGGGCTTGTGACTGCCAAAGCCCCCTCCCCATCCAAGGTGTTTTCCCCCACATGTGTCATATACCGCCCCTGTATGCTGTCTTGTCTGTTTGTCTGTCATCTTACCCAACCTATCCTCCACTAAATATACCTACTCTCCTTTGCCATCTTCCCACTTTCACCTTATAAAAATGGAAACAAAAGGCCAATCTGTTCCCAGAACAACTTTTGCCCCATACATAGCTGTCCATTTCACACATGTGTCCACTGGACACATGTAACCTTTTTAATTTGCATCACAACATACTACTGTTGTCCTCTCCAATCTCTCAGGCACACAATCCTGGTATGCACATGACTCCTAAAGGTTCCAGGTACATGTGATGCAGATGACCCCAGTGTACACACGACACTACCGGTCCCTCTATGGTTACCCCATTTAACTTTTTAATAATGATGATGTTGCACACAGCACCTTGCAAGAGTACTGTTCTCACATAATGATTGGAGAGAAACTGTTTTGCTAATGTAAATAAAATGCTCAAAGTAATGTATTTGGGCAATGTACAAATGTATGCGTGTATTAATGACACATGTCTGCCTGAGGGAGTCTTGATATTACATAGGACAACACCACTACATAATACAGGGGTTGCTGGTGTTTTCCTTTTCATTCCTTTTTAATGCTTTGTTGTCACGTGGTTTGTTCTTGATACAGCTATATATATATGTATCTATGTATGTATATATATCTGGACATAAACACACACACATACATCTACATAATGAAATACATTTCCTATACTGTTGAATGACTGTGTTGGATGATATGTTTGTTATAACATCTGATGTCTTTATATCTGCCATGGCTTAGTGGTAAATCACATTGGCTGTGATGTGCAGGGTCCGGGTTTTGAGCCTTGCAGAGGCCATTTATTTTGCTGCTGGGCAGAACAAGGGCCATTGGATACAAAGTGATTAAGGCACTTTTAAGCAGTTGTGAGCGCGTGTGTGCAGGTTTGCGCCATGGTAAGCAGTGGTTATTTTTGGTTACAGTTACTTACACTCAGTCACCTTCTTGATTGCTTAACCTCTGTAGGCAGTGCTTACTCCCATGCAAACAGGCTGAAACCCGCTCACTGCTGCTTAAAAGTGCTTACTCCCACTTACCCCGCGCTAATTTATTTAAAAGAAAAGAGAAAAGAGGTGATAGGAAAGCGGTGAAAAAGAGGCACAAAGAGGGAAAGACAGTAGGCAAGTTAGCTAGGGATGTGCAGGAAGGGTGTAGGGAAGGTCCATAGCTGTCCATTTCTTCTACAGCAACGGATGTGCATATGCAATAAATTTGGGTGTACATTTGGACACTCACAACCCTGAGAGAGGGGTGAGGACAACAATAGTATATTGTGATGTCAATTAGAAATGTTTACATGTGTCCAGTGGACATGTGTGTGAAATGGACAGCTATGCATGGGGCGTGCTTTTTTTGCGGGAACAGATTGCTCTTTTTTTCTTTTATGTTGAGGTGAGAGTGGGATGTTGGGGAAGGACAGTAGGTATGATCAGGGAGGATAGGTTGGGTAGGATGACAGACAAGACAAACAAGATGTGCACAGGGGTGGTATATGACACATGTGGGGGGGCACCTTGGATGGGGAGGGTTTGTTTGGAAGTCGCAAGCCCATGAGCCCACAAATGGATACAGTGGGACTGAGGTCCCCACCCATGGGCAGTCACCACTGCACCTTCACAGCCCAGAAGGTGGCAGAGGTAGGGGCTTTGTAGGAGGGGCAGGCTCACCCTCTAGTTGCACCACTTGGCCCTCAAGCTGGCATAGGCAGTCTTGAATCTCCCTGTTAAGCTCCCTATGCACCACGGCCCGGACCGTACCACTGGTGACAGATTCCTGCCCGCTCCCGGGGGGCCGAGCCCCATCCCCTGCAGCGGGTCCACCTGAAGGTCGTGGAGGGCCAACAGATGAGAAGGTCTCAGGCTGGGCCCCAGATGTGCTGGTGCCCAGTGCCATGGCCAGCTGAGGTGGGACAGGTGGGTCCACTGGGACTGGCCTTCCCATACGAGCTATGTTGTAGCATGTTTAACGTAGATATGGGTTAGTAATAGTCAACAGCATTTATGATTAGTTATAACAGCATGCATAGGTATTCCCATTACCCAGGGCACCAGATATAAAATAGTTGCAGAGGAGGCAGAACACATGCATATATGGGTAAACAGTGGCCATTACAACAACATGCAGGTTTCATTGATGGCAACAGGCCATCAATATGGGAGTATTTTAACATGGCACATGCATAGAAACAGATGTGAATATTTATAAACCAATAGGACATATGTCCCAACAAAGGTTAGGAGTGCAGACATACCAAATGAGTTGTGTAAATCAGTTATTTTTGCACATATGGTAGGGGTGAGAGAGAGAGAGTTCAGTTGACAACTAATAAATCCTTGTAGTTTTCAGAACATTCATAGTCACTGCAGTGGTCTGTCCCTTACATGTATCATTACACTACCCAATGGCGTTATATTGTGCAATGGTATATTTGTAGATTAGTATGTAAGGGATCTGTGTCTTACGTACAGGCTTGACAAGATGCAGGTGTTAATGCAACATGTTTTGAGGCTGCTGTCATACACTTTGGGTGAGATGCTGGGATGACAGGTATGTTTGCATGTACATTCTCTGACTATGTACAAGTCTGGCTATCAGTATATGTCATTAACAGTTGCTACATTTCTTGGATCATCACACTAATTTGTCAGGGGAACAGGGCAAAAGGCACGTGATGTGGGCCATTTATCAGGACATACTGGGCAGACTGGAACAGTTGAGGGGTATGAATATACATACCACTTTCTATTTGAGCATTCTAGCAAAATCTGTACAGTTGTTAAGTGTATATATGCATATAGCTTTCTCTCTGAACATTTTAACAGACTGTGTGCAGTTGTGTGGAATGATTATGCATACAACTTACTAGCGCTCCTGGGATCCAAAGCCCTGCTGTGTGTGACAAAAGCATTACAGTTAAGATCACTGTACACTATGCTATCAGGCAATTGTTGTGAGGCTTTGCAATGTATTTTGTCTAATATGACTGACCCATTTGCACTTCCAACATTGTTATACAGCACTTCATACACATTTTATCTGCATACCACAGTGTGGGTAACACTGCTTACTACAACAGTACTATTTAATAACTGCAACAGTACAACAACATATGACTGCAGAGTAAACAGAAGCAATGCAGGGGTTACACCTTTATTCGCAGCATATTACACAATTCTGTATACTGGTATAACACTTTCTGAGGCTCTTACATTTATTTGTATGACAGTACATGCAGGCTATTTACTAACCTGCCTGACGATGCATCCTTTGCAGCCTAGCTTCATAGGCTTGCTGGTTCGCAGCACGTTCATCTGCAGCTGTCAGAGAAGTACAGTGATATTTAGCCATACCTATCCATAGTATACACAAGCTAGGCAATTAACTATGTAGTGGAAGGAGTACTTACTCAGTTCTGGAGCATTCTGCAGCTACCTTGCTTCCTGGATCCACTGTTCCAGGACATACCCCTCCACCGCTTCAGGTCTTCATGGTGGTGCCTGACCTGCTTACCAGTCCGGGGGATACCTGTGGCACTAGTGAGGTCACAGGTGAGAGTGTCCCAGGCCTCTGTTTTGTACTGTGAGCCCTGGTACTGGCCCTGCAGTAGTCTCCTGTTATGGTACTTTACCAGGAGCCATACCATGAATTTGGACTCCTGGATGCCCCGCACTGCACTCTAAAGTGAGTGCCTTCTCTCACTCCAGCCATTCTGCCTGCAAGGGGATGCTACAACCAGTTATGAGCCGTATTCCCACCTCTTCGGTTTAAGAAGGGCTGGATTCCTGCACTTTTCCGTAATTGGCCAGTTTCAAAAAGGCTAAGCTATGGGCACACCTGCTTAGTTCAGGTTGACACTGTTTAAAGAGGTGTATCTGTGCGCATATTGTATTGGCTTCCCTACACATTGCTTACAATTACTTAGTTGGGCTGTGCTGTGGTTACCATTGCTTATTGGTTATCTAGCATTATATTTGCCTTTTGTCAACAATGTCTTATTCATTACAGGTTATATATGTGTCTGGTATCTGTGATGCATGTGTATATACACTGTATAGGGTCCTGGGGACTTCAAAACTTTATTACAGTGACACCTCAACTCTATGTTTACTGCAGTACTCCAATTCACATATTTATGGTCTATGGCGGGTTATAGAACATTACACTGTACATAGATTCAGTTCACATGTTTGATTTGATTTCCCTGTGGTGAGGATTAGTTTGCTAGTTTGCTGACACCTCCTTTATAGGTATTGCTATGATGGCATAGTGGTTAACTACTGTGATGTACAGGGTCCTGAGTTCTAGCCTTGCACAGGCTGTTTATTTTGTTGCTGGCCAGAACACGAGCCGTTGGGTACAGAGTGATTAAGGCACTTTAAAGCGGGTGTGTGTGGGTTTGCGTGGAGCTAAGCAATGCTAACCTCCGGTTACAGTTTCTTACACTCAGTTAGCCTCTACATTGCTTCACCAGTGTGGCACTCGCATACTGGCAGCCAAACAGGCTGACACCTGCTTGTTCCCGCATACACATGAGCAACGTCGTGCATTTTGTTCACATCTGTCAACCGGGACAGTCGGACTGTATGCTTGTCCATTGTCAGCGGTGGCCTGGGGTGTAGAGCTCCACATTGACCCCAGCTATGTATCCCAATTAATACTGGGGTGTTCACATTCATAGAGAGTAAAAGACATAACATAGCTACGTCCCCCATTAATAATGCTTAGTTTATGTTGAACTGTCGGTATTATCCATGCTTAGCTCAGGTTTACATGTCAGGGATGACTATTGACAAAGGTCAGTTTAAGGCGAGATAGGATTCCTGTTTCACAGGTCTGGGTAGGTTACATGCAGGTATTTGGGGTAGGTATAGTTATTCCATACCTGTGTGGTACAGTAGAAGTGAATAGCTAGGGAGTAGGCAGGTAGGTAGTGGGGGTGACATTGTAACTGTATAGTAGCCTGTAGGAATAATTGGATGGGGAGCAACAGGGAAGGCATGTCGGATGTTGGGATTTGTATACGACGCAGGACAAGAGGTGTTGGTATCACTAGTTGATGCAGTTTTATAGAGAGTGAGGTGGGGAGGGTTTCGCAAGGTGGTGAGCCTGTGCTGCTCCAGGTGTGCTTGTGGTGTTCCTTCATGTGTTAGTTACGTGTCCTGTGTGACAGGTGTGATACTATGAAGCAACGTGGTCATGTACGGCAACTGCACGGCTGTGAAGTCAGCACATCAAAACACCAAAATAGCCAGCAGAAAAGGTGGAATTCAAAAAATTTAATGTAAAAAACACATAGCTAGGTAGAGGGTAGTAAGCCCAACTACCTGTCTCAAACCAGTTTCGGCTGTAATAGCCTTCTTTAGTGAGTTAACAAAAACCAATAGTAACCATTCATATAAGTATATATATATATATATATATATATATATATATATATATATATATATATATATATATATATATATATATATATATATATGTATATATATATATATATAAATATATGTATATATAGTACCACAAAGACAGTTCATTGGTGCATTAAATTGGTCATTAAGCCCAGGTGGGAACAAAGCCCCTAATTTAATAATCCATTTACGTTCCTTAAAGTTTAGTAAATCATGCCATCCTGATTTATCCCTACATTTTCCTACAATGCAATCAATAACAGTAAAATAAAAAGATGCAGAGTTATGTTTACACACATGTTTATACAGAGCATTATTAGGATGCTTATTCCTAATGTCACTAAGATGCTCCCCAATCCTAAGGCAAAAAGGCCTGGAAGTTTGTCCCACATAGAATGAGGAGCATGTAGATGTGACTAGATAGATGACCCACTCTGTACTACAGTTAGCGCAGAAGTTGATATTGAAAACTTCTGATGTATTACGACTACTAAATTCCCTTGTATGTTGGACCTTGTTGCAATAAGTACAATGGCCACATGGTATGCAACCCAGCACTGGGCCCCCCTTCAGTGTATGTTGAGTGGGGACAATGGAACTAGGACCCACCCTCTTATAATAGCTAAAAAGGGATCCCAATGTCTGCCCTCTTCTGAAAGAAAAAGAGCATCTGTCACTCAAAAAATGGTGTAATCTCTCCTCAGCCATGAGAATGTTCCAGTGTCTGTTAATAATATTCATAAACCCACATGTATTGCGCCCATATGTGGTCACCAGATGAACCAGAGAATTAGATGAATCTTTTTGTTTATCCTTGTATCGTAACAAGTCAGTTCTGTTCTGATTGGAAGCATCTATATGTGGTCACCAGACGAACCAGAGAATTAGATGAATCTTTATGTTTATCCTTGTATTGTAACAAGTCAGTTCTGTTCTGATTGGAAGCCCAATGACAAGCAGTGCTGACAGTACCAGAGGGGAAACCCCTCTCACGAAACATGTGTATTAAATCATCCCTGGTGTTCTCAAATGTTTGTTGGCTAGAACAGATCCTTTTGACTCTGAGGAATTGTGATTTGGGGATATTCTGGATGATATGTTGGGGGTGAAAGCTTGTAGCATGTAAAAGTGAATTATATTCGGGAATTTCCTGAAAACCCGAGTGGCTATGGTATCATCAGGATTCCTGCTAACCTTAACATCAAGGAAAATGATCTTTGATTTATGGAAATTTAATTTGAACTCAATTCCCCATACATTGTCATTGAGATAGCCAATAAATTCCTGTAAGTAGTTTTCATCCTACTTCCACACCACCCAACAATCATCCAGATAATGCCTCCAGATATCTAATTCATCAATGTATAAATTATGACTAGAGTCATAAATGATAACCTCCTCAATGTAAGCCATGAAAAGGTGCACATAAATGGGTGCGAAAGAAGCACACATTGCTGTACCTTTGACCTGCCAAAAACATTGGTCCTGGAAGTAGAATACGTTACTAGTAAGAAAATATTCCGCCAGGCATACTAAAAAAGTATTAAGGCCTGGTTGGTATAAACCAGATCTTCCCAACCAAAAATCCAAAGCCTGCAAACCTGCCCAATGTGGAATGTTCGTATAGAGAGAGGTTACATCCAAAGTACATAACAGCCAATGGGGCTCCAATTGCATGTCAGAAATAATATCCAAGAATTGAGTAGTGCCCTGAATTCTGGCCTGTATCATGGTTAGTAGTGGTTTCAGATAGTGTGCCAAATATTCAGAGAGAGGTTCAGTAATAGACCCCCGCCCTGATACTATTGGTCTTCCAGGGGGACATCTAGCATCCTTGTGTATTTTGGGTAAAAGGTAAAAATATTGTTTGCACGGACATGAAACTAGCAAATGATGTCTAACCGACACCGTAATGATGCCCTCGTCCTGAGCCTGTATCAGAAATGAATCAATTTTGGTCTTAAAATTACTAGTTGGGTCCAATGGCATAGCCATATAATATTTGTTGTCACCCAGTTGTCTGACTGCTTCTTCATTATAGTTGACACAATCCTGAATCACTACCGCCCCACCTTTATTTGCTTGTACAATAACAATTTCTTTATTGTTTTTCAGATCCTCTATACAATGTACCTTCTCTATGGAAAGGTTATTGTAGGATACCTGAAAATCCCTGAGGTTACAATGTAGATCTTTCAGGACATTAGCTTGAAATGTGGATACTAAATGTGACATAGGTGGAGTAAAAGTGGATCTTTTGAATCTAAACTCTGGAACTTCCTGAATAGTGTCATTTTCAAAAAACAATTTTAAATTGAGTAAACGGCAGAAATTGACCACATCCTGTGCTAAAGTGTATTCTGGAACAAAAATGTCGGGGACAAAATTAAACCCTTTATTAAGAACTTTAACTGTAAATCAGAAAGGTGTACAGATGAGATATTATGCACATTCATACAATTAGTTAGTATTCTATCATCAGTTGTAACAGACATTCCAAACCCTCCACAGGTTTGGCCTTTTTTATGTTTCCTCCCCCCTCATCTGTACCTGAACCCAAAGGGTGTGACAAACTCCTTCTTTTGGGATAAGGTGAGGCATCTGTGTGGTTGCCCTCCCCTTCAGTATTGGAGGGCGTCTCATCCCCAGATGTGTAACTCAATGATTCCGAGCTACGTTTCAAAATGGATTTAGGTCTTTTTCTCTTGGGAGCCAAAGGTTTGTTACTCGGAAGCCTAAAAGTCACATTCCTAGGCATATCAAATGGTTTGCCTCTTTCATAGTCCCCTATATCCCTTTGGAACTTTTTCAATTTTTTGTCCTTTAGAACCTGTTCCAGCTCAAGTAGTTCTGTTGTTAACCGATTCACCCGAGAGGTGAAAGACCCACCAGATTCAAATTTGTTAACCTCCATACAAAGTGTTTCTACCTCCTGAATCCCTTGTTTAACAGCCCGTTCATAAAAAACAGCAAGTGCATCCACAAAGCACAAGGGTGCTGATTGTTGAATCTGTGTCCACTCATCTGTTAATTGTTCATCAATATTATGTACCAAAGGTTGTACCTTCACCCTCAAACCCCGTGGTGTAATCTTTTTATGTTGGTAAGTCTTGAACAGGCGTAAATGCCAAACATTGGTCCGATGACCTTTCATATTTTTACCCAACTTAAAGAACATGGATTCACATTGTTTATCCAGGTCTTGAGTCACCCCCGAAAAATGATTATCCGCATCAGATAAACCTAAGCCAAAAATGGCCAAATCATTCAGCTGTGATACTACATGTGGGTTGGGGTTCCAGATACTGGCAATTTAGTGGGGGAAGAGGATGTCACCTACGCGTACCTGTAGACATTAATAGAAATGGAACAGGGGCTGATAAGTACGTGGTGTGCATGGGGCACAAAGGGTGGTGATAGTAGGGGGATTATCCAGGGATGTGCAGGATGGCTGCAGGGAAGGTCCACAGCTGTCCATGTTGTCTATGACAACAGTTGTGCATATGCACTGCATTTGGTGTTTGCGTCAGACACTCACACCCCTGGTGAGGGGTGAGGATTACAATACTACCTTGTGATGCCTATTACACTGGCTTATATGCCTACAGTGGGGTGTTGTGACCATGTATTCATAGGTGTTGTGCAATGACACATATGGTTATACCATACTTAGCCATGTAAACTGGACTGTGCTGCGGTGGGACCCATATCGGGAATGGCTGCTCATTAGGCGTAAGCATGCCTGTTGACTGTACAGAATCCGCGGCATGTCCAGAGTTTGCTTCATACTATTGGTGTGTTCCTCTTACAATCTGCACCTGTCTGGCAAATACCTGGGAACTGACATCATTAAATAGAGACAAGTAATTGGGTCTAGGACCCCACACCCTTCAGCCGAGTCATGCTAATGCATAACCTATTATTCTATCAGCTTTCTAAGGTTGTGAGTGGAATATGTGCTTCCTGTCCCTATTTGTTCCCCCAACAGTTTATGTTCTGACCAGTGGTTTTGCTCTTAGGGGTTGAGAGGTATGGGCGTAAGCTCTGCCCATTTCGCAATATTACTTATATCCCCGGGGCGGTCCTAATACAACTGCACCAGCCAACACCTGCATGCCTAGGCCCATAATTGCATACCCATAGTTCCCCCACCAGCCCCTCCTCTATAGCACTCATCCTTACTGTGAGTGCAGATGGGGTCTAACCACACCACTACACACTGCCCACTCTCCACGTGTCAGGAACCATGTCGTATGTTGTGTCAACCCATGGGTTATACGGCTTGCACAACCTACTGGTCCGTGTACGTATACAGCCTGGTTTGATGAATCATTACAGGACTGACTCCGATGATCAGTAATTGTTGGGGTGTCCCACGACGGACATTGATGTCTTTGTTTCAAGATTAGACCTGGCAGGTCTCTCCCACTGGTAGTATCCTGCTGGTGGTCTGGGAAGCAGTGGTGTGTTTACTTTTATTGTATGCTTTATCTGTCTAGGTGGGGGTGGTTGATGCTATGTGTTACATGCTTGTTGATTGGACCCCTCACCCCCATTTGCATGGCCTGTGAACATATGTAATTTGAAACTGCTGTATCATATCCTAGCTATTTACATGCGTATATTTACACACACACACACACACACACACACACACACACACACACACACACACATATATATATATATATATATATATATATATTATATCTACATTACTATATACAGATATATCTGTATATGTATGCATACATGTATATATTTATATATTGCTGTCTATGTATATCTAACAACATATGGGTGTATGGGTGCCTGCATATGAATATATATATATATATATATATATATATATATATATATATATATATGTGGGTATGTATATGTATTCTGTCTCTGTATGTATACATTTCTACTACAGAGAGAGAGAGGTATATCTCCATGTAGCTATGGTTAGATATACACACACATTCCTCTACATATATACATCTACATCTGGTTATTCCATTCTTTGCCATGTAGATTAGACTTTGCTGCAGTGGGACTCGTAGCGGGTGTGGCTGCTCATTGGGCAACGTCTCTGCCCAGTGAACACTTTTGCTCACATACCTGGGGTTGTCTGTATAGACCGACATCAGCCAACACCTGCACACCTAGACCCATAACTAGCTACCCATAGTTCCCCACCCGCACCGCCTCTACAGCACCCATCCTTACTCTGGGTGCAGGTCAGGTCTGAATGCACCACTACACGCTGCCCACTCCCCACTTCACGGGACCCATGTCATACATTGTCTCGACCCATGGGTCATCAGGCTTTCCCACCCTTGTATTCCGGGTATGTACACACCCCAGCTAGCATGGTCATCGTATTGGCTTCCTTTGGTTATATGTCAAGTTTTGGGGTGTCCCGCAAAGGACACTCCTGTCTGTGTTCCAAGATTAGATTTCACGGGTGCACTATGTACACCCCCCTGGTTGTATCCTGCCTGTGGTCTGGGGAGCAGTGGACTATTTACACTGTTTGTGGGTTTGTGTGTATGTTTCCTCTGTCCGGCTGGGGGGGGGGGGTCATGCTACGTGTTACATGTTTCTTGCTTGGGCCCCTCACTTCCATTGGCATAGCCTGTGAACATATGTCATTCTTGTGTGCTGTTTCCTATCATAGCTGTATATCTGGGTATATCTACGCACACACACACACAAATACACACACACACACACACACACACACACACACACACACACACACACACACACACACACACACACACACACACACACACACACACACACACACACACACACACACACACACACACACACACACACACACACACACATATATATTATGTATGTCTGTAACCTCCGGTTACAGTTTCTTACACTCAGTTAGCTTCTACTTTGCTTAATCTGTGTAGGCAATGCATATCTCCACGCAGACACACTTAAACACACTTACTGGTGCTTATATATGCTTACTACTGTTTATTTATGCTTAAACCTGCTTACTAGTGCCTTATTCATTATGATACTGACGATTCACTCCAGTTCACTTTTAATTGTTATTATGCAGGTTATACAGCAGACAGATGTCAAAATATGTTCATATACAGATTAACAATGGAAAATGGTATGTGCTGCAGTGGTATTCGAAATGGGAATGTCTGTTCGTTAGGCGGTTGCTCTAATCACTACACTATTGCTGTGCTGCTTCATTTGCATATATACCCATATACCCATGGATCCTAGTTCCCCAAACACCCACCCCAATACTTCACTGACACAGCAGTCATCCATTCTCCAGTTGGATACATGGTGTATCCACACCACTACACATTGGCCACTCCCTACTCCTGTAGACCCATCCCATGGATTGACTCACTCCACATATCCTCAGACATTCCAAACTTTTAGTCCACAAACATTGGTGAAATGAGTGACCAACAGGACACTATTCACAATTTTTGGGTTGTCCCACCTGGGACACACATGCCTTTATTTCAAGATTAGACTCTATACTTCATTACATCATTACTCCCGTTAACAAGACACTACAATAAATTAATTACTATGACTATGTGGTAACGCACACGTTACACATGAGAGCTAATAATGTACGAGTTCGGTGAAATTATATTACAAATAGGACGGTTTACTGATTGGCATTGCCATAGCAGACAGATCACAGGAATAATTCCACTATTTCATACTATGCTTAATGTGTGTGGGCACTGCTTACACCTGCGCAAACGCACTTAGACTTGCTTACTGGTACTTATATGTGTTTACTGCTGCTTATTTGTGCTTACACCTGCTTACTAGTGCCTTATTCATTATGACACTACCACTTTGATTGAATTACATTATTTAAACATTTCTTGCAGTACCCCAGTTCACATTTACATGTTATTATGTAGGTTATATAGCAAAAAGATGCATAAATGTGTTCATATACACATTCCACATGGAAAATGATATGTGCTATAATGGGACTAAACTGTGAATGCCTACTCAGTAGGTGGATGCACTAACCAATACACTGTTGATGTTGACGTTGATTCTGCGTGTTTTTTTCTATTTGGATGATTTTGATGTGCAAGCTACGCTAAGCAGAGGGCAGTGACCCAAAAACACGCTGTACTTTGCTTACACTTTCAATAATGAAGCAATACAAATGTAAAATAGGGACACGAGGAATCTAATTGTGATTGTTCTAGGGATGGGGCTCAACATTCTACTATGTGCTTGTGTGTTTACTACTTTGATTTTATTTCAGTGTTCGTGGACACTCTTGTATGCTTAGCATACATTTCAGTATCCACGGACAATGAATTAATTGCTTACTATTAGAGATGGGCTATAATAGCAAGCATTGTAGGTTGTGCAACTGTGGGGGGCATGTTTAAGCCCCTGTAGAGCACTCAAACACGCCCCTGCACTCGCACACATTTCCTGTGCACGTTGAGGGTGCAGAAGCACGCCCTCATAAATATTCATATGGTGCTGCTGCACCATCTGTAAGGAGGACGCTCGGCGCAAGGCTAAAACCGTCCTTGCGCCGAGCTTCATGAATCTCACGGTATGTTTAAACTAGTGTAAGTAAATCACAAGCAGGAGAAGCATCACTTATTTTGCTTTAACTTTTACTGCCAACGCTGCAAACAGATACCTGTAGAGCATGTCATTACATGCCAGCTTCAAAACCTGCAGAAGGGAACCACAATGAACGATCCTTCTTAAAACCAAAATTGTAATGTAACATAAGTTGTTAGGCACTTAAAGTAAAACTGCATGTGCTTGGAAGTGCTTACAACTGCTGGTTGTATTACAACTTTGTTTTTTGAAAGATGGTTTGCAGTTGCAACAGAAATTACATCAGCAAAACATAAATGAATAAATAAAAAAATGGTAAAAGAACTCGGGATACGAGAGAAAACCCAGAAAAAACCGTGAACAGCTGTGCAGTTATCGCCTTTGCATGCAGACAGATGGGAGCAAAGATGCAAGTAGAAGTCTGATTTACTGTGATAGGAACCTAAATCTGAGATGTAGTTAACACTAGGAGCCAAATAAGGACTGGGATTGAAGATATACAGGACGTTTAAAAGAAAATTGACACTGTAGGTGGAAATGTGAGTGACGTGGTAATGTGGGTGTTACTTTGGTCAGCTTTAGTTTGGAACTGAATTTTAAACACTGGGATTGAACCTGACCAAGCTTGCTAACGATTGCAAACTAGCACAGTCATAGAATCCCCATGACACAAATACCCACCAAAAAGGCCTGGCAGATACACATAACTGGTGCCATAGCCATGGTCTAAAACTCAATGCTAAGAGATGCATAATAGTATCCTTTGGGAAGATGGCTACCCTGGGGAACTGCCACATTCACAATGCACCCCTAAAAGTAGGGGTCTATGTTCATGCATCAAATAAAAATTACACTGTACACCATTTAATAGAATGTGAAACAGCAAAACTATAAACTACTGAACATTCTTAACATTGTAAAATAATTAACCAAATGGCCATAGTTAGCCAACAACCAGGAAGAACCTCGATGCATAACGTAAGCGGAGGAAGCCTTTTTTTAAATTTGCCATATTCTCCATTGTAGTGCAATCTCAGTACTGGTATAAATAGTTAGGGAGGTGTGGGGGTTGAAGCCCTCCACCTTGGTTGATTACGTTCTGATGCTGGCCAACTATGGCCATTCAATGAATTACTTTATGATGTTAAGCATTTTCAGTAGTTTAAAGTTTTGCTGTTTCATGTTCGATTATAAGGCGTTCTCTGTAATTCGTATTCGATGCGCGGATATAAACCCTAAAAGTAGACCCTGTGCTCAGGGATCTGAGAACACATGCAGACAGCGACCTGGCCTTTGACCAATTTGACATGTGTCTACAGTAGTAAGGAAATCATTTCATGTAGAGTAACTTATAAGCAAGTTATGGCAACTAAGTCTGTATTTGGTCCTCATCTGACAGATCATTGAATACAGCATCCCCTTTGGTATGTACATGGCCGGGCATATGCAACAGCTGGAGCATCCGCTGAAGTTTTTCCCAAAAAGAATGCAAGGTATAAACAACATGTCCTAGGCAGAACATCTCAAAATCCCTGTCCCTGTACTCAATATCCAAAGGCTGCTGAGAGATGATTTATGCCTGGCCTACAAAGCATCCTCTCTGATGGACCTGCTGCATATCTGCAAAACAAACAGAACCAGAATTAACCAATCTAGAGATTTAATCCTCACTTGCAACATAAGCAGGACCTGCTGGTGAATAGACAGTTATGTCCCTCATAGACTACCCTTTCTCTGGAGGAGGCTTTCCATCCATGTTAGGCAGAGCTCTTCCCTAACCCAATTAGAGTGTAACTTGGACCAGTGAATAGGGACTCAGAAATTTACTCCTGGTATGCCATCTTGGTTTCTAATAGAGGCAGCATGTAAAAGCGTGACCACCCATGCCCAAGTATAAATATATATAACATAAAACAACCCTAGAGTATCAACCTGCCAGATACAATTGTGAAGCAAGGCTAGGCTTAAATAGATCCCACAGGGGTCTTTAGCATAGTAATCACCTCTGAACCTATGATACAAACTACATTGATCAAAATACCTTTCATGGTTCATTGTCTTCAGATATTATTTGTATGACGAGATGAACTGTTAGGGAAAGTTTTTTTTTTAGTAATGTAATACGTTTTGGGGTGAGGGTCAGCAACAAGGTTAAGGTTGTCAACCATGTGTAAAGATTGCTTTGCCCCCTCACCACCACAACCTTACTCTTGTGTGCTGTCTCAGTCCCACAACCTGCCACTGCCTCTAACCCCAACCCTACATTTTACCTTATGAAAAATTGTTTCTCTAACAGCACTACTACACACACACACACACACACACACACACACACACACACACACACACACACACACACACACACACACACACACACACACACACACACACACACACACACACACACACACACACACACACACACACACACACACACCCACAGTCTCATAAAATCATTCACACACTCATACGCACACATCACTAAATCTCCTTCCCTAGTTGTAACACGCAAACGCACACACACACACACACACACACACACACACACACACACACACACACACACACACACACACACACACACACACACACACACACACACACACACACACACACACACACCAGTAAATATGCTTCCCTAGGCGTAACATGCAAACACACACACAGTGGCACATGCACATGTGTGTGCACACACACATACACATACACACACACACACACACACACACACACACACACACACACACACACACACACACACACACATGAAAGAGATAAAGAGATGACATAATCAAAACATTTCTATTCTACTTTATTTTGGGTCCTTTACTATTTAACATTTTCATCAATGATTTCCACCAAAAGATCCCCAATGCTAAACTGGTGCAATACTCAGACGATTCCACTATCATCTGCTCAGCCAAAACTCTTCCCTTATTAATAAACACAGACGCTACCTTTCCCTTTCTTCTAGACAACTCCTATCTACCACCTACCTCCCACCCTCCCTTTTGTATGGGGCTCCGCTACTCTCTAACCTCCAATCATCCCTAAAATCTAAACTTTCCTCATGTTATAACAAAATTTCAAAGTTTGCCACAGGATCCAAATCCTCTACTCACCATTGCAACTCCCTACATGCTCTGAATTGGTTGGAACTCCCTGGCTACTTAAATTTCATTCAACTAACTACAGCACACAAGCTAATTTTCAGTCCTTCTATCTGTCCATCACTCTCCTCTTCACTAAAACTTCACCAGCCACACAGAACACTTAGATCCACAAATCAGAACCTCTTAGAACTTTACAAGCCATTACATGCACCAGGGCAACTTCTACTATCATTCTCCCTTACCAGATTATGGAACTCTCTTCCCCCTCACATTAGAACCACCCCGAACATACCCTCCTTTAAAACCCTACTCCCATCTCACCTATCCTCCCTCTGGGAGTGCTCCTGGACCCATCCTACCTGATTCCTGACACCTATCCCTATTCTATTCTACTCTAATCTCAGCCACAACTACAATTCATCTCTCTAAAATCCCTTTGCCTAAATACATGTATTGTATTTATATGTACATGAATTTATTGTTTTTGTAAATATCTTATAAGTGATTGACTCAGCTCATTCATTTCAAAATATGTAAAATCTTGTCTTGCTGTATATTGAATGTTAACCTGTTGTTCTTATATGCTGTACTAATACATTGCATATTGTCTTTTTGTCTGGAGCTTTTCTCCTCGGGCCTCCATTGAAAATGGGCTACCTTGGCCCAATGGACTTTCCCGGTTAACAAACTGAAGTAAATAAAATAAATAAATAAAATACTGCTGGACACTTTTAGATTTCATTTTCTCATCTTGGTTGATCACAAATTACATGGTAAACATCAGCAGTTACAACTTTCATTAATGTTTAGGTCAGATTCCTAGATATTTTCACAGAAAGGGTGCACAATCTCCATCATTCTGACCTTGTTACACCAAATAAGAAAATACAACTGGGAGAGGGGATGATATCATCCTCAAGGACAGGATCAAAATAATTCAGTACTTTTGCATGCTGATGTATTGACTTCAATAGAGAACCACTACTTCCAGGTAAAATAATGATACTCAGAGATATTCTGTGCTAATGAACCATGTTACCTTTTCCAGGCATGGTGTGAAGTAGCCAGGGATTTAGCAGGGACACCAAACGTTCTCAGCTAGATCATCTCCATCTGTAGGAAGGAACGGGTACTGGTTTAAAGGCACCTGCTTGCAGTACCAACTTTGTCATAAAGGTGGAGATGCTTTGCCATGAGGCCATTTAGTGTTACGGCTCCATTTTATATATGCTGTTTTCATTTTTTAATTTTATTAATATTTAGAATTGCAACTGTCATGTGCCCTCACTATACTGATTTTCCATAATCTAGCTCTATATGTAATACCGCTGATGCTAATACATTTTTATACAATTTTTATTAATGAGATGTTTTCTTCACTTCTGCCTTTAGGTGTACTTTTGGAGAGACTGAGACATCACCACATATCCTATGAAATTAATTACAATAAAAGGAGGTAAATTCAAAAATATGTGATATGTATTGTGGATCTTTAAACCATGTTTCACTAATGGTACAGATATACACATGCTTGGAGTAAAGGAAAGTTTCTAATTCACCTATTTTATTGTTGGGGCTACTTGCATATCTATCTATCCATCTATCTATCTATCTATCTATCTATCTATCTATCTATTGGTCTGCCTATCTCTGCGTATATATGCCTTCACCTTCAGTTTTTCTTAAGTTGTGTTTTTTTTTCTTTGAATGCGAAGACATTTAAAAAGTCTCAGTGAGGAATGAAAAAAAATGTAGTACTTGTACTCCCAGAGAAGAGAGGTGAATCCAATTAGAGGAGCACTCCATCTGTACCACATGCCATGACACCAGGCCGATGATATCATGTTCTTACTGTCTAATTTGAGGCCACATTTATATCAATCCATTTAGGTACCATATGAAGGGATGGAAGAATTCTGCTAAGGAGATGTGTTTTTCCCAAGCCTGCAGCAAGGATGTCCAGTAATTCCTCGATAGCCTACATAGGTTCATAGATTAGTACTAAGCTAACTGCCCTTGTAAGACATTTTAAGCCTAGCCAATTATTCCTTGTGAGACTCAAACCCTGCACCTTGTGTTTGTAAGGCAAACACCCCAACCATTAGGCCACTCTCCCAACACTCTGTGTCTTCAAGAGGCAGAGGCTTCTTAGACTACTCTCTCCAAGATGAGCAATGACCATATCATGATTAAAATTAATTCTTTAAAACTAAGTTCAGATTTTCCTAATTTTTGGCACAAGGAAGACAAGCTCCTTGCAAAGTGCAAAGAGGTGTAAACAGTGCCTGTGATTTATTAACACCTACATTAAGTGTAGACCATTCTGAGTGAACAGACAACACAAGCATAACTCGCATCTCCTTGCTCCTAATTTTAGTTTTCCAACTGACTTTCTTGCAGCCTTAAATATCAAGTGGGATTCATAAAGGTTACCGCAAAGTATAGACTACATGTACACTTAGTGTAATCTTTCCAAGTGACTAGAAAGCACAAAAAACATAGTAGGGATGTTGTTGGATACGGATTGCGTGCACTTAGTGTAGGTGCTAATGAATCTGCACTTGTACTGCGAAATGTTAACACTGTTATACTGTATGGTACTTGGGAAGAGTGCCATATAAAGGGATCCTGGCAGATAGATCAGTAATAGTTTGGAAGTAGCTGGAAGACCAAGTGATGGATGTGGGCCACTGGGCAGCTGTTAGGATGATGTGAGCGGAGAAAAAAGATAAAAAATACACGAGTCACGGTCATTCCAAGACGGTGGGCCCTCTCCACGGAGCTCCAAGCAAAATCCAATTACATCAGTCAAACGCCTACTTTCTACTAACAAACTGTGACAATCCTGTAGATAACTATAATCTGCAATGAATGAGCTATTGATTTGGCTCCCTTTTTTATGCTGAGACTTGAGGAAAACATTAAAGCAACTACTGTACCATTACAGTATCCTTCACCATGTGTAAGAGCAGGCCTGAAGATTGTACTACATCCCTAAAGTGTGATTCAATTCTTGGACACAGTGGATAGCTCAAGTTGTCTAAAGAATCCGATATAATAGAAACTCAGACTACAAAAACAATGCTTTCAACAATATCCTCCCCCGAAAAGGAAGTGTTATCTTAAAGGCAAAAAGCAATCAAACAGCAAGAACTGATCAAGCCACCAAATAAACAGAAATCCAAGACAAATGTACATTTGGATGAACTCAAACAAGCACTCCTTCCTCTTCAAACAGCAGTGCTCATTTTTGACTTAAGCAATTTTGTGAAGTAGTGTTGGTATGGCTACTGTTACTATGGTACTATGTTGTGTTCTGTTACTATGGGTACTGTTGCTAAAGTAATGATGGTTTCTGTGACGTGACTTTTGAGATTTATAATAGTGGATATTTACATTCAGAGTATCATGTATTAAATCTTCCTAGTTTTCCTTAATACGTACACTAGTATGGCATGGTTCTTTGTTATTAAAAGTTTCTTTAAAACGAATTTTGTTAATACATGCCGATTATACATTACTGCTGCTGTTCACACTGTGCTGTTTATGCATTCACTTTTGTAGTGTGCAGTTAGGAAGTACTTCCTGGCCAGATTCTCTTTGATTTTCATGTCGGTAATATTATTAACATGAGTAAGTCCTAATAAGACTGGGATTCGGCAAGCGGAATTGACTTTCAGCCGATTGCCCTGTACTGTGGCATATAGATGGGCCATCTTAAAATCTTTGCATACACACCTCACACAGCCAATCGTAAAGGTGTGTGATGGCTGTTCTGTTAAGTAAGCAATGCAATTTAATGTCTGAATTGCATTGAAAGTGTATATGGTTCAGGAAGCTTGCATTACCATCATACACACGTCTGGCTCCAGACACCCCTGTCTCAGACTGACCTTACATGGACTTAATTGGAAATTAGGAGATAATGAGTTCCAGAACCAATTGTTCTCTACAAAGAATTACTTTATGTGAGAACTAAACAAAAGAAGGTGTCGAGATTAGTCGCCCTTCGATATTTGTAATACAAGTCATGTATCTCGCTGGTCTGATAAAAGCATTTTTAGATAAGATCTCAAGAGCACATTAGCCTTGGCGACTGGTCTTTGGAACTTGTTTTTTCTTGATATGCACGATTTGTATTTCTGAGGGGAGAACCCGCACTGTATCTTTAGAAAGAATAACACAAGTCAATCTGTTTGTTGATTTAGACAAGAAAATGCTAGAGTCGTAACATGATAAAGCTAGACATTCCATTTGTATTCTGTTTTTTCTCTTACTATGACATTTGTGAATTTTAATGATTGATATAGTAGTTGAATTGAGTAATTGCATTAACTATCCTTGCAAGACAACTCATTCCAGTCTTTGTGATGTCTTTGGTTAAGACTTGTTCTCAGTTTCCTAATGGAGAATTTTTATTACAGTGAACAAACTTTGGGGCTCTAATTCATAGGACAGATTTGGATATGTTTATTAGAGCTGCTCTTGCCTTGACTTCTAAATTTGTTCTCCCTAACTCGAATGTGTCTTACACTCCGAGTACCAATACTTTAGGGAATCTTGTGAAAGCAATACAGCTTTGATATAACATAATTTAAATAATATTACTGTAACACAATCCTGGCACTAAGTTTAATTTGGAGAACAGTGGAATGTGGTGTGGAGTATAGGATGACTAATCGTGGGACAGGCAGGGTATTATATTTTAGTTTAAGACAGGCTAATGGTTTTAAAAAACGAATATGCTAGATACGATAGGGTACACCTTCACAGTGTTACTCCAGTTTTCACCCTTAGCCCACCTGGTAATATGTTCCGTCCAAACTCCTCCAGTTAGGGAGTTTAAATGGATAGGCACAGGATTAGTTTTGGAGGAGTTAAGTGCTACTAAATTAAGCTATGTTCTCATAACTCATAGAGAGAAGAAAGTTTGGGCTTATGAATATTACAATTATTTGATAACAAGTCTCGTAGTAATAACTAATCTTTGGTTTATGACTTAAGATGTGGACAATAAACTCATGGAACGCGAGAAGATTGCAAGATAAGAATAAGAAACAGTTGTTAATGCACCTGATATTTAAATCAGAAGCAAATATATATTTCCTTCAAGAAACGGATATGCCACATGATGACTGGGAGGGAGATCTAAGAAAGAAATGGGTTAAAGCCGTATTTGCTTCGGGAGACAGCACTAATTTCAAAGGTGTCGCTATCGTAGTCAAAAATTATTTTTGGGAATAAAATATTTTCTAAGCTTGTTTCCTGCCTTTCCTATAAGTTGTCTAGTCCAGATACAGATTTCCTGTATCTAGGATTGTTTGTAAGCTTCTGAGCCCCCAAGCCTTTCTGTGTTGGAGGGAAGCCTTCTAGCTTAATTTTGTTTCTTAGAACTAGCCAGTTTTCTAGTTTTAGCACTCAAATCTGTTTCTTTGAGCTCAGCACTTGTTCAGAACTCATTGTAAGCACTAAATAAGCTACAAATTACAACAACACTCAACTTTCATCACTTGTCTAGAGGAAAACAGTTTTTAGTACTTAATAAATAAGCACCTATCCAGGCATGTCTAAAGGTCAGCTCCTGGTGTTTTCTCCTGTCTACCTGATGAATCTGGGCATCTTTGGGCAATACAGCAATTGCCTCATGTACACAGACAACCCTCTCCTCCTACCACCCAACGCTACAACCTGCGAGAGATGCTCTTATATAACCAAACTGGAAGCAAAGCTCTCTTCACCCAAGACTGGACTAGACAGTCAAGAGGAGAAGGTAAACACTTGCACCACATCACACTCATCACATATTCCCTCAAAACCTACACCACTAAAACACACACATAGAAACACAAAACACACACCTACATTCGCAGAGGCTCTCAAAAAAATCTACCCAAGCAAAAGGGACCTCCAAAGCAGAAACGCAAGCAACCTCCACCACCCAACACAACCCAAATGACATATAGCCCACAAACTCAGTGTGCCACTCAACCACAGCCCATAAGGCATAACAACGTACCCAACACTCTAGCCATAGGTGACTCTATAGTCAGGCACACTGATGTTCCACTCACCAGGCTAATCAAGGAGAAAGTTACTCTCAGCTGCCTGTCAGGTGTCAGGATCCGCCACATAACACATGCACTCAGGTCACTCCATAGCAAGTACAAATAGGTTCATAGGTTCATACTAGGCTATAAGCCTAGCCAGAGTGTGTTTGGCTTTCGCCACCCATTTTAAATTAATTTTGCTATGCCCTTTTTCGAGGTTAGTATACTGTGCCTCTGTCTAACAGTGACACAGAAGTGATACCCGGGTTAAACCTACGATCTCCCATCCACTCATCAAGATTCCTCTTGAAGAGAGTCAATGAGGGACTCTGCCTAACCTGGACTGGGATTTTATTCCAGAGTGAAGGGAGCCTCTGGGTTATGAATCTGTCCCTCCAGCATGTCCTATTTATTTCAGTGCTGAGGTTCAAGTCTCTCGAGCGCGTAGCTCGATGGGATTTGGATTTTCTGAGGTGCAGCATGTCCATTAATTCCGGGTTGGAAATGTCTTTATACGTCAATCACAGATCGCCTCTGAGCAGGCGGTATGCCACTGAGTAGAGCTGGAGTTTCTTTAACTGGGCAGCATATGGCATCTGTTTGAGCCCTTTGATCCTCTTGGTGAGGTACTTTTGGGGTCTTTCCAGTTGCTGCAGGTGTCTGGTAAGGTACATCCCAAAAGGGGCATTGTACTCAATTATGGGCCTGATGAGGGATGGGTAAAGAGGCATGATGACCTCCCCTGATCTAGATGTGAATCCCTTCATGATTAGGTGGGCTATATAAAATGTTTTTCTAACCACTTTCGCCACATGGTTGTCAAATGAGAGATTGCTATCAACTTGGGTCCCCAGGTCCCTAATTACTTCTTCTGTACTTATTGGATTACCACCTATGTGGTAATTTGTGGGCACTTTGTTTTTGCCAAAGGGGATGACTATACATTTTTTGGTGTTTAGCTTGAGGCCATGGCTCTGGCACCAGTTGTCTGTTTCTATGAGGCCCTTTTGGAGGATGCTTGTGTCGGCTGGAGAGTCAATTATGGCACCCAGTTTGCAGTCATCTGCGAACTTGGTCAGCCACAGTCCTTCCATGTTGGCCTGTACCTCTGAGAAATATATACCGAACAAGAGAGGTCCCAGGACTGAGCCTTGTGGGATGCCACTTGTAACTAGTTTGGAGTCTGACATGGCTCCAGCAATTCCAACCATGTGGGTTCTGTCCTTGAGCCAGTTTGCAACCCATCTAGTGACATAGGGGTTTATATTTAAGCTGGTGAGCTTATCTATAATGCCAGAGTGGGGTATTGTATCGAAGGCTTTTGCGAGGTCCAGGTAGGCTGTGTGGACCACCTTCCCCTCATCAATGGCCTTGGTAACTGTTTCAAAGAAATCAACCAGGTTTAAGAGGCAGGATCTGCCCTTAACAAAGCCGAACTGGGTAGGATCCAGTGTCTGTAGGTCCCCAATATCTTTATTTATGAAGTCCATGATGATCCTTTCCATAGCTTTGCAGACCAAGCTGGTTAGGCTTATGGGGCGATAGTTTCCAGGATCCGTTGAGGCACCACCTTTGTGGAGAGGGACCACTGTTGCTGTATGCCACTCTTTGGGTACATATCTTGTAGTAAGGCTGAGATTGAACAGTAGTTTTATGTTTGGGTTTAGCTCTTCTTGGAGTTCATGTAGGATGCAGCCCGGGACACCGTCTGGTCCCATTGATGCTGTGTTTTTTGCTTTGGAGAGGGCGGCTCTTACCTGAGCATCTGAGATGTCAGGGGGGCAGCACTCTGCTGGGATAGATATTTTCCCTTTTGGTGGGGAGGGGGGGGGGGTTTGCGCTGAACCTGTCAGCTAGGATGTTGGCAATGTCTGTGGGTTTGGTTTATTTTTTGTCATTTTGGACTAATTCTGAGCATATCTGGGAATTCCCACCCAGGTTCTTTACATAACTTAAGAAAGCCTTATGATTATCCATAGTGTCCTGTGCAATTTTTCTCTCGAATCTGGCTTTAGACGATTTTATGAGTGCCCGTAGTTTTTTGCTAATACTGATCAGAGATGCCTTCCCTTTTTGGGATTTTGCTCTATCATGTAGTAGCTTCCTCCTTCTATTGTATAGTTTGTTTATGGCTGGGGTCCACCAGACAGGACGTCTGCCTTTGGAGGATTGGGTCTTGGTTTTATTTGGGATTGCATGATCCATGCATTCCTGAAGGTGTTCATAGAATGCGTTATGCGACTCTGTCATTGTCCATATTGGCGTGAATGATCTGAGATGTACCTCCCTGGGCTACATGAAAAGAGACATGGAGGAGTTTTCTGATCTTGTAGTCCAGGCAGGTATGACCCTAGCCCTGAGAAGCATCCTGCCATCCCCCAGAATGATACTACAGTACAATGACAAAATGATTGACTTTAACAATTGGCTAAGCTTCTGGTGTCATTCTAAGGAGATCCAGTATCTGTTTGCCTGGGATGACATAGGTTCATAGGTTCATAGGTTCATACTAGGCTATCTGCCCAAGGGCATTTATAAGCCTAGCCCATAGTTATGTGGCCACCCCTTTAGTTTGAATAAAAACTATGCCTATCATTTTGCTGTGCCTCTGTCAAGCAGTGACACTGAAGTAATCCCTGGGGTATATCTGCAATCTCCCATCCATTGGTCTAGATTCCTCTTGAACAAGGCCAGAGAGGTGCTCTGCCTCACATGTACCGGGATTTTGTTCCACAGCATAGGGAGTCTCTGGGTGATGAATCTGTCCCTCCAGCACGTTCTATTTATAACCGTGTCAAGGTTTAAGTCTCCCCTTGTGGTTCTGAGGGATCTAGATTTTTGAGGTGAAGCATATTCATCAAATCTGGGTTTGACATGGCCTTATATGTCAGGCACAGGTCACCTCTGAGCAAGCGGTATGAGACTGAATAGAGCTGGAGTTCTTTCAGTCGGGCAGCATAAGACATATTTTTGAGACCCTTTATCCTTTTGGTGAGGAACTTTTGGGGCCTTTCAAGCTGCAGCAGGTGTCTGGTCAGATACATTCGAACGGGCATTGTACTCAATCATAGGTCTAATGAGTGATGAGTACAGGGGACGATGACCTCCCTTGATCTAGATGTGAATCCCTTCATGATCAGGTGGGTGATATAGAAGGTTTTCCTAACTACTTTAGCAACATGAGTGTCAAATGAAAGGCTACTGTCAACCTGGGTCCCCAGATCTCTGATGACTTTTTCTGTGCTCAGTGGATTGCCACCTATATGGTAGCTAGGGGTAACCTTGTTTTTCCCGAAGGGTATGACTATGCATTTTTTGGCGTTTAACTTCAGACCATGGCTCTGGCACCAGTTATCCGTTTCTGTGAGGCCCTTCTGGAGGATATCTGTGTCAGATGTGTTTTCGACTACGGAGTTTGCAGTCATCTGCAAACTTTGTCAGCCATAACCCTCCTGTGTTTGCTTGTACTTCAGAAAAGTAGATGCCGAACAAGAGTGGACCCAGGACTGAGCCCTGTGGGACACCACTTGTGACAGACTTTGAGTCTGACATGGCTCCAGCAACTCTGACCCTGTGGGTTCTGTCACTTAGTCAGTTTGCAACCCATCTTGTGATGTATGGGTTTACATTCAAGCTGATGAGTTTTTCGATGATACCTGAGTGGGGTATTGTGTCAAAGGCCTTTGCCAGGTCGAGGTAGGCTGTATGGACTGCCTTTCCCTCATCAATGGCTTTGGTGACTGTCTCGAAAAAGTCAACCAAGTTTAAGAGGCAGGATCTGCCTTTGACAAAGCCAAACTGGGTTGGATCCAAAGTCTGCAAGTTCCCTATGTCTTTATTTATGAGTTCCATTATGATCCTCTCCATGGCTTTGCAGATAAGGCTTGTCAAGCTAATGGTAATTTCCAGGGTCTGTGGAGGCACCGCCCTTATGAAGTGGGACCACAGCGCCACTCCTTGGTATCCTGAGGTGAGGCTAAGATTAAACAGCTGTCCTAACTGTGGGTTTAATTCCTCGTTGAGTTCATGAAGCACACAGCCGGGGACACCATCCGGTCCCATGGATGCTGTGTTTTTTGCCTTAGTGAGGGCAGTTCTCACCTGGGCGTTGGAGATGTTTGGGGGGCTACAATCATCTGGAATAGATATCTCTCCTTTTGGGGAGGGGAGAAGTTTGCACTGAACCTGTCAGCCAGTATGTTGGCAATGTGTGTAGGTTCAGTAATTTTCACATCATTTTGAACTAATTCTGAGCATATCTGAGAGTTTTCTCCTAGGTTTCTAACATAGCTAAAGAAGGCCTTATGATTCTCTTTAGAGTCCTTGGCGATTTTTCTCTCAAAATTTGCCTTGGATGATTTTATGAGAGCTCTTAGTTTTTTACTTATAATGATCAAAGGTGTCTTACCTTTCAAGGATTTTGCTCTATCTTGTAGTAGCTTCCTCCTTTTGTTGTAGAGCTTGTTTATGGCTGGGGTCCACCAGACTGGACGCTTGCCTTTGGTACAGAGAGTCTTAGTTTTGTTTGGGATTGCCTGATCCATGCAGTCCTGTAGGTGCTGGTAGAAGGCATTTGTAAGTGATTCAGCGGTTTGAGTAATGTTTACCACTGGCTCAGGGGCCTTAAAGGAGACCACACTAGATTTAGAAGTGTGAAATCGGCTTTTGAGAAGTTTTTCACTGTGGTCTTTTTGTTTCAGGTGGGGCGGGATGAGGACCTCCAGCGAGATTAGTTTATGATCTGATCTCACCAGTGAGGGGTATACTTCCGGTGTTGAACATTTTGATCCCATGTTCGTGATGATGAGATCAAGTATGTTTTCTCCTCTTGTGGGGATGGTGACTAGTTGTTCCATGGCATTTGAGTTTATGAACTCCAGGAATCTTTGGGTTAGAGTGTTCGGGCTTGAGTAGTGTTCCCAGTCTATATTAGGGTAGTTGAAGTCACCTAGTATGATGGTGTTTGGAGATACATTTATCCCCTCCAATGTTTACATGATCGACAAACCACGATGCTTTGCCAGAGATGGCCTGCACCTGTCACCCTTGGGATTCCGGATACTGGCTAAGGCTCTTGCCACCCCTATAGCACCTTTTTTAGGCAAGATTCAAATGACAAATTCACTACCGTAACAGGTACAAGCAAGCAAAATATGAGGGTAATGCTACTTAATGCTAGAAGTCTAAACCTCAAAATGCACTCACTCGAGGCACTCCTTAAAATGGAGAACATTGACATCTGTGCAGTGACAGAGACCTGGTTCAATGCTCCAGAGAGTACCCCTGCATTACCAGGCTATAACTCATACCACACCTTTCGGCCACCTAACCTGGACCGAAGCACTAAAGGCGGAGGCATGTCCATATTCATTAAGGATATCTACACCTCCAGGCTAGTTGCTCAGCATAATGCATCTGAGATTATCCAAGTGTAACTAACTCTGGGCAAGACCACAATGCAAATTGTAGCTTGCTACAGATCCCCCACCATGCCCCAGGATTCCCACTCCTCATTTCTTGATACACTGTAAAATATTAGGGTACAACCTAACACCCTAATAATGGGTGATTTCAACTACCCCACTATTAACTGGGAAAACTACTCATGTACCAACTCTTGTGCTCAATGTTTCCTGGAATTCATAAATTCCAATGCCTTGGATCAACTTATCCACACCCCCACCAGGGCCAGCAATATCCTAGACCTGGTCATTACCAACATGGGCAACTGGTGTTCCACACCAGAGGTCAATTCCTCATTGCAAATCACCCTAGCCATCCAAATCCTACCCCCACCCCCCATTAGGGAAACCACCGTAAAAAATTTCTCCAAAGCCAACTTCACACTTCTTAAGACAGAAGTGGCAAACTTCACGACACCCATGCTGACAGACAATAGAGATACGACTGCTGAATCCTATACAATTGCACTTTATAAGCACTTACACAAGTGCATGGATCGTGCAATCCCTAACAGAACCAATATGCTATCCTCCAAAAAGAGGAAGCCAGTCTGGTGGTCCCCTGCTATAAACAAACTCTACAACAGAAGAAAGAAACTGTTGCAAAAAAAGAGTAAAATCCCATGATTAGAGGAACTCTGTGGTCAGCCTCAGTAAGAAGCTGAGATCCCTCATAAAATCCTCCAAAGCTAGTTATGAAAAAAAAAAATCGCCACTGATTCTAAAGACAACCACAAAGCATTCTATAGCTATGTCAAGAATCTCAATGGCAACACTCACATCTGCTCTGAGTTACAGCACAATGGCACTAAATATACAGAAACAACTGATATTGCCAGCATCCTGGCAGATAGGTTCTGTGCTAACTTTACCCCTCTCTCATCCCCTAAAGGGCCCATCTCTATACTGGAGGAATGCAAAGTACCTGCAATCATGGCTGCACAGGTAAAAAACACACTCTGCAAATCTAAGAACACAGCATCCATGGGACCTGACAACATCCCAGGTTGCGTTCTACATGAACTACAGAATGAACTGGCACCCCATGTAAGTATTATGTTCAATCATAGCCTCACCTCAGGCTTTGTGCCCACTGAATGGCGCACAGCAATGGTTATCCCGCTCCACAAAGGGGGAGCCACCATGGACCCCGGGAACTACCGCCCCATTAGCCTGACGAGCCTGGTCTGCCAGGCTAAGGAATGTATCATCATGAAACTTAGAAACAATCACTTTGGTAATCGCCAAACTCTGGACCATACCCTGTTCGGGTTTGTAAAAGGCAGATCATGTCTCACAAACCTGATAGAGTTCTTTGAAGCAGTCACCAAAGCCATAGATGAGGGTAAGGTGGTACACACAGCCTATCTAGATCTTGCCAATGCTTTTGACACCATCCCCCACTCTGGAATTATAGACAAACTCACTAAACTAAGTATAAATCCTTATGTCACAAGATGGGTTGCCAACTGGCTCACTGACAGAACCCACACCGTGAAAGTAGCAGACTCTAAATCCAACTTCAGACCAGTGACAAGTGGAGTACCACAGCGCTCAGTCCTAGGTCCTCTCCTGTTTGGTATCTACTTCTCTGAAGTACAGGCTAACACAGAAGGTCTTTGGCTAACAAAGTTCGCAGATGACTGCAAACTAGGAGCTATAATCAAAACTCCTAACAATGTGGACATCCTACAAAAGGGATTCACTGAGAAAGATGCCTGATGTCAAAGCCATGGCCTCAAGCTTAATGCCAAAAAGTGCATCGTCATCCCTTTGGGTAAAAACTCTGCACCCATGAACTATCACATAGGCGGTAGTCTACTTAATACCGAAAGTGTGATAAGACACCTTGGGACACAGGTGGACAGTAGTCTCTCCTTTGATAATCACATCGCCACAGTAGTCAGGAAATCCTTCTACTTGGCACACCTCATCACAAAATGTTTCTCATCCAGGAAAAAAGAGGTCATTGTTCCCCTCTACTCATCACTCATTAGACCCATTATAGAGTACAATGCCTCTTTTGGTATGTACCTCACAAGACATCTACAACAACTGGAAAGGCCACAGAAATACCTCACAAAGAGGATTACTGGCTTCAAACATATGTCCTATGCAGACCGTCTCAAAAAACTCCAGCTTTACTCTGTCGTATATCACCTACTCAGAGGCGATCTCTGCCTAAAATATGTCAAACCCAGAGCTGTTGGCCATGCTCCATGCAAAGAAATCCCAATCTCTCCGAGCTACATACTCTAGGGACCTAAACCTAGTCACCACAATAAACAGAACATGCTGGAGGGATAGATTCCTGTCCCAGAGACTTCCCATACTCTGGAACAAACTACCTATCTATATCAAACAAAGCTCCTCATTAGCACTCTTCAAGAAAAATCTTAATGACTGGATGGGAGATAGGAAATTCACCCCAGGGATCACTTCTGTGGCTCTGCTTGACAGGGGCACAGGAAAATAATTTTCTTGGGTGGCAAAAGCCAGGGTACCGTTTGGCTAGGCTTATATAGGCCCTAGGGCTAATAGCCTAGTACCTACCTATGAACCTATGAACCTATAAATCTATTGCTGATTTTAAGTCTGATATAAATGGTAGATGGTGGGAGGGTGGCCTAATGGTTAAGGTGTTTGCCTTACAAACATAAGGTGCAGAGTTTAAGTCTCACAAGGGATATTTGGCTAGGCTTAAAATGGCTCACAAGGGCAGTTAGCTTAGTACTAATCTATTTAATTTCATCAAATGCCTAAGCCAACTCTATTCCTAAATGTGTACGGCCCATGCTCAAGTCAGGAAAACTTAATTTTGGAAATACATAATCTACTCCTTAAATATCCATACCATTATTATATACTTAGAGGAGATTGGAATTCACTAACTGACCTAGTGTTTGATCGTTCTAGTAAATCTATCTCATACAGTTATCAAGCTTCACTAGCGCTTAATGATCTTATCAAAACAAAAAGAACCAAAACTCAAACTGTAAAAACAAAAACAAAGGCGAAAAGGTAAAACCACACAATTTATTGTGAGCGCTTTCGTACAAAAATTCTTATGTACTTCTTCAGACATTATTACCCAGCTATCAATGCCTTAAAAAGACTACATAATTGAACCAATTTAAGCAACATATTAGTCATCAACTTAATCAATCACGAACAGGACACTGTTTAAAGAAACATTCTCAAAATCCCATTCAATGCATAATATGAAAGCCATCCAAATACAAACATAAATATTCAAATTAAAATGAGAACAACTAATAATATGTAGAAAATTCACTTCGTCCCACTCTTAGAACATAAAAATAATTTTAGCTATTTTTATATATCTGTATATATATTTTCCACATCTTAAAAAGCTTTTTAAAAACTGATGACTAATCTGTTGCTTAAATTGGTTCAGTTATGTAGTTATGTAGATTTCTGTCAGATCATTCAATAATTATGTTAAAAATAAATTGGTCTACTAAAGGATTGAGTAGTTATAATAGATGTAAATGGTCCGTAAATAATAATTTACTCTTGAAATTAGAAGTGGTTAGGGAGTTAATAGGGATCTTGACAGAGTTGGACAGCAATCTAATTCACTTTAATATTCCATATGATGTTAAATGGGTGGCTTGTAAGGTGACAGTCATAGGTATTTTAATCCAGAAATCCACATACTTCAAAAAAGTGAGGAAACAACTTAGTTATTAAACTTAAGGAGCTCGAAAGGAAATTCCAGACTACCCAATGCTCTGATTTGGAGAACCAAATAAATATAACACAAAAAATAATTATTTGATTTACAGCAGCAAAACTATATACTTTAAGAACTCAAATTCATAGCTAGATATGCTGAGTGGGTGCAAGCTGCATCTAGAACCTTGAAGAATAATTGATAATAAGCAGGAAGCCTCTACAATTACTTTATTGCATTACCAAGATAAATTACACAAGACAGACCAAGAGATAATAGAAATAGTTAATCAAATCTATACAGAATTATATAGTGTGAATGCCAATCAAGCTCTCAGCTCTGAGATTGAAGAGCTCTTAAGGAAACTTAAATTTCCAAGGATTAATGGCAATCAAGTATCATGTCTATCGGCTCCATTCAAACAACAGGAAATCACTGAGGTCATTAAGAAGTTAAAACCAGGCAAGGCACCAGGCCCAGATGGCTTCACTATAGATTTTTAAAAACAATTCAACCAGAAACTCTCCTCCATACTCTTGAAGGTGTTTAATCACATTAGAATTAAGGGCTTAACTGATCCCTATATAAACAACTCAAAAACAATCTTTATTGCCAAAAACAAACTTGACAAAACCAATCCTCACAACTACAGACAGATCTCACTAATCAATGTTGACATTAAAATACTAGCCTCACTTCTTGCAGAAAGACTTAAGAAAATCGTGTCCTCTCTCATATCCCCGGAACAATCTGGGTTTATGTCTAATAGACATAGGACAATACTCTAACTTTAGACTCCATGATTCAACTTATTAAGAAGGAAAGAAACCCCAGGTATGCATTAGTATTAGATGCTTGCAAAGCATTTGATAGAGTTAACTGGAATTTTCTTTTCTTATCCCTGTCTTACTTTAATATCCCAAAGGATTTTTTTAACCAGATAGAAACTCTATATAACAATTCTCACATCTATCTATACATTAATAGAATCTTATCAAGTCCCATTAAAATAGCTAATGGTACTAGACAGCAATGTCCGCTTTCACCACTCATGGCACTAGACAGTGATGTCCACTTTCACCACTCATGGTACTAGACAGCGATGTCCACTTTCACCACTCATGGTATTAGACAGCGATGTCCACTTTCACCACTCATGGTACTAGACAGCAATGTCCACTTTCACCACTCATGGTACTAAACTGTGATGTCCACTTTTACCACTCATGGTACTAGACAGTGATGTCCACTTTCACCACTCATGGTACTAGACAGCGATGTCCACTTTCACCACTCATGGCACTAGACAGCGATGTCCACTTTCACCACTCATGGCACTAAACTGCGATGTCCACTTTCACCACTAATGGCACTAGACACCAATGTCCACTTTTACCACTCATGGTACTAAACTGTGATGGCCACTTTCACCACTCATGGTACTAGACAGTGATGTCCACTTTCACCACTCATGGTACTAGACAGTGATGTCCACTTTCACCACTCATGGTACTAGACAGTGATGTCCACTTTCACCACTCATGGTATTAGACAGCGATGTCCACTTTCACCACTCATGCTACTAGACAACGATGTCCACTTTCACCACTCATGGCACTAGACAGTGATGTCCCCTTTCACCACTCATGGTATTAGACAGCGATGTCCACTTTCACCACTCATGGTACTAGACAGTGATGTCCACTTTCACCACTCATGGTACTAGACAGCGATGTCCACTTTTACCACTCATGGTACTAGACAGCGATGTCCACTTTCACCACTCATGGTATTAGACAGCGATGTCCACTTTCACCACTCATGGTACTAGACAGCGATGTCCACTTTCACCACTCATGGTACTAGACAGCGATGTCCACTTTCACCTCTCTTGATACTAGACAGTGATGTCCACTTTCACCACTCATGGTACTAGACAGCGATGTCCACTTTCACCACTCATGGTACTAGGCAGTGATGGCCAGTTTCACCACTCATGGTACTAGACAGTGATTTCCACTTTCACCACTCATGGCACTAGACAGCGATGTCCACTTTCACCACTCTTGGTACTAGACAGTGATGTCCACTTTCACCACTCTTGGTACTAGACAGTGATGTCCAGTCTCACCACTCATGGTACTAGACAGTGATGTCCACTTTCACCACTCATGGTACTAGAATGCGATGTCCACTTTCACCACTCATGGTACTAGACTGCGATGTCCACTTTCAGCACTCATGGTACTAGACTGCGATGTCCACTTTCACCACTCATGGTACTAGACTGCGATGTCCACTTTCACCACTCATGGTACTAGACTGCGATGTCCACTTTCACTACTCATGGTACTAGACAGTGATGTCCATTTTCACCACTCATGGTACTAGACAGCGATGTCCACTTTCACCACTCATGGTACTAGGCAGTGATGGCCACTTTCACCACTCATGGTACTAGACAGTGATGTCCACTTTCACCACTCTTGGTACTAGACAGTGATGTCCAGTGTCACCACTCATGGTACTAGACAGCGATGTCCACTTTCACCACTCATGGTACTAGAATGCGATGTCCACTTTCACCACTCATGGTACTAGACAGTGATGTCCACTTTCACCACTCTTGGTACTAGACAGTGATGTCCAGTGTCACCACTCATGGTACTAGACAGCGATGTCCACTTTCACCACTCATGGTACTAGACAGTGATGTCCAGTGTCACCACTCATGGTACTAGACAGCGATGTCCACTTTCACCACTCATGGTACTAGAATGCGATGTCCACTTTCACCACTCATGGTACTAGACTGCGATGTCCACTTTCACCACTCATGGTACTAGACTGCGATGTCCACTTTCACCACTCATGGTACTAGACTGCGATGTCCACTTTCACCACTCATGGTACTAGACTGCGATGTCCACTTTCACCACTCATGGTACTAGACTGCGATGTCCACTTTCACTACTCATGGTACTAGACAGTGATGTCCATTTTCACCACTCATGGTACTAGAATGTGATGTCCACTTTCACCACTCATGGTATTAGACTGCAATGTCCACTTTCACTACTCATGGTACTAGACAGTGATGTCCATTTTCACCACTCCTGTTTAATCTCTACATCGAACCCCTTTTCTTCATCTCTCGCAGAGATCATGTCACTCAATACCTAGAATTTTGAATGCTAAAGTAATGTTGTCTGCATTTGCAGATGATTTGAACATTTATTTTGAATTCTCAAATAGAGATTTAAAGAAAATTGTTAAGTCGATAGATGAATTCTCGAAAGACTCAAACTATCAGGTTAATCACAAGAAATCACAGATATTTCCCATCAACCCCTTTAATCACAGAGAATGCTACTTCCTGGACTCCCCTTTTAAAACATTATACTCTATTAAGTACCTAGGGATATGTTACGAACATAATCAATTATCCATGTTCCAGAATAATGTGGAAAAAATATGGACCAATATTACATCAGATTTGAATAGATGGAGACAACTGAAACTGTCTGTGTTGTCTAAAGCAGCAATAATCAGAGCAAATGTCTTACCAAGACTAATATCATTTTAATGCTTCAAATTCAGTAATTCTGAAGTACTTTTTCCATAGACTAAGCAAGGTACTTACAAAATGTATCTGGTACCATAAATCAATTAGGATAAGTTATTTGAAATTAACCTACCCTAAAGGGAAATTGGGATTAATTCTACCTAACTGCCAGCTTTATTATAAAATCATTAGGGCCACCAGATTGATTTTAATTTCTAATTTATCTGCTGACAGAGAGTTGTGGTTTCCATTATGGGTCAGGATCTGGCATCATCATGTGCTCAAGGATAATATAAATCCCAAAATCCATACCCTTCTTATCTCCAGTAATTATCAAGAATCTCAAAATTAATACTATATTAAAGCAAAACATTAGAAGCTTTCAGGATTTGATAAAAACCTTAAAACTGGATGGGGTTATTTTTCTTCTCCAACCTATTCATTTAAACCCAAACATCATAATAAATATTAAAATGATAAATGTATCTGATTACCCACTAATTAAAGAATGTGCGGTGTGGGATATTTATAAATATAAAGAGAAATCACTACAAGAGCATCGTGAAGTCTTGAAGGCATCATTCTATGACAGATCAGGAAGATTAATTCAGCATTGTCCAGACACACATTTTTTAACGAGTTTGACTTAAACAGACTACTAGGAATTGTGGAAAGTTTGTATAGCAAGAAGAAAACACTATCCAACACTTATAAAATTATTAATGCCATCAGACATGAAAAATCAGTGCTATACTCCAAATACTGGGATGATAAGGGAAATAGTTTTACAGAGAAAAAGAAGCTTAAGGCAATAAACCTCTTTGTCAATCTATCTCTATTTAAGGAGATGGTCTATACGCAACTAATGATTAATAATAATGCTTATTATACCCCTACGATCTTGAACAAATTTGACCCTAAAACCTCTCCTTCATGCAATTACTGTCTGTTTCCCCAAGCAGATCTTTTGCATGTCTTATGGTTCTGTAAATATTCCCAACATTTGTGGGGCTGTCTTAAGGTACGATTAGAAAAGATGGGATGCCATAAATCAACTTTATCTTGGGAACTAGTCCTTCTTATTATTAATGAACTTAAGTTCTGCAGGTTGGAGTTTCACATACTAGTTACTTTGTGTTCCCTAGTCAAACTTTACATAATCAAAAACTGGTTAGATCATACCAAACTTTCTTGGAATGGATTTAGAAATATGGCAACAACGTATATATATATATATATATATATATATATATATATAGTCTCAAAAACTTATTATAAGGAATGCAAAGAAATGAATCTACTACCAGAATTACTGGAAGTTACTCTTTGATCATATTTTGGGGACCAAACCACAAAAGGAGGGGGAGTATTAATATTCGTCAAAGATACCCACACCTCCAGGTTAGTGGCACAGCATGAAGCATCAGAGACTATCCATGTGCAACTAACAGTGGGTAAAACTGCCTTCCAGTTTATAGCCTGCTACAGACCACCCTCCCAAACCCAGGAACCCCACTCGGCCTTCCTGAGAATACTGGAAAATATGAAGGTCTCTCCAAACACCATTATATTGGGCGACTTCAACTACCCAAACATAGACTGGGAGCATTACTCTAGCTCCAACACCCTAGGCCAAAGGTTCCTAGAATTTATAAACTCAAATGCTATGGAACAACTTGTTACCACTCCCACAAGAGGGAAAACATACTGGACCTGATCATCACCAACATGGGGACTCTATGCTCCAGACCGGAAGTGTATCCCTCACTGGTATGATCAGACCATAAACTAATCTCACTGGATATTCACATCCCGACCCCGCCCCCTGCCCAGAAAACCACAGTGAAAAACTTCTCTAAAGCAAATTTCACACTCCTCAAAACCGAGGTGGAATCCTTCAAAGCCCCCGGGCCTGTGGAAAATATGGCCCAGACCGCAGAATCCTTTATAAACGCATTCTATGAACACCTTCAGGAATGCATGGATCATGCAATCCCAAATAAAACCAAGACCCAATCCTCCAAAGGTAGATGTCCTGTCTGGTGGAACCCAGCCATAAACAAACTATACAATAGAAGGAGGAAGCTAGTACATGATAGAGCAAAATCCCAAAAAGGGAAGGCATCTCTGATCAGTATTAGCAAAAACTACGGTACTCATGAAATCATCTAAGGCCAGCTTCGAGAGAAAAATTGCACAGGACACTAAGGATAATCACAAGGCTTTCTTTAGTTATGTTAGGAACCTGGGTGGGAATTCCCAGATATGCTCAGAATTAGTCCAAAATGACAAAAAATACACCGAACCCACAGACATTGCCAACATCCTAGCTGACAGGTTCAGCGCAAACTCCCCCCCCACCAAAAGGGCAAATATCTATCCCAGCAGAGTGCTGTTCCCCTGACATCTCAGATGGTCAGGTAAGAGCCGTCCTCTCCAAAGCAAAAAACACAGCATCAATGGGACTAGACGGTGTCCCGGGATGCGTCCTACATGAACTGCAAGAAGTGCTAAACCCAAACATAAAACTACTGTTCAATCTCAGCCTTATTACAGGATATGTACCCAAAGAGTGGCGTACAGCAACAGCGGTCCCTTTCCACAAAGGTGGTACCTCAACGGATCCTGGAAACTATTGTCCCATAAGCCTGACTAGCTTGGTCTGCAAAGCTATGGAAAGGATCATCATGGACCTCATAAATAAAGATATTGGGGACCTACAGACACTGGATCTTACCCAGTTTGGCTTTGTTAAGGGCAGATCCTGTCTCTTAAACCTGGTCGATTTCTTTGAAATAGTCACCAAGGCCATTGATGAGGGGAAGGTGGTCCACACAGCCTACCTGGACCTCGCAAAAGCCTTTGATACAATACCCCACTCGGGCATTATAGATAAGCTCACCAGCTTAAATATTAACCCCTGTGTCACTAGATGGGTTGCAAACTGGCTCAAGGACAGAACCCACATGGTTAGAATTGCTGGAGCCATGTCAGACTCCAAACCAGTTACAAGTGGCATCCCACAAGGCTCAGTCCTGGGACCTCTCTTGTTCGGTATATATTTATCGGAGGTACAGGCCAACATGGAAGGACTGTGGCTGACCAAGTTCATAGATGACTGCAAACTGGGTGCCATAATCGACTCTCCAGCCGACACAAGCATCCTCCAAAAGGGCCTCATAGAAACAGACAACTGGTGCCAGAGCCATGGCCTCAAGCTAAATGCCAAAAAGTGTATAGTCATCCCCTTTGGCAAAAACAAAGTGCCCACAAATTACCACATAGGTGGTAATCCATTAAGTACAGAAGAAGTAATTAGGGACCTGGGGACCCAAGTTGATAGCAATCTCTCATTTGACAAACACATGGCCAAAGTGGTTAGAAAAACATTTTATATAGCCCACCTAATCATGAAGGGATTCACATCTAGATCAGGGGAGGTCATCATGCCTCTTTACTCATCCCTCATCAGGCCCATAATTGAGTACAATGCCCCTTTTGGGGTGTACCTTACCAGACACCTGCAGCAACTGGAAAGACCCCAAAAGTACCTCACCAAGAGGATCAAAGGACTCAAACAGATGCCATATGCTGCCTGGTTAAAGAAACTCCAGCTCTACTCAGTGGCATATAGCCTGCTCAGAGGTGATCTGTGCCTGACGTATAAAGCCATGTCCAACCCAGAATTAATGGACATGCTGCACCTCAGAAAATCCAAATCCCATCGAGCTACCTTTCGAGAGACTTGAACCTCAGCACTGAAATAAATAGGACATGCTGGAGGGACAGATTCATAACCCAGAGGTTCCCTTCACTCTGGAATAAAATCCCAGTCCAGGTTAGGCAGAGTCCCTCATTGACTATCTTCAAGAGGAATCTTGATGAGTGGATGGGAGATCGTAGGTTTACCCTGGGTATCACTTCTGTGTCACTGTTAGACAGAGGCATAGTATACTAACCTCGAAAAAGGGCATAGCAAAATTAATTTAAAATGGGTGGCGAAAGCCAAACACACTCTGGCTAGGCTTATAAATGCCCTAGGGCAGATAGCCTAGTATGAACCTATGAATCTATGAATCTATGAACTCACGATAAAGGTGTTGTGTTTTTTCCATTTAGCTGTATTAACTATGGGACAGGTAGAATTTTATGAAGCCCATCTCTCTCAAGTAATATCAGATTTAGATATATCTCTTTTCATTGTATGAAGTAAGATCTAAGTTGAATGTTCTGTTCTCTCAAATGTTCATCTATTTAATGTTGTAGCACTTGTGTAGATATTGTATATAGTTGTTTGATGTAGAGCTGCTGTGTTTGGTAGCTATTTGTACTACTATATGGGTAACCAATTTTGTACTCTTTTCCTTACAATTGGACTTAACCTCATCTGTATTTGGTGCACAAAAAATAAAATTGCTATTGAAAAAAAAATACACAAGTCACAGGAAACAGTGGGAGTTGATTTCAATACAAAGTCAGGAAAATACTAGATAACATCAGGTACATTATTTTAACTATTACTGGGACTTGCTTAAAAAGGTAAAGTGTAACAGGGCTACCATCACTATGTATGTTTTGAACAAGAAGAACAAAACTATGTGTGTGTGTGTGTGTGTGTGTGTGTGTGTGTGTGTGTGTGTGTGTGGCTAGGGAAAATATCATTAAATACAACATCTGGAGCATTGTAATACAAGGGCAGGTAAGCAGTATGTGGTGTGTGTGTGTGTGTGTGTGTGTGTGTGTGTGTGTGTGTGTGTGTGTGTGTGTGTGTGTGTGTGTAGGGACAAAATCATTAAATATGACATCTGGAACATTGTAATAACACAAGGACAGATAAGCTGTGTGTGTGTGTGTGTGTGTGTGTGTGTGTGTGTGTGTGTGTGTGTGTGTGTGTGTGCGCAGGTAAGCAGTATGTGGTGTGTGTGTGTGTGTGTGTGTGTGTGTGTGTGTGTGTGTGTGTGTGTGTGTGTGTGTGTGTGTGTGTGTGTGTGTGTGTGTGTGTGTGTGTGTGTGGATAGGGACAAAATCATTAAACACAACATCTGGAACATTGTAATAACACAAGGGTAGGTAAGCAGTGTGTGGTGAGTGTGTATATGTGTGTGTGTGTGTGTGTGTGTGTGTGTGTGTGTGTGTGTGTTTGTGTGTGTTTGGGTATGGGCAAAATCATTAAATATGACATCTGGAACATTGTAGTTGTTGAAGGAAACGTAAGCAGTATGTGGTGTGTGTGTGTGTGTGTGTGTGTGTGTGTGTGTGTGTGTGTGTGTGTGTGTGTGTGTGTGTGTGTGTGTGTGTGTGTGTGTGTGTGTGTGTGTGTGTAGGAAAATATTAAATACAAAATCTGGAACATTGTAATAACACAAGGGCAGGTAAGCAGTCTGTGGTGAGTGTGTGTGTGTGTGTGTGTGTGTGTGTGTGTGTGTGTGTGTGTGTGTGTGTGTGTGTGTGTGTGTGTGTGTGTGTGTGTGTGTGTGTGTGTGTGTGTGTGTGTGTGTGTGTGTGTGTGTGTGTGTGTGTGTGTGTGTGTGTGTGTGTGTGTGTGTGTGTGTGTGTGTGTGTGTGTGTGTGTGTGTGTGTGTGTGTGTATGGGTAGGGACAAAATCATTAAATACGACATCTGGAGCATTGTAATAACACAAAGACAGGTAAGCAGTTTGTGATGTGTGTGTGTGCATGTGTGTGTCTGTATGTGTGTGTGAGTGTGTGGGTAGGGACAAAATCATTAAATATGACATCTGGAAAATTGTAATTGTAGAAGGAAATGTAAGCAGTATGTGGTGTGTGTGTGTGTGTGTGTGTGTGTGTGTGTGTGTGTGTGTGTGTGTGTGTGTGTGTGTGTGTTTGTGTGTGTTTGGGTACAGACAAAATCATTAAATATGACATCTAGAACATTGTAATTGTAGAAGGAAATGTAAGCAGTATGTGGTGTGTGTGTGTGTGTGTGTGTGTGTGTGTGTGTGTGTGTGTGTGTGTGTGTGTGTGTGTGTGTGTGTGTGTGTGTGTGTGTGTGTGGGTAGAGACACAATCATTAAATATGACATCTGGAGCATTGTAATAACACAAGGACAGTTTAGCAGTATGTGGTGTGTGTGTGTGTGTGTGTGTGTGTGTGTGTGTGTGTGTGT